>NW_028270154.1:47466473-47789223 GCF_037043375.1 Chiloscyllium plagiosum | reverse complement strand
GGCAAGATTCAAACTGACAACGACAAAGAAAAGAATTTAAAAGGGTGACAAAGTTCAAGGTCTGAAATTGTTGAACCAAATGACTGTAATTGCAAGATAAGGTGCTGTCCCTCAAGCTTGCATTGTGCTTCATCAGACACTGCAACAGATCAAGGACTGAAACATCAGTATCAATTAAAACACCTTATTTCAGGTAAAACAAGGTATCAATTAAAATGGCAACTGACCAGATGCTGAAATCATTTTCGCAGGCTAAATGAAGGTGTTTTAAAAAAACGGTCACATAATCTGTTCTTGATTTCCCCAATAAAGAGGAAACATCATGAGCAGTCTGAATTTCATGTTCACTCTACATTTCTGAAGGAATTGGATTGGAATACAGTGCATCAAATTTATACAAGTAAAAGTAATTCACTGCTTCACCAAAAGGAGTGCTTGAGGCCTTTGACAGTGAAGAGAGAGGAGTTAAAAGAGCAGGTTTTACAACTCCTACACTTGCGTGAGAAGATGTTAAGGGAAGAGGACAAGGTGATGGGAATCAAGGAGAAATAGACGAGACTCTCACAGGAGAGCAATCCTCTCTATAGCTGACAATGGAGGGGAAGCAAAGATGTGGTTGATGGTAGTATTATACTTGAGGTGGAAGAAATGGAGGATGATTCCTTGAATGTGGAAGACTAGTGCAGTTGACAGTGAGGACAAGCTTTATTCACAATGTTATCCTTTTACATCCACACCTCAGTGAAATTTGAGCTTAGCATAAGACTGAGCTCTTCCTTTCTTACCTTCACCTCCGGGCACATGTTTTTGGCTATGAGTCCTCCAGTCTTTACCAAACCTCTCTAACCATGCTAAAAATAGCTGTTAATCTTCCAAGGATGGACAGTCACTGTTGAGCTGCCACTCTAATCACACAGTTTCACATTACTACCATGTTTCTTAATTTTTGCTGGCATTTCCAATCCCAGTTCATTCAGAAATCTGAGGATACCTAAATTCCAACAGGATAGTTAAGGAAAGTCAAACTAAGCCCCTTTTTTATGGTAAGACATATATTTGGTAAGGTTTATATGTCTCAGTATTGTATATCTACAATTATACATTATAACATAGCTAGCATTTACCTTTTTGGTGTGAACTCCCACATAACCAAACACACAGCAGCGATTACTATGATCCTCTCCCTCACTCAATACCGATAGTTATCACCCCCACACCAATTTCCAACATTGACCAATTTTTCAGTTCCACCGACAATGGTCATTCCTGCCCACCTCTCTTGATAGAAATCACACCATTTGCCTTAATGTCCCTAGCCCAGATAAGATCACTATTTCACCCCTTGATAGTTTTCAAACCTCTCATCCACTAGGATAAAGTGAGGACACAGATGCTGGAGACCAGAGTTGAAAAGTGTGGTGCTGGAAAAGCGCAGCAGACCAGGCAGCATCCGAGGAGCAGGAGAATCGACGTTTCGGGCATAAGCCCTCCATTCCTGAAGAAGGCTTCTGCCCGAAATGTCGATTCTCCTGCTCCTCGGATGCTGCCTGGCCTTCTGCGCTTTTCTAGCACCACACTTTTCAAAACCCTCATCCACGCCTCACATCAATCCATTTCGCTGCAGTAACCAAACCCATGACAGTGATCACTCCATCAACTTCTGGCAGTGAGCAACCAGTCATCCTCATTCTTGTTGCCGGGACAGTAATCATCCCTTAAACAGTGTGTATCATTGAATAAGAATGAGAAAAAGCACTATCTGGGTAATGGAGCTTGGCGAGAGTGGTGACGGTCAGCACTGTGTGCAGGGGAACAGGGTTGGATGGTTAGGGTTGAACACTGTCTGAGGATGGGGGAATGGGCAGACTGGTGAAGAGAAGCACTGGCCCTGGAGCTGGGATGGTGAGATCTTTTTGGGGTATGGTGGGGCTTGAGGTTTGGAGAGGTGGGACTGGACTCTCGCCAAGGAGCTGGAGGGTGTGGGGGACAGCGGAGGTGGGCAGAATAGAGGAGATGGATGGTTAGGTTCAGCACTGCCTATGGTATGGGAAGAGGAAGGTTGGGGGGGTTGGAAGTGTTCAAGGTGAGGTTGGAGGGTGAGGGTGAACACTCTCTGTGGTACGGTGGGGTGGAGCGAGAGTGAACATTGCTGTGTGGCTACTGGACATTGATGTGGATATAAAGGGCTTTGATCTTCCAGCTGATTTACTTAGAGTTACAATGTTCAACAGGCATTAAACCAGCTATGAAAACTCTAAGTAAAACACAAATTAAGTTTAGTTTAACGAGCCCATATTTGTGTAGTTCTGGATCACAGAGCAATCTAGGGAGGGTAAAACTGGCAGTTGGAAGTACTGAAGATCTACTTATGGTGGGACTTCCTCTGACTACCAAAGCACATCTGCAACATAAATTGATTTGTAGACCTCTTCCTGTATCAGAAGATCTGGGCAATTATCTTCAATTAACCCTTGTCGTGTTTAGCAACCTTTCATGTGACACCATATAGACTGTCAGAAGATGAAGTGGAGGTAAGAGGAAGTTTCTGTCTTATCCTACCTCTTACTTAATCTTACAATGACCCTCAACACAATAATTCCATCAATTTTATGCCTGTAAAATAACTGCAAAACACCTCAGCTGAAAAGTGTGTGGCTAGCCTTTTTAAGTACACCCAGTCAGTAGAGATATTCTACAAATTAGTCTATTCAGAAATGTTATTACACCCCTCTGGAGTAGGTAAGACTTGAACCCAGGACTTCTGGCTTAGAAGTGGGAACACTACCGTTGTATGACCAATACCATCAGCAATCAGTGGACTATTTATCTAATCGGCATGTTCAGAGATGTTATTATACTTCACTAGAGCAGGTGGGACTTGAGCTCGAATCTACTTGGTTCAGGGGTAATGATACGACCAATGTATCACAAGAGGGTCCTTCAGCAATGAGTGGAATGTATGCAGCTGAATTTGTGTCAGCCGTGAGTGTTTAGGACAGGAAATTAACTGGACCTATACAGCCCAGCCTGCAAGCCAGTTTGTCATCATGATCTGGATCAGTGGTGCTGGAAGAGCACAGCAATTCAGGCAGCATCCGAGGAGCTTCGAAATCGACGTTTCGGGCAAAAGCCCTTCATCAGGAATAAAGGCAGAGAGCCTGAAGCGTGGAGAGATAAGCTAGAGGAGGGTGGGGGTGGGAATAGAGTAGCATAGAGTACAATAGGTCAGTGGGGGAGGAGATGAAGGTGATAGGTCAGGGAGGAGAGGGTGGAGTGGATAGGTGGAAAAGGAGCTGGGCAGGTCAGACAAGTCCGGACAAGTCAAGGGGACAGTTTTGCTGGAGGTTAGAAACTAGGATGAGGTGGGGGAAGGGGAAATGAAGAAGCTGTTGAAATTCACATTGATGCCCTGGGGTTGAAGTGTTCCGAGGCGGAAGATGAGGCGTTCTTCCTCCAGGCGTCTGGTGGTGAGGGAGCGGCGGTGGAGGAGGCCCAGCACCTCCATATCCTCGGCAGAGTGGGAGGGGGAGTTGAAATGTTGAGCCACGGGGCGGTTTGGTTGATTGGTGCGGGTGTCTCGGAGATGTTCCCTAAAGCGCTCTGCTAGGAGGCGCCCAGTCTCCCCAATGTAGAGGAGACCGCATCGGGAGCAACGGATACAATAAATGATATTAGTGGATGTGCAGGTAAAACTTTGATGGATGTGGAAGGCTCCTTTAGGGCCTTGGATAGAGGTGAGGGAGGAGGTGTGGGTGCAGGTTTTACAGTTCCTGCGGTGGCAGGGGAAAGTGCCAGGATGGGAGGGTGGGTCGTAGGGGGGCGTGGACCTGACCAGGTAGTCACGGAGGGAACGGTCTTTGCGGAAGGCGGAGAGGGGTGGGGAGGGAAATATATCCCTGGTGGTGGGGTCTTTTTGGAGGTGGCGGAAATGTCGGTGGATGATTTGGTTTATGCGAAGGTTGGTAGGGTGGAAGGTGAGCACCAGGGGCGTTCTGCCCTTGTTGCGGTTGGAGGGGTTGGGTCTGAGGGCGGAGGTGCGGGATGTGGACGAGATGCGTTGGAGGGCATCTTTAACCACGTGGGAAGGGAAATTGTGGTCTCTAAAGAAGGAGGCCATCTGGTGTGTTCTATGGTGGAACTGCTCCTCCTGGGAGCAGATACGGCGGAGGCGGAGGAATTGGGAATACGGAATGGCATTTTTGCAAGAGGTAGAGTGGGAAGAGGTGTAATCCAGGTAGCTGTGGGAGTCGGTGGGTTTGTAAAATTATCAGTGTCAAGTCGGTCGTCACTGATGGAGATGGAGAGGTCCAGGAAGGGGAGGGAGGTGTCAGAGATGGTCCAGGTAAATTTAAGGTCAGGGTGGAATGTGTTGGTGAAGTTGATGAATTGCTCAACCTCCTCGCGGGAGCACGAGGTGGTGCCAATGCAGTCATCAATGTAGCGCAGGAAGAGGTGGGGAGTGGTGCCGGTCATGACTCTAACCCCATTCCCCCACCATCACATCCACTCCAGGTACTGGCTCCGACCCCACTCCCAGCTCTACACCCACACCAGCTCCCAGCTCCCAGCCCTGCCGAGTTTTCACCATCCCTCCAGACCTCCCCCTCACTGAGGACGAACGATCAGTCCTCAGCAAAGGACTCACCTTCGTCCCCCTCCGTCCACGCATCAATGAATTTAATACACGCCGTGACATCGAACAATTCTTCCGTCGCCTCTGCCTCCGAGCTTACTTTCACAATCAGGATTCCCACCCATCTTCCGAGGACCTCTTCGCCCACCTCCAACACACTGCATCCACCTGGACACCCCATGCTGGCCTATTACCTGCCCTCGACCTCTTCATTTCCAACTGCCGCCGGGACATTAACCGCCTCAACCTGTCGACCCCCTCCCCCACTCCAACCTCTCACCCTCACAACACGCAGCCCACCAATCCCTCTGCTCCAATCCTGACCTCACCATCGAGCCAGCGGACAAAGGGGGCGCAGTGGTAGTCTGGCGCACTGACCTCTACATCGCTGAAGCCAAACGCCAACTCGAGGACACCTCTTCCTACCGCCCCCTTGACCATGACCCCACCCCCCATCACCAAACCATCATCTCCCAGACCATATAGAACCTCATCATGTCAGGAGATCTCCCACCCACAGCTTCCAACCTCATAGTCCGGGAACCCCGCACTGCCCGGTTCTACCTCCTTCCCAAGATCCACAAGCCTGACCACCATGGCCGACCCATTGTCTCAGCATGCTCCTGCCCCACTGAACTCATCTCTACCTACCTCGACACTGTCCTATCCCCCCTAGTCCAGGAACTCCCCACATACGTTCGAGACACCACCCACGCCCTCCACCTCCTCCAAGACTTCCGTTTCCCCGGCCCCCAACGCCTCATCTTCACCATGGATATCCAATCCCTCTACACCTCCATCCGCCATGACCAGGGCCTCCAAGCCCTCCGTTTTTTCCTCTCCAGACGTTCCCAACAGTACCCCTCCACCGACACTCTCATTCGTTTGGCCGAACTGGTCCTCACCCTTAACAATTTCTCCTTTGAATCCTCCCACTTCCTCCAGACCAAAGGGGTAGCCATGGGCAAACGTATGGGCCCCAGCTATGCCTGTCTCTTTGTTGGCTACGTAGAGCAGTTGATCTTCCGTAATTACACCGGCACCACTCCCCACCTCTTCCTCCGCTACATTGATGACTGCATTGGCACCACCTCGTGCTCCCGCGAGGAGGTTGAGCAATTCATCAACTTCACCAACACATTCCACCCTGACCTTAAATTTACCTGGACCATCTCTGACACCTCCCTCCCCTTCCTGGACCTCTCCATCTCCATCAGTGACGACCGACTTGACACTGATATTTTTTACAAACCCACCGACTCCCACAGCTACCTGGATTACACCTCTTCCCACTCTACCTCTTGCAAAAATGCCATCCCGTATTCCCAATTCCTCCGCCTCCGCCGTATCTGCTCCCAGGAGGAGCAGTTCCACCATAGAACACACCAGATGGCCTCCTTCTTTAGAGACCACAATTTCCCTTCCCACGTGGTTAAAGATGCCCTCCAACGCATCTCGTCCACATCCCACACCTCCGCCCTCAGACCCAACCCCTCCAACCGCAACAAGGGCAGAACGCCCCTGGTGCTCACCTTCCACCCTACCAACCTTCGCATAAACCAAATCATCCACCGACATTTCCGCCACCTCCAAAAAGACCCCACCACCAGGGATATATTTCCCTCCCCACCCCTCTCCGCCTTCCGCAAAGACCGTTCCCTCCGTGACTACCTGGTCAGGTCCACGCCCCCCTACGACCCACCCTCCCATCCTGGCACTTTCCCCTGCCACCGCAGGAACTGTAAAACCTGCACCCACACCTCCTCCCTCACCTCTATCCAAGGCCCTAAAGGAGCCTTCCACATCCATCAAAGTTTTACCTGCACATCCACTAATATCATTTATTGTATCCGTTGCTCCCGATGCGGTCTCCTCTACATTGGGGAGACTGGGCGCCTCCTAGCAGAGCGCTTTAGGGAACATCTCCAGGACACCCGCACCAATCAACCAAACCGCCCCGTGGCTCAACATTTCAACTCCCCCTCCCACTCTGCCGAGGATATGGAGGTGCTGGGCCTCCTCCACCGCCGCTCCCTCACCACCAGACGCCTGGAGGAAGAACGCCTCATCTTCCGCCTCGGAACACTTCAACCCCAGGGCATCAATGTGGATTTCAACAGCTTCTTCATTTCCCCTTCCCCCACCTCATCCTAGTTTCTAACCTCCAGCAAAACTGTCCCCATGACTTGTCCGGACTTGTCCGACCTGCCCAGCTCCTTTTCCACCTATCCACTCCACCCTCTCCTCCCTGACCTATCACCTTCATCTCCTCCCCCACTGACCTATTGTACTCTATGCTACTCTATCCCCACCCCCACCCTCCTCTAGCTTATCTCTCCATGCTTCAGGCTCTCTGCATTTATTCCTGATGAAGGGCTTTTGCCCGAAACGTCGATTTCGAAGCTCCTCGGATGCTGCCTGAATTGCTGTGCTCTTCCAGCACCACTGATCCAGAATCTGGTTTCCAGCATCTGCAGTCATTGTTTTTACCTTGTCATCATGATCTGTCCACTTTACGTGCTTCCAATATATTGTCAATGCCCCTGTTCATATCCTTACACACAAATTGCTGTTAGGACCACCTTGAAATTATCCAGAAGCATTCTGGACAACATTTTGAGCTTTGAGGCAAATATTATTAGCATAAATTAAGCCAAAGTGTCCCTAAAGCATACAGAAAGAATGTCTAGAGTGGCAGCTGTATGGAATTTGCTACACTGCCAATAGTTAAATATGATTTAAAGTTTATAGTAAATCCTTGACCCTTCTATATAAGTGACAGTATGAACTTCACAAAAAATTCCTTTGTCAATCTCTGTCTAAGAAGGCAAAGCTTGAAATTGTTGGAAAAATATATAGCTCAGTTCCGTCAGGTAAACAGTGTTGCTTGTACCAGTCAAAGTCTCTACTTCCTTGAGTTACTAAGCAACAGTATCCAGCAGTGGGTGGCTTTCGTTATATTATTTGCCAGGCAGCTGGCTTTTGCATAAAGAAGGTCATTGCTTTGTCACATTAATCAGGCAGCAGTTATCTGGTATGTGATAATGGTTTTGTATTTAAGGAGAGAAAACAAAGCAAAAAAATATGTAGTAAATGGTAGGAAATTGAAAACTGTAGAGAAACATATTGCGCACACATCCAAAGATTCCTGTTGGAAACAGCACAGATACGTAGGATGATTAAGAAGGATATTTTTCTTCATTACACAAGGCAAGCAAATATAAGAACAGAAAAATTACAGTGAGAGTCAAGGAGAGAAATCATGGGTCTTGCTGCTTCTCCTGTTTAAAATCCTTTAATCCCCTGCCCCCATCCCACCTTCTTTAATCTTTTCTCACAATCTTTGGAAGTCCAGATTTAGGAAACATAGCCACACACTGGGGTCAAACCATTTTGTTTAGTTGTGTGATGAATTAGTTAATGGTAGTCTGGATGGCTACACATACACTACCCAAGTAGCTAGGCACAAGCCAGAGTAGAAAAATTATTTTGATTAGTCCTCCTTCCACTTATGGTGATATTACGACTTTAAGAGGTGCATCTTGTGCTTTTGCTAAAAGAAGAAAGGTTGAGACAGAGGGGTCTGCTCAAACCCAATAGTATAAACAGCTTGTGAGGTCTTTATTTTAACTTGGAACAATAGAAGCAGCCTGCACGGGCGGGGTCAAGCTCAGACAGAACTAAGATTTTTGGTTTTAGCTTTCTGCATTTACTGGGGTTTTGAAGCTGGATGTGGAAGCTCTCATTCCTCTGTCTGTCACAGCAATTCCTGTTGCTAGAACTATAAGTGAGATAATCTATTTTACTGAATTTGCCTTTGCCAAGGAGATGTTTATGGGATATTATTATATTGGATAGGTGATTAGTTAATATATATAAAATCTGCATTATTTTGTTAAGCATTTTGATACAGTTAGAGTTAAGCCAATTCTTTTCTTCTTATTTTGTCTGTATCTTAACTGTAGTGTAAAAATAAAGAATGTTCTGTTTAAAAGTCGATATTTTGACCAATAGCATTGCATCTGGAATGCAATGCCTTACACTTACCTTTAAAATAAGGAAAGGTTAGCATCAAGACTATCTTCTTAATATATTTTGAGGGAATTTGATCTGGTTCCTAAAACACAGGACTCTATGATCAATTCCTCCAGGTCCACCAGACCACGGCTATCGTCATTATTGCATTGGTACTGGGGCAATATTTGAAATTCCCCTCCTAACCAAATTAAGATGCATCCTCAACACAGTGCTTCAAGGAGAAGGTTTTTCAGCATTCTATCAAAGCAGCATGGGGTGTGCTATAAATGTGTTATTGCTAGTAACTCCCTCATTCAGAAAATAAATAAAATCAATCTTATGTAAATGAGGAAACTCTTTCTTGCTTCTATAGGATGGTTCGATGGTTCTTCATTCACACAATATGAATAGTATATGCAGGAAAAGGGGGCATAGGTAGATGTACCTGAATTTATCTGTCAGATTGGGCTAGTAAGAGACATCTTCCAAACAGGGCTTTTAATAAATAAAGTAGATGCAATAAATTCAGCACAATTCAGGAGGCGCATACTCCCTTCAATTCTGTTACGGTCTGTTTTCCTCAAAAAAACAGAATGGCTGATAGATTACAGTGGACACCAAAAAGATAAATGATTTATGTTACAAGGAAGATGTGCCAATCATCTGATAATGATGATCTGGGAATACTGAGATAAGCAATAAAAGTGACACAAGTATGGAATTCTACAATAGATGATGATGCAGCAGGATAGTATAAGTGCCTCACAACTGTCAAATTTTATGTTTCCCATTCTTCTCATTCACTTGTCATTTAGATATCCCTGTTAAACTCTTGCATATTTTCTGTGCCTCAGATGTGTCATTTATTTAATTTCTCTCATTACAGCTGCTGAAGAAAGGATGAGTTTGAACTTACATAATGCCATTCACAATCTCAGAATGTTCCAAACTCTGATTATCCTATTCTAGTATCATTTCTGTCATTTAATGATTTCATGTTCTCCACTTGAACTGTAATTTCTTTTCATGGGTCTGTTCTGTTTTTTTCATTCTTTCTCCTTCTTCCGTATCTTGCTAAAATACTGAGCTGACTTGTACCAGAAAAGGGTTCGGTGACATTTTTGCGGTTAAAAATTCATAGAACCATATAGTACAGAAGAGGCCATTCATCCCATCAAGTCTGTACCGCCAAAACTATGCCAAACGAGAACACCACCACCTGCAAATTCCTCTCCAAGTCACTCACTATCCTGACTTGGAAATATATTGCCATTCCTTCCCTGCTGCTGGGTCAAAATTCTGGAATTCTCTCCCTATGAGCATCATGGGTCAACTTACAGCACTTGGACTGCAGTAATTCAGGAAGGCAGCTCACTACCATCTTCTCAAGGGCGACTAGGGAAGAGCAATATAAAAAATACTGGCCAGTCAGCGATGTCCACATCACATTTGTAAATGTTATGAAAGTTCAATCGCTCATCCATGTGCGTCTTCTACCTGCCTCTACTACCCTCCTAAGCAGCGTGTTCCAGAACCATGAGATCTAGTAAGTTTTCTTGTGCAACTGTCTCATTAACTAAGTGTCATGTCCCATGGTATACTTCTTATCAGATGTTAACTGGATTCTCTCACTACCAAGATATCCTGGGATTCCTGGCACCCATTTATCTTTGACTCCTAGCATTGCACCCGGTCAAGCAAGTGTCAGCAGGCCAGTATGACCCTCCACTATCAATGTAGTAACATAGTAATCATAGACCAATGACTTTCATGGCATGTAGGTGGCATGGCTGACACTTCCTTGCAAATACAGCTGCACTTTCCTATTCCAATCACTGTTTAAACACCAGGCTAATCAGTTCCCCTGTCCTAAGCCACATTCCCTCTGATAAGCATTTATGTCCCTTTGCAGCCTTGCACCTTATCACCATTTAATGTAGGATCACCACATATAGGAAACCTCAAAATGCTTCAAAACATTAATCTTTATTTACCAAAACCTAAAGTGAACAGAAATCAAATAGATAGAAGCTGCATTTGCCTCTTGGAACAGAAGCTAACTGCTTGCATGTTGAGCTTCACCAGTTTTACAGTCGATAAATGATCATTGCACATTTACTGGAACTAGATGTCAATTAACTGCTGTCTGGTTTGCAGTATGATGTTGCTGTGCTCTATCCTGCTGAAGGAAATTTTTCTCCCCCTCAAATTCTCTTCCTCCTCTAAAGACAACTCCAACTCACCCATCTTTTCAGCATCCATCACATCTCCTCTTGATTCTGCTACACACACTATCTGGAATATATTCTAAGACCTCCCCAGACTGATCTATGTAGTGAAACCTTCTCTTTAGGAACCTTGTTGTTTGCTCCTCAGCCCCATTTGTGAAATGGACAACATTATATCTAGGCACGGCTTGGGTCAGGCAATTGTGTAACTGAATCATCAGCCATGGTCACAGAGGAGAGCCCTGATGCCTCACTAACCATCTTTGAAGGCATCTAGCACCTCAAAAGCAGCATGAACATTAGACCTCTGACCACTTTCTATATATATAGCTGTCTGACGATCCATGAACCTCCAAGACTAACCATGGCCATTCCCCAGACTGTAGTGAGCCAGAACACCTGGCCCTGACCAACTGATAACTGACTGTGGACAAGCTTTTTGACTGTGACCAGGTGCTACCCTTGATTGACTGTACCAGATACCCCCTGAATGATGGCAGCATCCTTTGATTTGATGGAAGACTAGTCCCCTTCAATTTTCAGACATAGGCATTTAGTTGATGCACATGCAGTGTGTTTTCTGCATAAGCTGCTGGCTTATAATGTGTATGCAATGGATATAACACTGGGCTAATCAGAACATTTCCATCCATCCCTTCACTGATATAAATTTCCTGAAACTGAGTGGCTGTACTAACTTGCAATTCAAGACAGAAGTGTTGTGAGCCTTTAATGTCCAACTCAGGAGGCAAAACATGCAAAAGAAATGCAAGGCAGGGCAAAGCAGAAACGCTGTAACCCTCCAGGTAGGTGCAATGTGAGTGTCCTCGAGGAGAGTGATCGAGTATCCCTGAGATGCAGCCTGCTCAAATCCAGTCATTGCAAAGTGTCATTGCAGCAACATTACAATGAGAGTTACTGCTGCATTTCAAAGTGAAGCAGTGAAGTGTAGAAGCATTCCGTGAGTGGATCGGAAATGTGCCACAAAGATGTAGTGAGGCTGGCGTGTGTTGGATACCAATGTGTGTGGGCATGCAGTCACTGGCTATGGAATGTGCCCTGAGGTGTTAGTGCAAGCTGTCCATGATAGAGGTCCAGAAGAGCAAGCAGTGAGCTGAAGTTGCTAGATTTCTGTTGAATTTTGTTATGAAGGTAAGGGGTACTGTACGTTTTAAGAGAGTTAAAAGCGAGCAGAACTACCTGATACAACACTAAGTGTTCTGAATAAAGTGAAAGTGAGGTCTGCGGATGCTGGAGATCAGAGCTGAAAATGTGTTGCTGGAAAAGCGCAGCAGGTCAGGCAGCATCCAGGGAACAGGAGAATCGACGTTTCGGGCATAAGCCCTTCTTCAGGAATGAGGAAAGTTTGTCCAGCAGGCTAAGATAAACCCAAACAGCTAGAGTAGCTGGGTTGCCTGGAGATGACAAAACAAATTCAAATTTGGCCAATCAGTTTAGATTATGCCCCAAAATACCAACCCCCAATCAAGTTTTAATTTAGTATATTGACAATATTAAAAATCAATGAAACAATCTGATGCTTTGTGGTATAAGACCAGGAAACATCGAGCAGTTGGAGGAGAGCTGCCAAAAGATCACAGATATAGGCTGCCAGACAGAACTCTCTGAGAGGTACCTGGCCAGAGAAGGGGTTTGCACAGAGAAAAACATCAACACCGACCTGGAGATCAAACCCACCGAGGAAGATAAATGAGAAGATTGGACCGCTGGCTGGTTTTGAAATTTGAATTTTTCAGTAAATCTTAATCAGGGGTTTTATTATAGAAGGGAAAGTAAAAGATAGCTTATCCAGCTATGAGGGAATGACAGCCCACATATTAATGGGGCAAGATTAGGTAGTGATGAGAGTAATAATGAACAATAAACACCATTAATATGCCTCTTACTGACCCAAATCTTCTCTGAACACCCAGGACTTGGTTGGAAAAATGTACCATTTTGATCTCAACTTTACAAGAGTCTCATATGTCATCACACACCATTTTTCCCAAGTCTCACCATAGCCAACATCAATCAGAGTCTGGGAAGATTCTATCCACTATCTTATTTCATTATCTTCGACATCTAAAAATAATTCATGTTGAAAACATTGACCAGGATTCTATGAAGTAAGTGACTCCACCTTTCAGTCAGAAATTTGGGGTCAACCAATTCTATTCATTTGGACAATCATGATTGAATCTTACATTATTCAGGCAGTGGCTTATGCACCTCTAAGGCAGGATGTGCCACTTGCTGGGGAG
This sequence comes from Chiloscyllium plagiosum, assembly GCF_037043375.1. Lineage (NCBI taxonomy): Eukaryota > Metazoa > Chordata > Chondrichthyes > Orectolobiformes > Hemiscylliidae > Chiloscyllium > Chiloscyllium plagiosum. The sequence continues at coordinate 47,776,081 of NW_028270154.1, read as the reverse complement.
AGGTGCAATATGAAAGCCAACAGCTCTCCTGGTCAGTTCTAAGATTGTAGCCAGACCAGTAACCAAGGGGCTCTGCAATGAAAGTAAATGAGGTTGAGGCACACAAGGAATAATTAGACAGGTCCTTGTGAGGGTGTGGTACAATTGTGATGTTGGCCTTTTCTCCTGAGGGCATGAAACAGGAGGCAGACACCCTCAAGAAATTAGTATGAGGGACACCAGGTCTTAATATGCAGCTTCCCCATCCATCAAAGTGCTCATTTGCTGCAGGCAAGGAAGCAGTGGCAAGAGGCTTTGAAGTAGTCCACCTGAGAGTTTCAATTGCCTCAAGGACGGTCAGGCTTCTTGTCACTTACACCACTGCTCATAAAATTTCATTGGAGACAATAAGGCAACAGGAACATCCAGCATTGCCATCATACCCTATTTACATGGTTCCCCAACAGCACCCAACCCCATCATCTCTTAGTCCACACCTGAAGAGAGGGGTGTGAGGAAGTGGCTTAAAATTGCAGTCATTTTATCTGCTCTGATGCTGGGCACTAACTGAACTAATCAGTGTTGCCAGCATCTTTTTGTTACAAATTGCAAATGACTGCACTTTTTTGTTTTATTCTTGGTCGTACTAATTAGCATTATCAATAGATTTAAAGAACAGGCTGTGCATCATTGGCATTCTCCCATCGCATTCATTTGAACAAATAACAAAGATTTCTGATAAGATCAATTCTTCACTTCCATGAAGTAGGCTAGTTAGATGAAAGTTCAGGGACATTATAGTGCAAATAAAACTTTTGCCAATTCACTGATTCACGCACATTTTAAATTGTACTATGCTTCCTAATGTTTTCCTAGCAATGTTGTACACATTTATCATAATTTTATTGTTCAGGTCAAAGTCAGGATGGTTAGCTTGATAGTTCTCTCTGATTTGAAAAGAACATTCAGTTCAGTTATTCAGTACAGTATTGTGGGAGTGTTGTATTGTCAGAGGAAATATTAAACAGAAGGTAAATGTAAAAGATCCTTTGGCAACATTTGAAGAAGCTGCGAGGAATCTTGACTGTGTCCTAACCAAAATAAATCCTTCAACAATCAGCATAAAGAGTAAAGATCTGGAATCATTTCAGTGTTGTTTCATGCAGAAATCAAGTGTTTTATTCCCTATAGTACGACTGTGGGTAAGCTTCTGAAGTGATTAATTTATTGTAAATAGGTTGGAATCTCCTGAGGTTTAAAAAGACGTCATTACAGGCAAATTCACTCTTTATCCCACATATAATTTGCAAGCTTTAATTTATAAGAGTGCAAAATGCAAGATGAAATTCAGTTTAAGATTTTTGTGATTATCTTTAATTGTTGTCTTTATAAAGCTTAACAAAAGTCCAAAGGCTGAATTAAAGCCCTCCATGGAAATTTGATGTTATGTTTGCTTAATAGTCTTCATGAAATAAAGGACCATATGGGAAAAAATGATAAGAACTATTGCTGTAACAGCATGATCAAAAGTCGAAGTTCTAAGAGGAAGGACAATTTTGACGGTATTAGGCAAGAACTTTCAAAAGCTGATTGGGGGCAGATGTTCGCAGGTAAAGGGATGGCTGGAAAATGGGAAGTATTCAGAAAGGAGATAACGAGAATCCAGAGAAAGTATATTCCTGTCAGGGTGAAAGGAAAGGCTAGTAGGTAGACGGAATGCTGGATGACTAAATAAATTGAGGGTTTGGTGAAGAAAAAGAAGGAGGCATATGTCAGGTATAGACAGGATTATTCAAGTGAATCCTTAGAAGAATATAAAGGCAGTAGAAGTATACTTGAGAGGGAAAACAGGAGGGCAAAAAGGGGACATGAGATAGCTTTGGCAAATAGAATTAAGGAGAATTCAAAGGGTTTTTACAAATACATTAAGGACAAAAGGGTAACTAGGGAGAGAATAGGGCCCCTCAAAGATCAGCAAGGCAACCTTTGGGTGAAGCCGCAGAAAATGGGGGAAATACTAAACGAGTATTTTGCGTCAGTATTTACTATGGAAAATGACATGGAAGATAAAGAATGCAGGGAAATAGATGGTGACATCTTGAAAAATGTCCATATTACAGAGGAGGAAGTGCTGGATATCTTGAGACGCTTAAATCCTCAGGACCTGATCAGGTGTACCCTAGAACTCTGTGGGAAGCTGGGAAGTGATTGGTGGGCCTCTTGCTGTGATATTTGTATCATCGATGGTCACAGGTGAGGTGCCGGAAGACTGGAGGTTGGCTAACATGGTGCCACTTTTTAAGAAGGGTGGTAAGGACAAGCCAGGGAACTATAGACCAGTGAGCCTGACGTCAGTGGTGGGCAAGTTGTTGGAGGGAATCCTGAGGGACAGGATGTACATGTATTTGGAAAGGCAAGGACTGATTAGGGATAGTCAACATGGCTTTGTGCATGGGAAATCATGTCTCACAAACTTGATTGAACTTTTTGAAGAAATAACAAAGAGGATTGATGAGGAGAGAGCTGTAGATGTGATCTATATGGACTTCAGTAAGGTATTCGTCAAGGTTTCCCATGGGAGACTGATTAGCAAGGTTAGCAAGTTCTCCCTCATGGAATACAGGGAGAACTAACCATTTGGATACAAAACTGGCTCAAAGGTAGAAGAGAGAGGGTGGTGGTGGAGGGTTGTTTTTCAGACTGGAGGCCTCTGAACAGTGGAGTGCCACAAGGATTGGTGCTGGGCCCTCTACTTTTTGTCATTTACATAAATGATTTGGGTGCGAGCATTAGAGGTACAGTTAGTAAGTTTGCAGATGACACTAAAATTGGAGGTGTAGTGGACAGGGAAGAAGTTACCTCAAATTACAACAGAATATTACAACAGTGGCCTAACCAATGTCCTGTTCAGCCGCACCATGACCATGATTACAACAGAATCTTGACCAGATGGGCCAATGGGCTGAGAAGTGGCAGATGGGGTTTAATTCAGATAAATGAGAGGTGCTGCATTTTAGGAAAGCAAATCTTACTAGGACTTATACACTTAATGGTAAGGTCCTTGGGAGTGTTGTTGAACAAAGAAACCTTGGAGTGCAGGTTCATAGCTCCTTGAAAGTGGAGTCTCAGGTTGATAGGATAGTAAAGAAGGCATTTGTTATGCTTTCCTTCATTGGTCAGTGTGTTGAATACAGGAGTTGGGAGGTCCTGGTGTGGCTGTACAGGACATTGGTTGGGCTACTGTTGGAATATTCTGTGCCATTCTGGTCTCCTTCCTGTTGGAAAGATGTTGTGAAACTTGAAAGTGTTCAGAAAAGCTTTACAAGGATGTTGCCAGGGATGGTGGATTTGAGCTACAGGGAGAGGCTGAACAGGCTGGAGCTGTTTTCCCTGGTGCATCGGAGGCTGAGGGGTGACCTTATCGAGGTTTACAAAATTATGAGGGGCATAGATAAGATAAATAGACAAAGTATTTTCCCTGGGGTGGGGGAGTCCAGAACTAGAGGACATCAGTTTAGGGTGAGAGGGGAAAGATATAAAAGAGACCTAAGGGGCAACTTTTTCATGCAGAGGGTGGTACGTTTATGGAATGAGCTGCCAGAGGAAGTGGTGGAGGCTAGTACAATTGCAACATTTAAAAGGTACCTAGATGGGTATATGAATAGGAAGGGTTTGGACGGATATAAGCCAGGTGCTATCAGGTGGAACTAGATTGGGTTGGGATATCTTGTCGGCATGGATGGGTTGGACTGAAGGGTCTGTTTCTATGCAATTTTTGAACGCTGAATCAGGGCATGATCCAATTTGGACCTAAACATTTGCTTTTCTGAGATAGATTTTTCTTTGCTACCTGTTATTGTTGAATTACTACCTCTCCCAATAAGAATGTTGCTTGATACTGTAGCTTAAACTTCTTAGACAGTTGCAGTCGGTGGTGGTCTGTTTTGAAAACTTCTAGTTATCTCTTATGCATGTTTGTAAAGCTTTCTGATCTGTAGAAGTGTATTACTGTCATTGGCTGATTGATTTCTTCTTGCTGTTTCCAAGTTCTCTGCTTTGGACCTCCACCAGTACTTTTTCATCTTTTACATGGTCTTTCCTTCTCTCCAAGTTTGGCTTTCAAATCGTACCATGCTACTTTCTGTAGCTGCTGAGTTTCTCCTCAGGTATTCCCCCAACTTCTTCAGTTGGATCACTGGGCTGGTGTTCTGGTTTGCAGATAACAGTGCACTTTCACTGTGCTTCACATTGGGTACTTAGTTCTGTATGGCTCCAGATACATGGATTTGATCACCTCTGGTGTCACATCATAATAGTTAACAGGTTTTCATTAAAACTGCAACATGTTTGCTCATACCAAATATCCAAGCAATCCAACAACTATGCAGGCTCATCACCAATTATTTTCAATTGTGCATGTGCAATATTAGGCTGATTTAAAAAAATGAAAATCCTAATTTGTAAAACAATTCATTTCTCTTACATGATAAACTCCTTTCTTTTCATTTTTAGATTTATTTTCAGTATGTCACACTCTTTGTTTTAATATATTTATGAGGGGTTTCACTGTCAGTGTGCAAGCATGTGGGTGTCAGTCAATGCAGCCTTAAGTAAAACTGTCTAAAAGGCATGATAAGAGAGGCTATTTTTCTGGAAATTTACAGACCAGGCTGCCGTTCCACTTGATCTAGTGTTATTATTGTGCTGTTCGTTTCACATATGCTCAGTAGCTATTCTAAGAGGAAAGGTCTAATTAGCTCTTTATGCTACATCTCTCAGTGAATTCCAGATCCAAACTACTTGATGCATAAAAGTATTTCTCGCATATTGCCTCTGCTTCTTTTGCCAATAATTTAAAATCAATGTCCTTTGGTTTTCCAGTCATGTGAATAGTTTGTCCTTATTCACTCTTGCCAGACCCATTATGGGTCAAATTCAACTTCATAACTGAAGTCTCACATTTGCATAAACATTCACTTAAATTGTTTCTGTCCATACTGAACTGCTTTCCTATCTTTCCTAAATTGGGGCCCCAGATTTGAACAAAATACTTTAGCTGAAGCCAAACCAGTGTTTTATGAAGTGTTTTCACAAAAGCATCCCAATTTTGTTAATGCTCTATGGCCTGGATTATCAATCAGAGGCAGAAATAGGGAGATAAGAACTTAATCCTGTGGTCACAATTTAGTCTCTGTCCTAAGACTATGGATGGTAACATTATTTGGGGTTGTAGATTAGATTAGATTAGATTAGATTACTTGCAGTGTGGAAACAGGCCCTTCGGCCCAACAAGTCCACACCGACCCGCCGAAGCGCAACCCACCCATACCCCTAACCTAACACTACGGGCAATTTAGCATGGTCAATTCACCTAACCTGCACATCTTTGGACTGTGGGAGGAAACCGGAGCACCCGAAGGAAACCCACGCAGACACGGGGAGAACGTGCAAACTCCACACAGTCAGTCGCCTGAGGCGGGAATTGAACCCAGGTCTCTGGCGCTGTGAAGCAGCAGTGCTAACCACTGTGCCACCGTGCCGCCCAAAGACAGCAGCCTGAGATGGGACTGGAGGTCAGAAAGAGCCCAAAGCAGGCTGGTTGAAAGGTTTGTGTCCATACCTACTAAACCTTGGCATAGTATTTCTAACACAATCAGCAGATCATCTTTATCTAGGTAAACCTTCTGATTACTTTAAAATCCCCCTGACGTCAACCCCTCACCTCACTCATGCTCAAACCCTTCATCCTCACATCCTTATCCCTCTCATCCCCCCATAACCCCAGCCCTCTCAACAAGTCTCCAACTATCTGATTTGTGACAGAATTCATAAATCCGATTTTAACAATTGGAAGCTAATGAATGGCCAAAAAAGTCCCCTGAATAATCAAGCAGATTATTCTGAGCAGTTGCACTTCAGCCAAGAGCACATAAACTATATGAGTGAACAAACAGACTTTCGAACTTCATTGCAACAGATATTTAGACAAAATAGATAAATGCACTTGTCAAAGATAGAACATTTGCACAGAGTTATTGGAATAGGCTACCTTTCAATAGTATGAAATATACTCTATTCTTTTACTAATTAACTTAACATCCTTCAATTACTCAAAGAACCTTTTAGATGTCTGATTTTTTTTTACTTGACAAATTGTCGGTTGACAGGAGTAACAATTTGACAAATGTATTGTTTAACAGATATTTACATTTTCCAATCACAGAACTGTCATAACTCATATTGCAGCATTTCGTGTTGAGCTGTCAAGGGGAAAGGTAATTTTATTTTTTGTTAAACTCTTCTCATCTCCACTCCATACTTCATTCCACGAGCTACATCACTGCTGTAAAACCCAATATTACCTAAACTCCTGCCGCCTCTGCAAAAATTAAAAGTCTCACCTGGGGCAGGCTCTCGGTGCATATTGTGAAGATTACATTTTAAAGAATGGATGGGTTCCAGGAGCCGTTTCTTCCCTTGTGCTTAGGAAATTGACCATGGCCAAGAAAAGAGGAGCGATATTAGGGCAGCCATTTTTCTGATTCCATTTGGTCCCACTTGGGACAATGAAAATCTGACCCATGGCTCAGTTTATAAATCTGGAAGGCCTATTAATCTCAACTGACTCTGCCTCCTTCAATGATTAGTTAGCATGCATCCCCATGGTCCTTCTGCTGCTGCACTCCCTTATTAATTATGTCTTTAGGTTATATGTCTTTGCTTATTTTTCCCATGTCATATCAAATCAGACCAAATGTATCATAGAGTCATAGCTTCCTACAGCACAGAGACAGGCCCTTTGGCCCAAACTGGAGTCCATGCTGCCCAAAATGTCCATCCATTGCTAAGCCCATTTCCCTGCACTTGGTCCATATCCTTCTAATCCTTTCCTACCCATATATTTGTCCAAATGCCTTTCAAACGTTGTTAATGTACCTGCCTCAACCATTTCCGCTGGCAACTCATCCCACAGGCATGCCACCCTCTGTGTAAAAAATGTTGCCCCTCAGGTTCCCTTTTATTCTCTCTCCTCTAACCTTAAAATGATGCCCTCTAGTCCTCAATTTCCCTATTCTGGGAAAAAGACTGAGTGCATTCACCCAATCCATGCCTCTCATGATCTTAAAAGGTCCCCCTCAGTCTTGGACACTCTAAGGTAACAAGTCCTAGCTTGTCCAACCTCTCCCTATAACTCAGACCATTTAGTCCTGGCAACATCTTTGTAAATTTCTTCTGCACTCTTTCTAGATTAATAATATCCTTCCTATGATAAGGTGACCAAAACTGAATACAGTACTCCAAGTGCGGCCTCCCCAATGTCCTGTATAACTGCAACATAACTTCCCAACTCCTATACTCAATAAACTGACTGATGAAGGCTAGTGTGCCTAAAGCCTTCTTCACTTTCCTGTCTACCTGTGACTTCACTTTCAGAGAACTGTGAACCTGAACTCCAAGATCTCTCTGTTCCATTACATTCCGTAAGGCCCTACCAGTCACCATGAAACTCCTACCTTGATTTGACTTTGCAAATGCAAGACCTCATACTTATCGATATTAAACTCCATCTGCCATTTCTCGGCCCACTTCCCCAGCTAATCAGTATCTTGCTGCAATTTCTGATAATCTTCCTCACTGTCCATGACATCACCTATTCTAGTATCATCAGCAAACTCACTAATCATGCCTTGTACATTCTCATCCAAATTGTTAATATAGATAATAAACAGTAATGGGCCCAGCACTGACCCCTGAGGCACTCCACTAGACATAGGCCTCCAGTCCAACAAGCATCCTTCCACTATTACCCTCTGCTTCCTATCATCAAACCAATTTTGTATCCAATTTGCCAGCTTACCCTGGATTCCATGCGATCTAACCTTCCAGAGCAGCCTATCATGTGGAAACTTATCAAAGGCCTTATTGAAATCCATATAGACTACGTCTACTGCCCTGCCCTCCTCAACCTTCCTAGAATTCATCAAAGAATTCTAACAAATTTGTGAGGCATGATCTGCCACTCACAAAGCCATGCTGACTACTTCTAATCAAACCCTGTCTTTCCAAATGCATGTATACCCTATCTCTCAGGATCCTTTCAAGTAACTTACCCACCGCAGATCTTAAATTTACTGGCCTATAGTTTCCATGTTTTTCTTTGCAGCCCTTTTTGAATAATGACAAAACAAGTGCCACCCTCCAATCTTCTGGGACCTCACCCATGGATAACAATGATGTAAAAAATATCAACTAGGGCCCCCATAATTTCTTCTCTAGCCTCTTGCCGTGTTCTTGGATATTTCTGGTCAGGACCAGGAGATTTATCTGCTTTCAAACATTCCAATATATCCAACACCTCCTTTACTATGATATGGACTGTCCCCAAGATATCAACACTAACTTCCCCAAGTTCCTAAGTCTTCATTTGTTTCTCCATGATAAACACAGAGGAGAAATATTCATTGAGAATCTCGCTTATGTCCTGCAGTTCTGCACATACATATCCACTTTGGTCCTTTAGGGGCCCTATTCTCTTTCTAGTTATTCTTTCTCCTATAATATACTTAAAATACCTCTTTGGATTCACCATAATCTTCTCAACCAAGGCTATCTTGTGCCCCTTTTTTTTACACCTCCTTCTTTTTACTGGTCAAAGCCACAATATCTCATCATCCAGAGTTCCCAATTCCTGCCAACCTTGTCTGTTCCTCTCACAGCAATACATAGACCTTGAACTCTACCTATCTCACTTTTAAAAGCCTCTCACTTACCAGAGATCTCTTTGCCTGCAAACAAACTATTCCAATTAACCCTGTCGAATTCCATCAAAATTCACCTTGCCCCGATTTAGAACTTGAACCTATGGACCCTCTCCCCAACTATTTTAAAATTAATAGAATAGTCCCAAAGTGCTCCCCCACTGTCTCCCCCATCACCTGTCCTGTCCTAAGTCCCAAGATTTGGTCAAGTTTTGCCCTGTTCTAAGTAGGACTCTTTATATACTACTTGAGGAAACTTTCCTGAACATACTTAACAAATTCCACCCCATCTAAGCCTTGAACACTGTGGCAATCCCTGTCTATGTTCAGAAAATTAAAATTAGAAACAAGATAGAGAGAAGAATTCAGATCTCCACCTGTACAAGAGTTCTTCCTGTTCTCTACAGTCAAAACCCATTTTTAACCTGAAGAAAGTCAGTTTATCTTTCCTTCAGCAGTCATTGTGTGATGAACGAATAAATCAGAGACCTTGCATAAATGAAACAGCCACACTGCATCTCTTGTAAACCAATGCAAGCATCCAGACAAAAGCAGCTAAGTAACAATGTTCTGACCAGCATGTAAATCAAAAAATTCATCTCCACCAACCTGTGAATAGGAACCACTGAATTGCTTTCTTGCTTTCTTTCACCCTTAATCGATATTTCTCTGTCTGTGTGTGCATATATAGAAGGGAGTTTATAAGGGCATTAAAGTCTCAATTTGTACTGTTGTGTGTTGATGATTCATAACTCTTTAACTGTGTCAAGAATCTAACTACTTACATTAAATAATAATTCTTGCTTGGTTCAGAAAAATGGTTCCTGCTTCCTATCAACCTGAGTCTGAAAATCAACTAAATTGGGAATTTTCTGTACCTATTTTAAAATCTGAAACTTTTCTGATGACTCCAGGAACAGCGGGACTTGATTTCCAGTTTGTTCCCAGTGAGTTGTGACACTAGTCCAAAGAACTGTTCACCACTGTTGTAATTTCCTGTCACTCAGCCAATTTTGTTTCCATGCTACCATTATTCCTTTTACTCCTTTGACTTCTTTGTTGTCAATCCAGTTCTGTGACACTTTATCAAATGCCTTCTGGAAGTCTATACACACCAGATCAACTGTTTGTTACTTCATCAAAAAACTTAGTTGGATTAATGAAACACATTTCTTAACAAATCAGTTGTAGTTTCCCTTCACAAATCCAATTGCATTTAAATTCCTGTAAATTTTTAATATTTATTAAGTGAATTTCATGTCTTCACATTTTCCTGCTCCATGGATGCTGCCTGAACTGTTGTGCTTTTCCAGCACCACTCTAATCTAGAATCTGGTTTCCAGTATCTGCAGCTCTTGTTTTTACCTGTCTTCACAATATAACTGAAATTGTTGAGGGACTAACAAGGAGACAAAATGAGGCTTCTGATAAGATCCTCATAAAGTAATAACTCATGGGATCCAAAGTACAGTGGCAATTTCAATCCAAACTTTTCTCAAAGGGATGAAGCAAAGGTTACTGGTCAGTTGGTGTTTTTTATAACTGGGAAGCTGTTTCATGCAGAGTTATAGGAGGCTTAATGCTAGGTTGCTTCCTTCATGTGGTATGCATGAATGATGCGGACTTGAATGCAGAATGTATGGTTGAGAAGTTAGCAGATGAAACAACAATTATTGTGTGGCTAATAAGATAACTTGACTGCAGAGAATAGATAGACCTCCTGTGTTGGAAGAGATCAAATACTTATCAATTTCTTATTCCCAGCTGTATACTGCAAAAAGATAGAAATTGTCTAGTCAGATTGGTGTAGCCAGTGGGGTTTAATCCAGAGAAGTGTCAGATAATGCACTTTGGGAAACTTGTCAAAGCAAGGGAATACATAATAAATTGTAGCCCATTGAGTAATGTGGAGGAACTGCAGTAGGTTAAAGAGGTGGCACAGTGGCTCAGTGGTTACCACTACTGCCTCACAATGCTAGGAACCCAGGTTCAATCCCAACTTTGAGCAACTGTCTGTATGGAGTTTGCACATTTTCGTCACGTCTGCATGGTCTTCTTCAGTGTGCTCCAGTTTCCTCCCACAGTTCAAAGATGTGGAGGTTAGGTGGATTGGCCATGCTAAATTGTCCATGGTGTCTAATGATGTGCAGTCCAGGTGGGTTAGCCATGGGAAATATGAGGCAATAGTGTGGGGAGGCAAGCTGATCATTGAAGAGTCAGAGTGAATGCAATGGGCTAAATCCCCTGTTTCCACACTGTAGGGATTCTGCGAACATAAAATAAATACAGAAAAATCTAGAGGAACTCAGTAGGTTTGGCATCATCTTGGAGTGAGAAATGAATTAATGTTTCAAAGTTAGTGTGATTTTTCTGAGCTTATCAGGAGCTTAGAATACATGTACGTGGATCAATGAAATAGGCCGGACAAGTAGGAAAGGTTATTAAGGGGGATTACAGAATGCAAAACGCTTGACCCAATTCATAGTATTTAAATAAACTGGAAGAATTGCTTAGCATGGGTGAGAGGAAGAGTTTCTGAAAAGGAAACATTTCATAGTGAAAGGCTATTCTAAATTACAAGTTACCAGACTGTGAAAATAAAAGAAGGAGAATATCTCAGGAGCCAACAATTACTTTGGATTGATTCTAGGATAATTGAATGCCTATGTAAAGGCAGTGTAATAGAAACCTGTGAAGTGCATTTTTTTAGGTTTGACTAATAAGAAGAAGGTGATATATTTGTTCCATGGCTTAATGTATGTGTTGGCTTCAATGATGATGTTTACTTTATGACAACTTCAGTAATTTATTCGAATAAATGCCATGATGTCATTCTTCCAGTTATTAACTGGATATTCAATTTTTTAAAATGACATTGGTCTTATCAGGAACATTATTAGTCTAGACATCTTTATTCTCTTTCTTGGGCATTTTAAAATCATTTTCTCATTAACTTTGTGCTTTAGTTTTACTCCATGCATTTCTGTCACATTCCTTCTGCATCTGCTCCCTCTGTCTTGTTTCCATATAACTGCCATTCCTTCAATTTCATCAACATGTCTAACATTCTGCCTTGTGTCTATGTTGCTGGGAACAATTGCAAGGAACAGATAATTGACAGATGCCACAGGGATTTGTGCAAATGAACAACAACAGATCTGTTGAGCTTCCCTATAAAGCAACACTTGCTTTGTTACTTTCGATTGCAGCGGATCAATGAGTTGCAGCAGTGTGTTGATGTCGTTTAAACTACAATCTCATACTGTTGTGCTCAAATGGCATTTTGCAAGAGAATGGCTAAGGAACTGTACAATATCATTAACATTTGCTGAAAGGAGATCAGTAACCATGACAATGCTGGCTTATACAGTACAATTTTACTTTTCCCTTTGTTAATTTTCTCCCTTTCTCCAACGAAGGCACTGACTCCCATCAGGCAAGCACAGGCACTGATGTTTTTATAAACTACAGCAAGTGGACCATATTCATGTGAAACGCAATAGTGAGATTGTGGTACTATTAAGGAAAGTTTGATTATCAAGATTGATTCTCTCTTTCCTCGTATATGGTAATTGTACCTGTGCACCTCCAACAGTGATCAGTCAGTGCAACAAATCAGGAAGGTTCATTCTTTCATCCTTAAATTTATTCTTAATTGCAAAGATACATCATTTCTTCAAGGAAAAGATCCTTCTTCGAATAAACTAACTTTAAAAAAAAATATTCTGTTTATATTGGTTTTAATGTACATTATTCATAACAGACAACAGATGCTGGTAAATAAATGGCAAACAGTAAGACAGTTTAATATACCTGCTGACATTCTAAACTGCAAGAGGCCAACATTGAATACTACATTCAGTGTGAGAGGACATAAATGAAAGAGTATTAAAATGATGATCTATTTGATGCTATGTGATATGCATTGCAGCATTAAGTTCCTTTTTTAAGAAGATGGCTAATAAACAACTGAAGAAGCCGTGCATGCCATATAGTGATTACTGAAGTGCTAGAGCTGAAGCAGTAACTTGCCTTATAAGAGCTGATTTACATCATAAACCTGGCAAGCATCATGCTGGTAAGTCGTGAGATTATAAATTATTATAGTATCATTTCCACAGTGTCTGGAGTTTCCTGATCTTTGACCACCATTTTGGCAGAAATCATAAAGATGTGATTTATTCCCTGGGATCAGAAAAATACGTATCTACATAAATCAGTCAACTAGCTTAGTTGGTCCTGATTGACATTTTCATTCCATCCATCAACAAGCAATAATCTACTCTCATGGTTATATTTCTTTTTTCACTTTTACAGCTTTAGGAAAGATTCTATGGGCAGGATACCACAGAAATTCCATGCATTATGAAACTGTCAGAGGCAGTAGGGCTAGACGTCAATGGGAATGTTCTAGTTCTGGGATCAAATACATGCCTGAAACATTAAACTACCTCTTATTAAGTGCTGACTGTCCAGATGGTAAAAAAAATAAAACTTGAAAATGACACATACTGGTCTGACCCATCTTGTATACTTCAAAAATGGAGATCCGATATGACCTGCATACTCATTTCCTCCCAAATGTTTTTTTTTAAATTGGTTTCTTCCTGTGTAGTCTGCTGCTTGTTTCCAGCATTCTTTGTTTCCTGTGTTTAACTTCAAGACAGTATGTTTATTGTCCATCATAGGGAGTAAAGCTACCAATTTCACTTGGAGATCTTTAGCCCACTTATGGGCAATTGGGTGGGAATATTGAGTAAATAAACAAAGGGAGGCATTAACCTGTGCATATGGTGGCATGTCTGTGTCCAACTCTCAATAGATGGGACTGCTCATTACAAATTCTAAATCAGATTCTCACTGTCGAGTCGGGAGTGTGTTTTAACTTTACTCCTCGGCATCCAAGTTTTACAGGACTGAGAAAACTCAACAGCCAGAGGGTGATAAGAGTAGCCAAATCAAGCAGATAAGTATTTTTTCTAACACTGCTTGTGAGCCAACAGCAGCATGGTAATTACGGGTGGGGGAATGGGTAGAGTGGAGTTGGAGGAGGAGAACTAACCCAATTTCAGTAAGTTTCCAAGCATTTGTCAATGCAAATTTACAATGGTACTTCTTCTTTTTCTTCCATCTATTCGTCTGTAAGAAGCAAGATTAGTGTAATAACAATTGCTGCAGGAATTCTAAGCATTTTCACCTACAGTATGACTTATCTAAAGTATATACATTTATGCTTTACAATCCTAAGTGGCCCAGAGTGTTCAGCTGTCATTAAAGTTACAAGACTTCATGTCCTTTGCAAATATTTGCACTTCAACTAGCACAGCTGGCATGGCCCAACAGAATGCTACACAGACATTATTCAATTCCAATGACCTGCAGTGAATACTTTGGGAACATTGAGAATTACATAGCTGTGGATTCCTTCATGACAATGCTCCAGCCAATGATTTGGGATTAAGCCAGAGCTGGGCCATGGAACACCTTGCCAGGAGTTTCTAAACTAAAAACTTTGTGCTTGGGGTTTCTCCCTGGTCTTACACCGACACTACAGATTTTTGTTTAAATGCCACTAGTTCTATTTTAATATGTTAACATGCAATGTTAATTCAAAGTTACTTAATTTGAACATGCTTCCAATAACTAAATAATTGATTCTCTCATTCTCTGTCTTACAAAATGTCAGACATATTATCAACAACACATATATAGCAGGTCATGTCATTGCAAAGAAGTAATGTCTTCTTAAAAGGAAGAGTTACTTTAATAGAAGTTAATGGCACCTCATGTCCTACTGCAGACAAAACCCCAACACACAAATTCAATGAAATGGCTGCCCTAATTTTTCAATGATACCTTATTCTCAGATATCTACCTGCCCCTACAGAGAGAAGTCAAACGGCAGGCCAATTTAAATATTGCCACTGTACAGTACGTAGAATATTTTTGCACCAAGTGACACAAATGTGGATCTAAATATATTGCTAATGAGCAGAGTAATCTAGCCAATCATCCGACAAATTTTAGTTCCAAACTAATCTATCAAGTTTCATGCATCAACCTCAATAAACTAATTGATATGAATTAGACTCCATGTAGAATGCAAAGACTGTTAATGAAAAAAAAGCAACAGTAACCTTTTCAGCTGATTTATGGATTCCAGTCATTTAGCCCTTTTTTTGCTGGAGAAAATTTTCTGATTTGATTAGATTCCCTACAGTATGGGAGCAGGCCATTTGGCCCAACAAGTCCACACCAACCCGACAAAGAGTAAACCACTGAGACTTATTTCCCTCTGACTAATTGCACCGAACACTATGGAGAATTTAGCACAGTCAATCCACCTGATATGCACATCTTTGGATTGTCGGAGGAAACCCCCTATAGACACAGGGAGACTGTGCAGACTCCACACAGACAGTCGCCCCAGGCTGGAATCAGCCCTGGGTCCCTGGTGCTGTGAGGCCGCAGTGCTAACCACTGAGTCACCATGCTGATTCTTTATTAAAACTAATTCTATTTAAAAATCAAGGGTCACCATAAGGTTTCAGTATGCTTACTTTCTCCAATTGCTGAATTGATGATCATTTTCACCTTTGACCTGAATGAATAGTCCACTTTCTGAGAATGGTATAGTTAATTAAAGTAATTAAAATAGCCCAGGGTTTATACTTTTGTGAGTATTCATGAAAATTACCTGTATGTCTGGAAAAGCTATGGCATTTCATATCAGACAATAAAATACATAGATTAAGCTTCTATTTGATTGTGAACGTAACAGTAATCATTCACCCTACCAAACACAGCTTAACATTCAATTAACCCTGGAATAGTTAAGAACTATAAGAGATTCAGAATCATAATTTACAAATTTTCATATCGAATTTGCAACGCAGTAATAGGCCATTTGACCCAACTAGTCTGTGGTTGTGTTTATGTTCCACACAAGGCTCTAACATTCTATCTCAGCCTTTCTGCATATTCTTTCTTCTCTCATGAATCCATTTATTTTCTTTTGGAAAACTTCAAAGATTTTTGCCTCAACCACTTCTTACAAGTTCCATATTGTAACATTGCCTCAGAAATTTGTTTGAATTTCTCTATTGTATTTATCAGTGTCATTAGGATATCAGTAAGGGGCAATTGGCATGAGGAATCATAGGGCTGTGGGTCTGAAGTTGCTGTCCTTAATGTGGGAGTGGGAGTAGGATGTCCACACTGTGTGAGAAGGGGGTGGTGTGTAGGATCAAGTGACACTGTCCAGGCCATGGGAACAGTACAGAAAAAGAAGAGTGAACTATGAAGGTGCAGGCACATGCTTGCTCAAGGTCAAAATAAAAAGCAACAATGGAATCCTGTGATAAAATGTTTGAATTATATCCTATTTTTGTACTGAGAAGGCCAGCCATATATGGCCAGTAACATTCCTGGACCAGGCAGTTTCAAAACTTGCAAGAGAACAACATTCAATTCTGCCCAGAAATAGGGGAGGGTCTTATTTCAAGGTTTTCAAAAGGACATGCAAAGTAGTTTGGGAGTGACTGGAGATAATTTAAAAGGGATAAAAAATTCAGGAAGTATTGGGAAAGCAACCAATAGTGGAAATCATGTTAGATAGGCTGCGTTTTTAGCAGTCCTGCAGGGAAGGCAACTGAACTGCCTGCTTCTGTGTAGATGTCTCTGTGAGGGAAAGTCAGGAGTGGTTGAATATCTGTGCTGTTAGAACTCAGAAATTTATCCAGAAGATAGTAGCCAGTTTAGTTTTAGATTCAGAGACTCAGCTAATACCTAGAGGTTGTGGTGGCTTACAAGAAGCCGGGTATCACTGAGGTCAGTATAACTGAGATTTGAAGTTGAAAAGCCACAACTAGTCTCTCCTTGATACAACTGAGCAAGATGGATCTCAGGGTAAAAGATAGGATAAATCAAGCTTAGTGAATTTAGTTATGGGTGACTAGCTGTAGCTGTGCTAGTGAATAGGGTAACATGGTGGCTCTGCGGCTTCAGGGTACCAGTGACCTGGGTTCAATTCCAGCTTCAGGCTTGTGTGGATTTCCTCCCACAATCCAAAGATGTGCAGATTAGATGAATTGGCCATGCTAAATTGCCAATAGTGTTTGGGGATGTGCAGGTTAGGTGCATTAGTCAGGGGTAAATATAGGGTAAGGGGAATGGGTCTGTAGAGGATTCTATGAATAAGTACTGGAGGACGGTTTTACAGTTAAGGTTCAGTATAGACCCAGGAAGAGAGTGTGATCAACCAGTCAGGAGCAATCATTTAGGCAATTCATGACAAAACATTCTTTGACGTTGAATTTCAAGACTAGAATGGCAAAAGTGAAGAATTGTAATCCTTTTAATGAGACTTAAAGACCCAATATTCCATTAACATTTGAGGGAGGAACTGCTGAAAACTCAGTGGGTTTATCTTGATTTTATTTGCTGTTTTGATGTGTGCTATGGGGTGTTCATTCACAGTATATTACCCAGGTTTACTGCATATCAATTCTGGGTGTAAAAATATAAATTGCAGTTGTATTGTGAATTGTATTAATGTTCTACTTGTTTTGTAAAGTTTGATTTGTTTAAAATTGTGGAATCTTGTGGCTTTATTTTCTTAGTAAATTCCTGCACATCATGTTTTGTCTACTTTAAAAAAAAAGTTATTGATTCTCAACTAGATAAAAACTAGATAAAGTTGACAGTCTGGTCTCGGATTGTAACAAGCAACACAAAGCTTTGTGGTTGCTGTTTGAAAAATATGCAACAAATAGTCAGGACTTGGAACAATAGCCTCAAAAACAGAAAGCATCTATGAAATCCAGGACAATTTGTCATCCTCTAACAAGCTTTTCATTCTCCCACAATTAAATAAATCTCTCCCATATCTACTGTACCCAACATTGCATCACTTTAAAGATCTTGACCAAGTCTTCTCTAAATCTTACACTCAAGAGAAAACAATTACTACCAACCAACCAACCAATAATTGTGGAGAGATAAACAAAGTCAGATTTGAAAGATTTAGTCAAAACTAGGGAGAGTGTTACAGATGAGTCAACAAAAGAAAGAAGCACAATGAGAGAAAGAACAAAAAGATGATCACCTGTGGAATAGTCAAAATGACAAAAGGTAGAACTTTTACATTGTGTCCATGCCAGTTCTCTATTGGAACAACTCACCTAATCCCGTTCCTGTGTCCTGTAGACTTTCCTATTCAGATAATTGTCCAATTCTGTTTTGAAAACCCGGATTGAATCTGCCATTATCTCATCCTCAGGTAGCACAATTCGGGTCATAACTTCTCAGTGCATAACATGTTTTGCCTCATCTGGTTCTGTTGAAATTCACTATAAATCTGGTTTCTAAATCTTCTGAGATTGACCCCAGTTTCTCCGATTTATTTGTGATACTGAAGTCCCTCATTCCTGAACCACTTGAGTAAACCTTTTCTGCAACCTATCCAATGCTTTTATAAGCTTGCTTTTACGAAGGTGTGTATGATTATTGACTTGTTTTTGTATTGTTTATTTTTATAAATCCCACAATCCCTTATGACTAATTAACAATTTTCTCAATATGAACCGCACCTTTAATGGTTGTGTACTTGTATCCAAATCTCTCTGCTCCTGAACCGCCCCCCCCCTTTCGTGGTGACCTTCATTTTATGTTGGTTGGCCTCATTCTTCCTACCAACTCTATTTTCGTGCATTTTTCTGCATTTAGTTTCATCCCCCCCACCATGTCTTCACATATTTTTATTAACAAAGCCATATCTTTTGGAAGGCTATTACTAATTTCCTCACAATTCACAACACTCCAAGATTTATGTCACATGCACATTTTGGACTTGTGGCCTACAACCAGGCCAAAGCATCAATACAGATAAGAAAAGCAATGGTTCAAAGAAAGACTCCCGAAGAACTCATTATGTAGGATTCTCTGTTTTCAAATAGCCACACGTTACTACATCTATTTCATGTCTCATAGTCACCTTCATACCCATGCTACCATTTTCCCTTTAGTAGCATGGTCTTTAACTCTGTTGGCCTTTCTATGATGTGGTACTTTATCAAAAAACTCTTGGAGGTCCATGTATATGATCACAAATGCTTAATTTTATCAACCCTCTGTGCATCAAGACATAAAGTTGCGTTGTTAACCATAATTTGCCTTTAACAAATCCATGTTGCCATCCCTTAAATAATCCACATTTGTCTATATGGTTGGTCTTTTTGTCCTTAATTATCACTTCTGAAAGATTTCTCACCAATAAGATTAAACTGATTGGACTGTAGTTGTTGGATTCATCCTTACACCCTACTTGAACAAAGGGTGTGACACTTCTTATTCTCCAGTCATCTGGCACCACCTCTAAATCAGAGGTGGATTGGAAAATCATAAACTGTAAAATAATTAATTTCATGGCTATAAACATAATGGATATTCTGCATTTGTTTCTTTCATATCAATAACCATTATCAGTACCTTCACTGTAGTAATGTAACCTGGAGAATTTAATATTTTTAACTTCGATTAAAATTCAAATTTTAGTTTGAATAAAAGTATTGAATAAATGAAATCCATCTTAACACTTATTTTATATTAATTATATCTCAAATTGCAATAAATCTGCAACAAGAAACCTAGAAAAGTCTATCAGTATACATGCAACAGCTTTATTGAAGTCTCTCCAATTCCATTTAAAATCAAATCTGCTGGGACATTGCTTCTGTTTATTTGCTTTGTCATTTCTATTTCTAACATCTATAATAAGTGTGTATAGATTATTCACTTTAAAACACAATTAGTACATTAACTGAACTGTTAAGCTAACAGCTTCAAAAATATAAACTAAATAAGAATTGATTTTAAACTCACTCCATCGCAAGCATTATGAAATGAATTTTCAGGATTTTGAAAGTTATTAGCTGTTTTTAACATGAAAATAGAAGGATTCAGATATGAATGAATAACACTGGTGCATTGACCAACAGAAATAATGTACTTGGGATCTAATTATGAAGGCCTTCAATCCTGTGAAAATACTGGGATGGCATACAATCCAATGACATATGTCTAACAGGGCCCCAAGAGCTGTGTAAAATTTTGATCCTTTAAGGAAAAGAAGATAATTACATTAGGAGAGTTCAAAGATTGTTCATTTGACTGCTTTCTGTAAGGCTGGATAATTTTGGCCTGCAACCCGTTGGAGTTTATGAGAACAGGGGGTAGTAGTGTTGAAATACGTAACATCTTGAAGGGACTTGACATTGTGAATACTGAAAGGACATTTTCCCCTTTGATTAAAAGCTAGAGCTAAGGAAAACTGTTTAATAGTAAGTTGTTTCCCATTTAAGTATGAAATGAGAAAAAATTATTTTCTGAGTCTGTGAAATCTCTGGCACAGAGAAATGGAGACATTGAATACTTTGAAGGCAGAGTTCAATGGATTCTTGACTGACAGGGAAGTACAAGTGTATCAGGGCTGGCAGGAATGTAAAGTTGAGGACACAATCGGCTATAATCCTACAGAGTTGCCTTCTCCAGCTATTAATTCATATGCTTGTATGTATGAAATATAATCATAACAATAATACAACTAAGACAACAGAAATCTAAACCACAAATAAAGAGCAATCAAGTGGAGGTGCAGATGTAAGAAAACAGAAATAATCAAGAACCCTTAAATTATAGAAATGGATCAATGGAATATGAGCAAATAATAGAAAACCATATGCTGTCAAAGGAAGGGGAAAATGCAGTGAAAAAATACAAAAGCAAAGCAAAATTGAGAATGAAGAAAATATATACATAGAGCATAGAACATAGAATAATACAAGCCCTTCAGCCCTCAATGTTGTGCCGACCTTTTATCCTACTTTAAGATCAGACTAACCTACGTGCCCTTCATTGTACTATCTTCCATGTGCCTATCCAAAAGTCACTTAAATGTCCCTAATGTATCTGACTCTACTACATTCCACGCACCCACCACCCTCTGTGTAAAGAATCTGCCTCTGACCATGCCCCCGAAATCTTCCTCCAATCACCTTAAAATTATGTCCCCTCATAATAGCCCTTTCTACCCTGGGAAAAAAGTCTCTGGTCATCCACTCTCCAAAGCTTTCCAGCCTTCCTATAATAAGGCAACCAGAACTGAACATAATATTCCATGTGTGGTCTAACCAGGGCTTTATAAAGCTGCAGCAGAACCTCACAGCTCTTAAACTTAATCCCCCTACTGATGAAAGCCAACACACCATTTGCAACCCAAGTTGACAACGCTATCAACTTGGGTGGAAACCTTGAGGGATCTATGGACATAGACCCAAGGATCCCCTTGGTCCTCCACACTGCCAAGTATCCTGTCTTTAACCCTGTATTCTGCATTCAAATTTGACCTTCCAAAGTGAATCGCTTCACACATTTCCAGGTTGAACTCCATCTGCCACTTATCAGCCCAGTTCTCCATTCTGTCAATGTGCTGTTGCAACCTACATCAGCTCTTCCACAATCTACCACTCCATCAACCTTCATGTCATCAGCAAACTTACTAACCCACCCTTCCACTTCCTCCTCCAAGCCATTTACAAAAATCACAAAGAGCAGAGGTCCCAGAATTGATCCCTGCAGAACACCACTGGTCACCAAGCTCCAGTCCGAATATTTTCCATCTACCACCACTCTCTGTCTTCAATGGGCCAGCCAATTCTGTATCCAGACAGCTAGATTTCCCTACATCCCATACCTCCTTAGTTTCTGATTGAACCTACCATGGGGATCCTTGTCTAATCCTTGCCTTCTCAAATTTAAGTAAACTTCCTTCTTCCTCTTGACGAGATGTTCCTCATTCCTTGTCACCCAAGCTTCTTTAAATCTACCACCCCTTCTTTGCCTCAGTGGAACAAACCTGTCCAGCAAGTGCTTCCTAAACAATCTCCACATTTCTGTCGTGCATTTCCCTGAGAACATCTAATCCCAATGTATGGTCCACAGTTCCTGCCTAATAGCATTGTAATTACCTCTCTCCCAATTAAATACTTTCCCATACCATCTACTCCTATCACTCTCCATGCATATAGTAAATGTCAGGGAGTTGTGGCTACTATGACCAAAATGCTCTCTGCCGAGAGATCTGACACATGACATGATTCGTCGGCAAGCCCCGGATCCAATATGGCCACCCCTCTAGGCAGCCTATCTACATATTGAGTCAAGAACTCTTCCTGGACACACGTGACAAAAACTGCTCCATCCAAACTATTTGAACTCAGGAGGTTCCAATCAAAGTTAGGGAAGTTATAGTCACCCATGACAGTAACCATTACTTCTGCACCTTTCCAAAATCTGCTTCCCAATCTACTCCGTGACTCTTGCTATTGGGGGGGGTTGTAGAAAACTCCCAATTAAGTGACTGCTCCTTTCCTGTTTCTGACTTCAACCCATACTAACTCTGTAGACGCATCCTCCTCAATGACTTCCTTTTCTGCAGCTGTGATACTATCCCTGATTAGCAATGCCACTCCTCCAACTCTTTTTCCTCCCGCTCTATTTCTTTTGAAACATCTAAATCCTGGAGCATCCAACAATCATTCCTGTTCCTGTGATATCCAAGTCTTCATAATGGCTGCAACATTGTAGCTCCAAGTACTGATTCATGCTCTAAGTTCATCACCCTTATCCCTGACACTTCTTGCATTAAAATAGACACACTTCAACCCATCACACTAACTCCATCTTTGTCCTATCAAGTGCCTATCCCTCCTCACAGACTCTCTGCATACTGTATCAGATAGTTCAGTACCTACTCCATCGTCTCATCTGTAGTTCTGGTTCCCTATCCCCCGCCAATCTAGTTTAAACCCCCCCTGAAAAGCTCTAGCAAACCTTCTGCCCAGGATATTGGTGCCCCTCCAGTTCAAGTGCAACCCATCCTTCTTGTACAGGTCCTACCTTCCCCAGAAGTATAAATAAATGTACTTCAAAGTTGATACCTAATAGAAAATTAAGAAATTAGCAAAGAAATTCTTAAAGAGAAATCTACTGAGGGAGATTGAGAAAATAGAATTCACTGCTGCTCATGAGCGCAAGATTAAAGTTCCACTGAAGTCCAATTTGATAGTACATTTTCTCTGGATAACCCTATTTATTCACCTTACAATTTCATTGATATTCTTATAAGATCACTGGGTACTTAGAGGTTAAAGTTGTCATTTGGTTCACTGATAGATTCATCCTGTAAAATCTGAACATTTAACCCAATCTCTCCCCAATCAGGTCTACAACTCATTTCTGCATTACCTCCCACAATTGAATATTTTAATTCCAAGCCTTTGGAACTAGACACAAATTGATCACAACAATATTTGAATTGTATTTTACAAATTAATACAGAACAGTTTTCATTTTTTGAGTTCTGCTTGTTTATTACTAACAGATGCAATGAATAGAGTTCAACCTACCTCATTATAGAAGACATACTGATGCCCTCTGCTGGATTCAAAATGTGTTTTGTCTGAAAACAGCAAAATAATTTGCAATTATAGAGCATAATTCTTCTTCTTGAGTTCTCTGCCTCATAGCATATCCTTGATGATTATAAACACTTAATCACAGTCTTGATATTTTACTGTCATTACAGAAGGTGACAGTTTCTATTTACCTCAGCTGGAAGGTGATTGATTGAACACCATGCTGTTGGCATTAATCAGATCCATAGCTTTTTAACGTAGCAGGTTCCTATAACAACATTAATGTAGGGAAATGTCCCAAGGTGCTTTTTTTTTGAAGTGGAAACAGACAACAACAGGGAAATATATTAAAATGGAGTGAATCGAGCTCAGGAGAATACAGGTCTTAAGGGGGGTCTCATAGCAGAAGAGAAATAACGAGACAGAGGACTATAGGGAGAAATAAAAAAAATCAGAGCTCAAAGCTATGACAGCTTGAAAAATGGCAACCTATGCAGGACCAATAACACATGAGGTGAAGATGATGGAATTTGTACTTAAATTTCAACTACAGAATTTTACAAATGCAGTCATGCAAAAAGAGAGAAAATCAGGAGTTACCATGCCCCAGGGGATGTTTTCCTTCAAACTTTGTGAGAAGATTTGTAGCTCGGGTGCTCGTTGTTGTAGTTTTGTTCGCCGAGCTGGGAATTTGTGTTGCAGACGTTTTGTCCGTTGTCTAGATGACATCCTCAGTGCTTGGGAGCCTCCTGTGAAGTGCTTCTGTGATGTTTCCTCCGGCATTTATCTTGATTTGTATCTGCCACTTCCGGTTGTCAGTTCCAGCTGTCCACAGTAGTGGCCGGTATATTGGGTCCAGGTCGATGTGCTTGTTGATTGAATCTGTGGATGAATGCCATGCCTCTAGGAATTCCCTGGTTGTTCTCTGTTTGGCATGTCCTATAATAGTAGTGTTGTCCCAGTCAAACTCATGTTGCTTGTCATCTGAGTGTGTGGCTACTAAGGATAGCTGGTCATATCGTTTCGTGGCTAGTTGGTGTTCATGGATGCGGAACATTAGCTGTTTGTCCTATGTAGTGTTTTGTGCAGTCCTTGCATGGGATTTTGTACACTACATTGGTATACTGGCTTGCCCTATGATAGTCGTGTTGTCCCAGTCAAATTCATGTTGCTTGTTGTCTGCGTGTGTGGCTACTAAGGATAGCTGGTCGTGTCGTTTCGTGGCTAGTTGATGTTCATGTATGCGGACTCATAACGGCACACAAACCAACAGCCACGCTCAGACAACAACTCACCAGAACGAAGGACCCGATACCCAACATGAGCAAAACTAATGTAGTGTACAAAATACCATGCAAGGACTGCACAAAACACTATATAGGACAAACAGGAAGACAGCTAACAATCCGCATACATGAACATCAACTAGCCACGAAACGACACGACCAGCTATCCTTAGTAGCCACACACGCAGACAACAAGCAACATGAATTTGACTAGGACAACACGACTATCATAGGGCAAGCCAGACAGAGAACAGCCAGGGAATTCCTAGAGGCATGGCATTCATCCACAAACTCCATCAACAAACACATCGACCTGGACCCAATATACCAACCACTACAGCGGACAGCTGAAACTGACAACCGGAAGCGGCAGGGACAGACCACTATAAACACCGGAGGAAACATCAAAGAAGCGCTTCGCAGGAGGCTCCCAAGCACTGATGATGTCGCCTAGCCAGGGGACGAAACGTTTGCAACAAAAACTTCCAGCTCGGTGAACAGAACCACAACTATGTTTTTTTTATTTGAGCTCATGTCTAGAAGCTATCCGGTTTCTCTTAGTCTGAGTGGAGCTAAAGGCAGCACTCATTATACATCTCTGTGAAGTAGTTGAAAAACTTTTGAAGAAGTTTCAAATATCAGAACCCCTAATTGTTTCTCATCGGATTCTGTATCTGGTCTAAAGGTTTGCCAGCATTCTTCAACCTACAGGAGCACGAACTCATCAGTAAAAAACCAATTGAGCTGTGAAAAAAATCAGCTTCATTCTTTTAATTCGGACTCTTGATCACAGAGTTTCCCTAATTTTCCACATAAAATTGCTCTGCAGAGCAAGATGGTGAGTGGCTTGGAGGGCACTTTTCAGGTTGTGGTAGTGTTCCCTTGTATCTATTACCTTTGTTCCTCTGAATGGAAATGGTTATAAATTTAGGTATATTTTCCATGGACAATTGCTCTACCAAGTCATCCAGTTGCCACCCAATCAAAACTCTTGATACATGTTCGTGGTATGTAATGAATGATGAACTGGTTCCCACCATCAAGCAACCTGTTGCCCATCTCATGAACTGACCGCAGCATTGGGAAATCAAGATTCCTGTTCCTGCCTAATTAAGACTCCTACCACAATCTTTCCCATTCCTTCAGGCTCCATTAAATACTACACACAGATACATTAAAAAGAAAAGCTAAACGAATTGCGCAATAGTGGCCAAAAGAAAAAGAAGACAAATCTGTGCAGGCCCAAAAAAATGTAGTAGTTTGTGCCATTGCACATTACTAGAATAATATTAAGCTGACTGGATATTTAGAAGTAGCAAAACAGGATAATTAAATATCATTAAAAATCTTCTTTCATTTTTGAGCAGATTCAGTGAAAGCAGAAAGATTAAGCATGGATATTTATTGCAGAGTTACTCCATTCTGACTTTAGACTCTCACCATCAAAAGAGACAGACCTTATTTACTAATTGTCTTAATTTTGCATTTTCAGCCTTCATAGGTATGCTAAGAGCTTAGGACAGTGCATCCAGCATTTCATTTTCAATAATCCCAAAAACAGATAGGGAGTTTCCCTCATGGTGACATTCTTGACCTTCAGAGACTGGCCTGTGTCAAAATGAGGTATTAGTGCTTCAGTATAAAGTAGCTTTTCCATTCGCCTATTAAAATTAAAATTAAAATTAAAAGTTAGTTTTTTTAGATTATTGTGATTCAAAATTGACAAGAATAAACCACACATTATTGCTGTGGGTCTCTTTGGACAAATATTTTCCAATGATATAAAGTTTCAATCTTAAGAAACAGATTGATCTTGTAAATGATTTCAAAAGGTCTTACATCCAGTTAACTTCCAGCTCGCACAGTCAAAATCATTTCACTCAATCAAATTAAAATCCACTGTTGTAAAAATATATAATAAAGACCTCCATACCACAATACAGTTATCACTGTGGGATGGTCAGATTTGTTCACAATGTAAGATGCTCATTACTCAAAAGAGAGTCAAACAAATCAAATAAACAGTCGAGTAGATTCATGGTTGATAGCGCAATGTATAGTACAAAGGATGAGGAAACTGAAACCATAACTCCATGAATGATGTTGAAATGACCAAAAATGAGCTGGAGGCAGCTGGTAGTCTTTGTCAACTCAAATGGTGAAGCAATGCAGAACAGCAATTGACAAAGCCAATCCAATATCAATCTACACAACTAAAACTGTCGAATACAATCAGAGAGTCTCAATCAAATTATACTGTGTTCTACACAGTCATCAAAACTGCAGGAAGTTCTTGTGCAATTTGAGTCACATGAGAGACAGTCTATATCCAAGCAGTGTAGGAAGGTCTATGGTCTTGCAGTTTTCCTTAAATTGTTGTTTATTTCCCTCCAGCAGATTTCACCCAAATCCAATGCAAATATTTATCAAATTTCAAGCAAAGCTATGTTCAAGAGGGTATGAAATGATCTAAGTAGAAACAAAGTGCAAGAATATGGGGAAAAGGCAAGAGAAATGCATTAAGTCATAATGCTCATTTGAAGAGCTGATGCAAACATGATTGGCCAAATGGCGTCCTTCTATAAAATAATTTATAAAAACGATTTGGATGTGAACATAGGAAGTATAGTTAGTAAGTTTGCGGATGACACCAAAATTGAAGGTGTAGTGGACAACGAAGGTGGTTATCTCAGAGTATAATTGAATCTTGATCAGATGAGTCAATGGGCTAAGGAGTAGCAGATGGAATTTAATTTGGATGGTCCATTTTGGAAAGGCAAATCAGGGCAGGACTTATACAGTTAATGGTAAGGTTCTGGAGACTTTTGCCGAATGAAGAGACCTAGAAGTACAGGTTCATAGTTCCTTGAGAATGGAGTCACATGTAGATAGTAAAGTGAAGAAGGTGTTTGGTATGCTTTCCTTTATTGGTCAGTACATTGAGTATCAGTGTTGGGAGGTCATGTTGTAGGTATACAGGACATTGGTTAGGCCACTTTCAGAATATTGTGTGCATTTTGGGTCTCCTTGCTAAAGGAAGGATGCTGTGAAACTTGAAAGGCTTCAGAAAAGATTTACTAGGATATTGCCAGGGTTGGAAGGTCTGAGCTATAGCAAGGGACTGAATAGACAGAGGCTATTTTCCCTGAAGTGGAGGCTGAGGAGTGACCTTATAGAGGTTTATAATATCATGAGGGGCATAGATAGGGTAAATAAACAGGTGGACGAGTCTATGGTGATTCAGTGGTTAGCACTGCTGCCTCACAATGTCAGGGATCCGGGTTTGATTCCAGCCTTGGGGACTGTCTGTGTGGAGTTTGCACATTCTTCCTGTGTCTGCATTGGTTTCCTCATGGTGCTCCAGTTTCCTCCCACAATCCAAAGATGTGCAGATTAGGTGAATTGGCCATGCTACATTGCCCATAGTGTTCTGAGATGTGTAGGTTAGGTGCATTAATTAGAGGTAAATGTAGATTAATAGGGTAGGGATGGGTCTGGGTGGGTTACTCTTCAGAGGGTCAGTGTGGACTTGTTGGGCTAAAGAACCTGTTTCCACACTGTAGGGAATCTATTATTCAATGAAAACTAGAGGGCATAGGCTTAAGGTGAGACAGGAGAGATTTAAAAGCTTTCTCAGGGATACCTTTCTCACATAGAAGGTGATGCATGTTCAGAATGAGGTGCCAGGGGAAGTGGTGAAGGCTAGTACAATTACAACACATAAAAGGCATCAGGATGAGTAGATGATTAAGAAGGGTTTAAAGGCATATGGGCTAAATACTCATTAGATTTATTTCAGATATCAGGTCAGCATGAGTTGGACCAAGGGGTCTGTTTCCATAAGATATGACTCTAAGACTCCAATATTTCCAGTTGTGGGAGTTTGGGAATCCCTGCATGCTGATCTGTTGACCATGTTTAAATGGATTCTCCATTCATCCCAACTCAGCAAGACTCCAGGATATAGTAACAAAAATGTAAAATGATGTCAAAACAGATGCCTAGAGGAAAGTGAACAGCAGCCAAATAACAAAGGCAAATGTTTCTAAACCTACTAGGTGGACATACCTAAGACTGCATGTGTGATTATGCTAGCAGACGCATTATGCATTTATGCAAGTATAAAATGTTATCTATTAACTGAATTGTAAAGCCACTTTGTTCTCCAGTACAATAAACTGTGTGTAGAAAAAAAGATTTTTTTAAAAAGGGTAAAAGAAATTGTCAGTACTTGGTTGTTGGAAAGATTGTCATGGTGACAAATTCTACAGACTGCACTTTTTAAGAGGGAGCCCTTTTAAAAAAATACTATGGGCTAAACATGTGAAATTTATACAACTTGAGAACCAAAAATATGAAATGTCCTGCATTCAGTTTATTTTAAATAGCCTCAGTACATGTAACTACAATTAATTCATCTAAAAATGATCAAAGTAAATAATTAAACATAAAATTCATGATCTGTTTAAATTCAGAGTTGCCCATTAAAATTACACATTTTTTTCTAGAAATTTACACATTCCTTTATCATAATATTTTTAAAACATAATTTCCTTGGTAAAATAGTTCACTCAAATAGGAAAGAGGGAAATATCCATGCTTTATTAACTGAATTGTACCCATCTCAATTCTTCAATATTTTGACTTTGTAATCATTATTATTCCAGAGTCAAAACCAACTATATTTAAAAATATGATGTTGCTAAAGAGAAAAATAATCAGCCTGCAAAGAGTGTTTAGTGATTACTTTCCTCCAACCCCCACTCTGTCTTTATCGATCTGCACCTCACTTCAAAAGAGCATGTTGAGAAAAATGGCTGTTCAAAGAAAAGATATTTGAACCAATTACCACTTTCATTGTTGGCACAACCACAAGATTGCGGATATGATGATTTTTATTTGAAAAAGAAACATTTAACTCCATTAAAATTAAATCATCTTTTACCATGTTAACATTTGTATCCACTTGCTCAACTTACTCTCTAAAAAAACAATTTGTAACTGCTAAAAATGTCTTGCTAATGAAGCTTCTGTAGAGTTCACAGAGATAATATAGTACTAGAGCAGCGCATTAAAATGTGTTTTGTTTGGCATTTTTATACCTTCATTACACTTTGGTGCACACAACATGGTCACCATTTTCATTTACATGTGCAGTCAAGGCACTTCTTTTCTTCCTCCAGTAAAATCCCTTAAAAACTGGACAAACAGGTATGTGTTGTAAACACTGAACCTTCTTCAGGAGGCTCATTCCTATTGGAAAGTCATATGTTTTCATGTCTACTGTTGTGTCACTATTTGCAAGAGCGCCTTCTTTCCACTGTACAAGTCCACGCTCCTGTTTTGTACCTAGTTAAGAAATGTAATATTTTATAAAGCATTAGAAATGCAGTACATACAAAATGATTTGGCTTAGTGCTTTCAGTGCAAAATAACTCCTAAGATATTTCATAACAGAGACTGTGAAGTATAGTGATTGTCACAAAGTCAGCCAGTTGGACAGTACAGTGTATGAGTGAGTTCTCTGATTAGGTCTGTTAATAATGGTCCAATAGGGAGCCCTCGCTGACATAAAAAGGGTGAGAGTCAGAGATACTGACACTCTGGTGCCTGACTCTGAATGAAGCACTACTATAATCAAGGACTGTTCATGTGAAAATAAAAGGTGACTTGGTGATAGAATACCAGCCTCAGTGGAGTTATTTCATGAAGGTGGGTGGGGGAAAGACAAATAGAGAGACAGACAGACAGATAAATATCTTAAGCCATTTCAGAAGCAATAGGTAATTTTTTGACAAACAGGACTCCCATGCACCCTATCAGGAGTTAAGGTTTAAGACTGGAAAAGAGTAAAAATAGGAAACTAAGCTATTGCTCAGCAAAGGGGAAGGAGTATTCCACAATGCAGACAAAAAATTGTAGAATAAGCAAATAAATGCCGAAACTTTCAATATAATAATTTCAGATGTTCCATTTTGGTAGAAAGTTGCAGGAAAAGTGTTGTTCCTTTGAAATTTGGAATCTAAAAGGAGCAATGGAACAAGGAGATCTTGGCATACAAATAAATAATAATTGCTAAAAATCAAATACAATTTAAACATTATGCCCCACTGTTCTGGTCTCAACACTAGAAAAGGATATTGAAGCTCTAGAGAAAACAGGAAAAAGATTGACCACTAAAAAAGAAGTTGCTGGAAAAGCTCAGCAGGTCTGGCATATCTGTAAGGATAAATCAGAATTAATGTTTTGGGTCCAGTGACTCCTCCTCAGAACCTCTGTTTTGATTTCTGATTTACAGCCTCTGCAGTTCTTTCAATTTATAAAAAGACCAACAAGGCTTTTAGCCATAATTGAGAGAGTACATTCATCAGGAAACATTAAGCAGACTGGGGTACAAGGTGAGACTTATTTAAAAGTCTTTAAATTTTGAAGGCATTCAGTCATAGAGAGGTGGAAAGTGGTTGCCACTTGCGGATGAATTATGAACAGGGATGGAGGTAAGGAGTGGGTGCTGCTGCTGTGGAATTAAAATAGCTGTTAAAAGGTTCAGTCAAGAATTCAGAAGACATCTCTTCACAGAGTCAAGAATGTGAAACCTGCAGACCACAAAGGACGTTAAAATAGTTTACAGTGATATATTCAAGGAGAGACTTTATATATTCTAGATGGAGAATAGTGTAAGGGTGACACAGATAATGTAGGAAGTAATTGGAGTGGAATATAAATAGACCTATTAAGTTCAATATATACTATACTATCGAGACCATGCTGTTACGAAGCATTGTCAAAAGTCCAGCTGGAAGGGGATTCTGTGAAGAAGAAAGTAGAGAGATAATGAGATGCAGGAACAACTTCCATCGAATAGGGAGAAGATGATGAAAACTCTGGCGGTGACGCTTAAAGTGAGGAAGAAACATTCTGAAAGCCAGAGCTATAGAACTAAAGGAAAATGTAAGTTGTACAGGATATGAGAAGCAAAGAATAGAGGAGATTGCATAATTAGAGTAGGAGAAAGCCATGAATAAACTTGTAGATGAGAATGAGGAGTTGGAACTGAGTGCAACTCAGTGATGAGTAACTGGAACAATGTGTTGAATAAAAGAAAATAATGTATGTTTTGGTCAAATTAGAGCTCAAAGTCTGGACAATTAAAAGGGGCATTGATATGTATGAAGTTTAAACAGTATAGAAAAAGTTTTTAAACCAGTGTGAATCTGGGAGTTGCAGAACAAAAATAGAAAGAGATTCTCTTGGTGTTGGATAAGACAAGGAGCATTGGAAAGGAAAAGAAGAAAGAAAAAATATTGAAATGAGAGCAAATGTGTGTCATGTGAAAGAGCCTATACTGGTTCACTGCACCAAATGGCTTATATTTAAATTTTTTTATCATGAATTTACATTATCGGTATGTTCCTTCCAGAGGGTACTCTAATAATGAACATTAAAGAACTTCAGATCAAGTGTCTAAGCAAACTGGGTCAAGAATTGTTTATTTTCTCTTCTCCCTCCAATAAAAATAAAACAAAAGGACAGCCATGAACTTATAATCTGCATTATTCATCCTTTTTGAGTGAAATATCATAGTAGAATCTTTTGATTACTGCAGGTCAGAAATCTCTACTACATTTATCCTTAGCTCTATTCCCTTATTAGTCATACTCCCTAATGGTGATCTCTTTCAGAAAGCAACTGAGAAAAACATTTTCACAAATATTTCTTCCACATTTCATTTAACAGGGGATGTATTTATTCTTCAATTTTAAAATTATGTTTATTAAAATAAATTAGAGCAGAAGAATTTTAAAAAGTCAGCTTTGAAGAAAGAATGAAGCTAAAATGACACAAAGGTTGGAGGTGTCGTTGACAGTATAGAGGGCTGTTGTAGGCTGCAGCGGGACATTGACAGGATGCAGAGGTGGGCTGAGAGGTGGCAGATGGAGTTCAACCTGGATAAATGCAAGGTGATGCATTTTGAAAGGTTGAATTTGAAAGCTGAGTACAGGATTAAGGATAGGATTCTTGGCAGTGTGGAGGAACAGAGGGATCTTGGTGTGCAGGTACATAGATCCCTTAAAATGGCCACCCAAGTGGACAGGGTTGTTAAGAAAGCATATGTTGTTTTGGCTTTCATTAACAGGGGGATTGAGTTTAAGAGTTGTGAGATCTTGTTGCAGCTCTATAAAACTTTGGTTAGATCGCACTTGGAATACTGCGTCCAGTTCTGGTCGCCCTATTTTAGGAAAGATGTGGATGCTTTGGAGAGGGTTCAGAGGAGGTTTACCAGGATGCTGCCTGGACTGGAGGGCTTATCTTATGAAGAGAGGTTGACTGAGCTTGGACTTTTTTCATTGGAGAAAAGGAGAAGGAGAGGGGACCTAATTGAGGTATACAAGATAATGCGAGGCATAGATAGAGTCAATAACCAGAGACTATTTCCCAGAGCAGAAAAGGTTAACACGAGGGGTCATAGTTTTGAGGAAAGTATAGAGGGGATGTCAGAGGCGGGTTCTTTACACAGAGAGTTGTGAGAGCATGGAATGCGTTGCCAGCAGCAGTTATGGAAGCAAGGTCATTGGGGACATTTAAGAGACTGCTGGACATGCATTGGGTCACAGAAATTTGAGGGTGCATACATGAGGATCAATGGTCTGCACAACATCGTGGGCTGAAGGGCCTGTTCTGTGCTGTACTGTTCTATGTTCTATGTTCTATGAATAGCATATAAACAAGACTTTGGATAATTACTTTTGCAGTTGAAAAGTCTTTGTTGGGAGGGTTAGTCAGGAAATATATTCAGATGTGGATTGGTAAAAATGGGGATATAAGCTAAATCCACATTCACAACTTGTGCAACACAAATCGCACTTAATGTACACTTCCAACTCCAAATCCTGGAATCATCCTTTGCATTTCCATCATCACCATCCGATAACACTTTGATCCTCAAAAACAGCCAGGCATAAACACAGGCAATACCAGGCGACTTAACCATAGGGATTTAACAAATAAAAGCAGTGTCTTTCTTTCATAAAAAAAATTGAATTGTTAAATGGAATTCAGTTGAATGTGAAAGCAATTATACCTGGAATGGTATTATCCAAGATGAAAGCAAGGCAACCTCCCACAAACATTTCTGTTGTCAGCAATACAGTTAAAATTTGATTAATTTCTGGGCTGCCTGCAAGGAAAAAAAGAGAAAGTGTCATTTTTGTATGTTGCACAAAGAACTTTGATTTTTTTTTCTTGCTAGTCAAGTTGCTAGAGACCACCAACGGGTTTTTTTGGAAGCCGGTGCAGCGTGTTTGAAGTCATTGAGCTGTGGAAGTTCAAACTGTTTGCTCGCATGTCAGCACTATTATCTGAAGAGCAATTTGCAAGACACAGAACAATCACCCACCTACAAGGAGCGGGCAGTCGATGAGGTATTTAAATGGAGTCTATCAAAGCCCCTCTCATTTATCAACTGGAAATATCCAGTGGGCAAGCAAACCACACACTGTCATGATAATGGATTACAAAGCTAAATGTATTTGTAGATGTTTTGGGGTTAGGAATAATAAGTGCATTTTTTTTAAAGTAATGCCTGCCTGAATAATCCACATAGGGATTTTAGAGTTTAAAGAAGGAACAACAGAATATGGCACCTGAAAAAAGTGTCAATAATATTTCAAGTGGGAAAAGTGCTATTCAAAAACTACACTGCAATCATCTTTTCATTGTGTCCCAGATCACAGATTTCATTTGAAAGGAATATAGTTTTAAGAGAAATGTGTATTTGTGTTTTACCCTTCCAGGAATGCACCAAGAAAGGTTTGAAACCAACTGTAACCCCTCATCTCTGTTTGTGTCCTAAAGAGTTGGTGTTGTGCATGTTCCTTTATGCTAATGTGTGCTGTCAAGGGGCACACTGAGAGTTTTCACTAGATACCCCTGTGCCCTGCACATGCTGGTAACAAGAAATTCAGTCTCTCTCAATGCTGGACAAATTCCTTTCAGCCGACTGCTGAATTAACAATTTCCAAACAAATACTCAACTGCCAAGGTCACTGCTAAAGAAATCACACACCTTAGGACTAACTTTGGCAGTTGATTAGATTACTTACAGCGCGGAAACAGGCCCTTCGGCCCAACAAGCCCATACCGACCTGCTGAAGGTGTGACCCACCCAGACCCATTCCCCTACATTTACCCTTTCCCCTAACACTATGGGCAATTTAGCATTGCCAATTTACCTAACCTGCACATTTTTGGAGTGTGGGAGGAAACCGGAGCACCCGGAGGAAACCCACGCAGACACGGGGAGAATGTACAAACTCCACACAGTCAGTCACCTGAGGCGGGAATTGAACCCGGGACTCTGGCACTGTGAGGCAACAGTGCTAACCACTGTGCCACCGTGCCGCCCACTATTGAGTTATTGTTTGCAAAGTCTTAGTTCGGCCATTAGCTGAATAGAGTTTGTCTGGTTTCCTTCAATGGCATTTTGCTGCTTTGCTTTCAGCATTGAGAGAGACTTCATTTCTTTTTACTGCACACATAAGGGGTGTATAATGGAAGTTCTCAATTGTGCCCCGTGACAGCTCACATTAGCATAAAGGAAAATGCACCATACCAGCTCTTTCATACACCAACAGAGACCAGGGGTTGCAGTTGGTTTTTAACTCCCTTTCTTGGTTTATTCCTAGAAGGGTAAAACACAAATACACATTTCACTTAAAAATACATTTCTTTCATATTATGTCTGCCATCTGGGACACAATGAAAAAAGAGATTGCAGTGCTCTTTTGAACATGTCAAAGACCAATTCATTTTCTTTGCCTTTTAATGCTTTGACTCACCTCTTATTTCCAGTCTATTTGTGCATTGTGTTAGTTTTTCTCATATTATTGTAGCTAATAAATTCACTAGCCCTTAAATTTAAGAAAGCCTTCTTAAATTGACTTCTTTAAAAAGAGATAATATATTGGCCTGAGAAATTTTTTCCACAAGGAAAGGGATTATTTTAACATAACTTTCTTGCGACCAGCTAAGGGAAGGGTTAAGTAAAGGAGAGCCAACTCATTTCTCCTCATTTTGGAGCATAACCATTTGGTATATCTTGCTACAATTGTAATTAATTATTCAGCCTTGCTTGGGGAATTGATCACAATAATATGGTGGTCAAAGCATATTGTGATAAATCATAGATGTGTGCTTAATTGTTTTACATCTTTTTGATGTGCAGTGTGTTACCCCTCCAACTTGATAATCAGTTATTTCTCTTTCTAATATACAGTGTTGTCAATGGTCCCTTGTGGACTATGTTTAATCACCAATCATCATCTTGGCTCTAGGCTGTGATATTATTCCTGAGAACAAACACTTAATAGCTTTACATCATAAAACCTGTGCCAACAAATAACTTCCTTAAAAGAAATAAAGAAATGATTGAGATGGAGAAGACTTACATAATTATTTGAATGCTTGCATTTGGCAAGTTTTTAGTGTGAATATTGTCAACATTAAGTGTTTTCCATCAAAGAATGGAAAATAAAAAAAGTTTTTTCTGTACTTTTAATTCATTTCCATTTCTTATTTCCCTTTCACTCCTTTTTTGTCCCAATAGGCTATTATCCCAAGAGAAAGACATACAGTTGAGCACTTGTTAGTCTCTGTTAGTGAACCTTATCAAGCTGCCTAGAATCACAATGTTAAATCCTGTAGAGTCAGAGTTGTACAGCAAAGAAACAGATCCTTTGGTCCAACTCATCTATGCCGACCTGATATCATAAATCTATCTAGTCCCATTTGCCCTTCCTATTGAGCTGAGAAATATTTTCCACAAGGGAAGAGATCCTTTTAAAGTAACTTTCTTGTGACCATTTAAGGGAAGGGTTAAAAGGAGATCCAACTCATCCCTCCTCACTTTGGAGCATAACTATTTGGGGTATCTTGCTGCAATTGTAATTAATTATTGTGCCTTGCCTATTAAATCCTTCCTGTTCATATACCCATCCAGATGACTTTTAAATGTTGTAATTGTACCAACCTCACCACTTCCTCTGGCAGCTCATTCCGTATATACAGCACCCTCTGCATGAAAAAGATGCCCCTTAGGTCCCTTTAAATCTTTCCCCTCTCAGCTTTAATCTATACCCTCTAGTTTTGGACTTACCTGCCCTGGGGGAAAAAAAACTTGGCTATTCACCTTATCCATGCCCCACTTCTATAAGGTCATCCCTCCAGGGAACATAACACCAGCCTATTCAGCCAACCTAGCAACATGCTTGTTAATTTTTCTGACCCCACCCCCCCCCCTTTTGTTTAAAAACATTTTCCCGTAGCAGGGAAACCAGTAGGATTTCAAAATGGCCTAACTAATGTCCTGTGCAGCCCTACATGACATCCCAACTTCTATACTCAATGCATTGATGAATAAAAACAAACGTAGCAAATACCTTCTTCACTACCTCATCTACCTATGACAACACTTTCAAGAAACTCTGAACCTGCACCCCTAGACCTTCATTCAGAAATGCTCCTCAGAAACTACCATTAAACATATATACCCTGCTCTGATTTGCCTTACCAAATTGCAACACCTCATATTTATCTAAATTAAACTCCATCTTCCACTCTTCAACCCATCAGACCATCTGACCAAGATCCTGTTGTACTCTGAAGTAACCCTCTTCACTTTCCACTACACCACCAATCTTGTCATGTTATCTGCAAACTTAATTACTATACCTTCTGTATTCACATCCACATCATTTATATAAATGACAAAAAGCAGTGGACCCAACACCAATCCTTGCAGCGCACCACTGGTCACAAGCCTTCAGTCTGAAAAACAACCTTCCACCATCACCCTCTGTTTTCTATCATCAAGCCAACCTTGTATCCAGATGGCTAGTTCTCCCTGAACTCCATGTGATCTAACCTTGCAACCAGTCCACCATGCAGAACTTTGTCAAACGTCTTGCTGAAGTCCATATAGATAATGCCCAACGCTTTACCTTCAATCTTTTTTGTCACTTCTTCAAAAAGCTCAATCAGCTTAGTGAGACACAATTGCTAACACATAAAGCCACATTGACTATACCTAATGAGTCTTTGCCTTTCCAAATACATATAAATCCTGTCCCTCAGAATTCCTTCTAACAATGTACGCACCACTAATGTCAGGCTTACTGGTCTATAGTTCCCTGGCTTTCCCTGAATAGCTTTCTTATATAATAGCACCACTTTAGCCAACCTCCTGTCTTCCAGTACCTCAACCGTGGCTATACAAATATCTCAGCAGGGAGCCCTGCAAACACTTTCTGAGGCTTCCCACAAAGTTTTGGGAAACACCTGATCAGGTCCCAGGGATTTATCTACCTTTATGCGTTTTAAGACATCCTCTGTAATAGTCCTTGCTAGAATATTCTTTAATGCCTGATTGAGGAGAATTAGTCAATTTGGTGTCTGACTTGTATGTTTATAGGCAGCTCAGCTCCATAGAGTCAATTATAATTTACAAACCTATATTTGCTAAGAATAAATATTTTATCTTCTGATTCCACGGTGTCATTTACTTCCTTAAATATTTCCTTCTTTTGCCTTTTTAAAAAACTGAATAAAGAACAGTTGTTTCTCACTGCTCTGTATTAACAAGAGCTAGAAGTAACCATGGCACATCCCTATGATCTTGGGAAGATTAAGCATTTGTAATCTTGAACATTTGAAAAGTAAATGTAACCAATTTAACACTTTCAACAATCTTTGCCATTTCATTAGGTCATGAATGATTGGTAACCCAGTTCCCTTTACTCTCCTTGTTCACCATCCCTCAATACACATTAAATACAACAAAAGCTTGTCAATTTTTGTTTTAATAACCTACAGACGTTTGTTAGAAGAGATCCTAGATTCCAGTTGCACCTCAAATAAAAACATGCTTTCAAATTTCCAATTGCAAGGTTATTCCAAACTTCTTATTGCATCCCTTCGATTGTTTTTAGTAATTAAATTTGATCACTCAACTTTTTAAATTCAAAACAAACCCACTTTTGCTAATCTCTCATTGGGGAAATGCCTTCTGGCCCATTGGCCATGTCAGTTCTTAAGAAATACAACTAGA
The DNA here is from genome assembly GCF_037043375.1 of Chiloscyllium plagiosum. Lineage (NCBI taxonomy): Eukaryota > Metazoa > Chordata > Chondrichthyes > Orectolobiformes > Hemiscylliidae > Chiloscyllium > Chiloscyllium plagiosum. The sequence continues at coordinate 47,737,479 of NW_028270154.1, read as the reverse complement.
TTAGCTGGACATAACATACTCTTCACAATCCATAGCAACAATCTAAAATACTTAACTATTAGTTGCCTATCTATATTACTGATAGATTTTCCAAGGAAAGGAAAATAGGGCAGGATGTATTGACAATTTTGCAAACTCATGAAACCTTAATTCTGAACATAGAATCTTTACTGATGGATGTAAAGTGGATACATCAGAAGAGATTTTGTTTATGTTAAACATTATGTTGGATATGACACAGAATCAGACCATTCAGCCCAACAAGATAGATTTGTGTTCTATTGAAGTCTCATCTTTTCTCAAAGTTTGAAATAGGAATCGCTTATTCCATGCATCTGAACTATTTACTTCAATCATCCCACACGGTAGCCAATTCTATACTCTCACAATTCATTTGGTAAAGACGCTTCTTTTGAATTCTCTATTTGACTTCTTGGTGACTACCTTATATCGATAGCCTCTTGTTTATCTCCTTCCCTATACATTTTGTCTGGATCCAGACTACCCAAAACCTTGAATCAGTTTAATGTAATCTAAAAGATTCTTTCACTTGTTAGGGTATTCCTTGTCATTTCACAAAATGAGGGACCCAGTCTATCATCACTGATCTGTATACCCACAGATTTATGGTATTTTTGCAAGAGATGGCTATAGCTGACTTCTGAATTGACCTCAAATTTTAAATTTAATGTTGGTCTTGATCTCTGTGCACCTTCTCTGCAGCTGTAACATTGTAGTCTTTGCTCTGTTGTATTACCCTCATGTACTTTGTATGGTATGATCTGCATGCTGCATACAAAATGAAACTTTTCACTGTACCTAGGTACCATGGCAATAATACTCAAATCTTATCTAGTAGTAAGAGTTACAGCTGAGCAGAACTCGTCGCCTCAGGCGACTGACTGTGTGGAGTTTGCACATTCTCCCTGTGTCTGCGTGGGTTTCCTTCGGGTGCTCCAGTTTCCTCCCACAGTCCAAAAATGTGCAGGTAAGGTGAATTGACCATGCTAAATTGCCCATAGTGTTAGGTGTAGGGGAATGGGTCGGGGTGGGTTGCGCTTCGGTGGATCCGTGTGGACCTGTTGGGCCGAAGGGCCTGTTTCCACACTAAGTAATCTAATCTAATCTAATCTGTAAGTAATCAAAAAAAAACCTATATTACACTGATAGAAGACACCTGCATCTCCCAAGAGATATTATGCTAACCTGAGTTACATTGTTGTTAACAATGGAGGTACAAATAGCAGAGTAGAACAGACAACTAGAAGATCTAACCTAAATTCAATGCAGTCTTTGCATAACCTTGTTACTTCATAAATTCTATGTAAAAATCAGGATTGTCTTATTGAGCTGAATTGCCCATACCTATGTTGCAATTTTTAAATAATATTTTGACATTCATAGCAATCAATACACTTTCAGGTCACATATTTTTACAAAGACAGAAAGAGCATTCCATTAACACATGGTATGAAATCTTATTCCAATGAAACAAAATTGATAGCTTTCAGATTCTAGTCATAGAGGCAGAGGGTTCCTTGCAATCACTTATTTTTAAACATTATTTCAAAATAAGCCATCTTCAAACATAGAGATTTACATAGGTTTTTGATTAGTTGGAGGATCAATGATGATAAGGAGAAGGCAGGAGAATGAGTGTGAGAAACATATCAGCCATGATTGAATAGTGAAGCAGACTCAATGGGGCAAACAGCCTAGATCTGCTCCTACGTCTTTTGATCATCAGAGATCCTAAAAAAAAAGTCAGCACCTAGGTGCCAGGTCTGTCCCTAACAATTAGATGTTTTTTTATCGTCAGTGTAGTTCCAAGGGTGTGCTACATAATCATAACTACCACATTGCGTTCAAAGGCATTAAGCCAAAGCTCTATTTGCTATCTCGGGTGAGGTAGAAGACTTTGTGGCAGCTTTTGAAAAGTAGGTGATTTCTCAGGTGATACAACATGTGTTATTTGTTAACACGGAATGATATGCCTTTACTTATAAGTGCAACACTTTCAATCTTCCCTCCTCCAACTTACTCCAACAATTTTACTGGAACTTAAGTATGTGCATTATTTAGCTTACTGGTGTTAATAACAGTAGGGTTTTCATCCAAATAATTTGGTAGTGTTAAACCAAAAAACATGGAGAATCCCAAGACAAAGAGATTGCGTGATGAATTCATGTCTACAAACTGAAGGTTGGAAAGTCCAACTGCAGTGATCATTCCTGGAAAATAAAAATGAGAAAATAAAAACCAAAATAAATTTAAAGAAATACCAACAATTTCAATCTAGAATATTCCTTAAAATACATAGCACAATTACCACATTAACAAAGCAGTTTTCACCAAATTTGTTTTGTAAAGGAATTGATATAATGATAAATATTATAGCATTTATTCACTTAAAATCACTCAGGATTGCAACTATTGACAAAATATTTCACAAACATAACAGCATTTACCATGAACCCAAAGGTTTATTTTGAGAGTTAATAGGCATAACCCAGGTAATTCTAAGTACCTGTCATAATCGTAACAAATGGATCAGAGAAACCTTGGCAAAATGTTTCATTTGCTAAAGCAATAGCAAACAAACAAATCCATTCTCTCTATATATCCCAAACTGAACAGCCAACTATCATTTGATGGATGTAGTTATGTTGGAATGAAAATATACGTAAATGAATGTTTGATTAAATAACAATTTCATTATGCACTCCTGTTACACATCTACATCACATCATGGCATCAATAAATAAACGGACCTCATCAGACCATTCATCTTTTATTTGCAATTTCACTTGCTGTATTTGCAGTAAAGTGTATGGCATTTCTCCATGTAATAATACCTAATATTAAAGTACTGTAAACAAGGTAGTTGTAAAATGCACAGAGCCTTTCTCTCTTTGCAGATCTTCTTGCAGTGAATACACCTCTTTAAAAAGTAATCCTAAAATTATAACATCAGTTATATTGACTATAAGTGGATGAAGTTACAAGTATGGGGAAATTTCAACTTACCAAATAAAGTGCAAAACATGCCTCCAAGAATGGGATCTGGAAGTGAAGCAAACAGTGCTGTAAACTTTCCTACTGTTCCCAAGACCAACATAATAACGGCTCCATACTGGACCACTCGCCTGCTACCAACCTTGAGAACCAGAACAACACTATTTAGAAGACCAAAAACAACAATCTGATATGAGTAAACTTCATAAAATCAAGATTAGAAAGAATATTGCTTTGCCAAAGCAAAATAAATTGAAATAAGGCACTGAAATCTTACTGAAATACACAAACAATTTCCATGAGAAGTCTTTATGTCGATTGGGTTTAAGTTTTACAATAAGAACACGAATGAAAACTAGACATAAATTTCATGGAAGGAAATGCAGAAAAGAAAAAGTTGTTGGGCTGTTAAAGAGATTATCTGCGGAATTTCTTGCTCCTTGCAGCAACATGGACAACAGTGAGTAATGTGGGAGGATATATGGCTAAAAATGAAAAAGAATCTCAATGGTCAAGAAAGTATTATTCTAACTTTCCACCTTAAAAAGAAGGTTTAAACAGCTAGTTCATAATCTCACTAATGAGAATAGTGTCTACCATATATTCCATGTATTTACATGAGATTAATAAACCAATTCACCTCATTTCTACACAGCATCAAAGAAACTAATGAGCCAATTTCTGACATGGAATTTGCAGCAACAGCTCACTGTTGGCTTCTCTGGGCATTCATTCAACTTTGTTTTCAACACAATGTACCTGCATGCTCCACGTATACTGTCATCTTCCAATTCCATGCAAGGTGGCATTGGGAAACTACCAGCCCATTACTGGCTAACTTTGAGAAGGTATTGTTGAGTCATCTTTTTGAACTGTTGCAGTCTGTTTCCACAATGCTGTTATAGAGGAAGTTCCAGAATTTTGACACACCAACAATGAAGGAACAACTATTTTTCTGAATCAGGATGATTAGGGACTTGGAGGAGAACTTGAAGATGCTGGTGTTCTCATGTTTCTGTCACTCTTGTCCTTCTTGATAGTAGTATTTACGTTTAGAAGATGCTGTCTTTGGAGTCTTGGTGCATTTGTGCTGTGCATATAGTAGATGGAGGACACTGTTGTTACTGTACATTGATGATGGGGGGAATGAATGATTGAGGGTGTGGTGCCAATCAAGAGGGTTACTTTGCATTCCAACATCCAGGCAGATGGAGAGTATTCCATCACAGTCCTGAATCGTGCCCTACTGGCAGAATTTGGGGAATCAGGAAGGGAATAACCACAGAATTCCTCACCACAGATTTGTTTTTGCAGTCACAATGTTTATATGGTCAATCCAGTTAATTTTCTGGTCAATGGTAACATTCAGGATGTTGATAGCGGTGATGGCAATGTAATTGAATATTAAGAGATGATAGTTAAATTCTCTTGTGTGGAAGATGGTCGTCAATAGATACTTTCTGTTGTGGTTCTGTTCGCCGAGGTGGGAATTTGTGTTGCAGGTGTTTCGTCCCCTGTCTAGGTGACATCCACAGAGCTTGGGAACCTCCTGTGAAGTGCTTCTGTGATGTTTCCTCTGGCATTTATAGTGGTTTGTATCTGCCGCTTCCAGTTGTCAGTTCCAGCTGTCCGCTGCAGTGGCCGATATATTGGGTCCAGGTCGATGTGCTTGTTGATTGAATCTGTGGATGAGTGCCATGCCTCTAGGAATTCCCTGGCTGTTCTCTGTTTGGCTTGTCCTATAATAGTAGTGTTGTCCCAGTCGAACTCATGTTGCTTGTCATCTGTGTGTGTGGCTACTAAGGATGGCTGGTCATGTCGTTTCGTGGCTAGTTGGTGTTCATGGATGCGGATCGTTAGCTGTCTTCCTGTTTGTCCTATGTAGTGTTTTGTGCAGTCCTTGCATGGGACTTTTTACACTACATTGGTTTTGCTCATGCTGGGTATCGGGTCCTTGTCCTGGTGAGTTGTTGTCTGAGAGTGGCTGTTGGTTTGTGTGCTGTTATGAGTCCTAGTGGTTGTAATAGTCTGGCTGTCAGTTCAGAAATGTTCTTGATGTATGGTAACATGTTTAGTCCTTTGGGTTGTGGTATGTCCTCATTCCGTTGTCTTTCCCTTAGGCATCTGTTGATGAAATTGCAGGGGTATCTGTTTTTGGCAAATACATTATAGAGGTGTTCTTCTTCCTCTTTTTGCAGTTCTGGTGTGCTGCAGTGTGTTGTGGCCCTTTTGAACAGTGTCTTGATGCAACTTCTTTTGTGTGTGTTGGGGTGGTTGCTTTCGTAGTTCAGGACTTGGTCTGTGTGTGTGGCTTTCCTGTATACCTTTGTGGTGAATTCTCCGTTCGGCGTTCTCTGTACCATCACATCTAGGAATGGGAGTTGGTTGTCCTTTTCTTCTACTCGAGTGAATCTGATTCCTGTGAGTCTGGTGTTGATGATCCGGTGTGTGTTCTCTATTTCTGTGTTTTTAATGATTACTTCCTATCAGCCAAGCCTAAATAGTGTCCGTATTTTCCTGCATTTTAGACGTGGGCTGCTTCAATATCTGAGGAGTCATGAATGGTGCTAAACATCATGCAATCATTGGCAAACATCCCCATTTCTGACCTTATGGGGAGAGAATGTTATTGATGAAGCAGGTGAAGATGGTTGGGTCAAGGACACTACCCTGAGGAACTGCTGCATAAAGGTCCTGGAACTGAGATAATTGACCTCCAACCACCACAACCACTTTCCTTTGTGCCAGATATCACTCCAACCAGCATAGTTTTACCTGAGTTCTCATTGATTCTAATTTTGCCAGGGCTCCTTGCTGCCAATGCACATTGAGTATGGGCTTAATAATCACTCTGCAATAACACCAAAGAAATTATGAAAATCACCAAAAGCCATGGACACTGATGGTAAATTAAGGTCAATAACAGCCCAATTAAAAAGGGCTGAATGAAACTGAAGGGTGAGAGAGCTCAGTGAGGCACATGATTGGACAAGTTCTAAGGTCATTAATGATACAGGAACAGCAATGCAAAGAGGCAAAGTGAAAGTTGGTGTGTAGGAGGAAATCATCCTGCATCTCAAGCAGCGCCAACAAGTCACTTACTAGGTCATGAACGTGAAACATTGCCATATTTCAATCTAAAGTTAGCTGCACAATAATAAGAGCAAGTGGTTGCCACAGCATGAAAAGCAAGTTAATGTTTCTTTTTCTTTGCGAGTGGAATGAAGTTGTTTAAACTTGAGACTTTGCTAAGGGCAGTTGCATCCATCGCACATCCAATGATTCTGTATTGCCACTCCACTGGCATTGTATCACATTTTATCAGTAGGTCACTTACAGTTCAAGAAAGCACATTACAAATTATGCCTCAAGCAATCATTATTCACACTAATTGCCTCTTTGTCAGCTCAGCAAATGTAAACAGATGCTAACTTAAGAATCACCTGTGCAAGAAATTTCTGAAAAATTCTATAATACAGTACTTTGGAGCTGCCACAGTTGCACACTGAACTTTGAGTATAGAATGGCACAGTTTGTAATTTTTCAAGGTGTCTTTATGAGGGAAGTGGGGTGGGGTGGGAAGTTGGGGCAATGGAGGTTGGGGTTTGGCTTTGCAGATTGGCTGTGACTAATGGCGATCATCCAGAAACCCATTACCTCATGTAGCATGAATACCTTGGTTCTGCAACATACATTTGGATAGGTTACATACTTCAACATCTTAACGAGGTATGACATTGACTATTTTGTGAAGCCTCCAAAATGTTAGGGCATAACATGATGCTTCCTTGTGATTGATGCGAGGGTTCTGGAGTACTCTTAGTGAACTGCTGTTCTTTCTGACATTCTCCATAGAGTAACTGCTTATGCACCTGACACGGACATTGCAGTGGCTATAATCATCATGGCATTTACTTCAAATGTCAAGAGAACATACAGGAGAATGGAATTTCAATGTCAATAGCAAGTTGGGCATGCACAACAACCTCTAGTAGCTGTTGCATAGCTTCCCAGGGAGAAGCAGCAGGTGTAGTCCCCTAAGGCGAAGAATGATGCTGCTCTGTGACTGGCTGTGCATTTTGACAAATGTATGAGATCATCACTTTCAGAGGGTCAGAGACGAGAGGCATCTCTTCCTCAAATTGCTTCAGTGCTGTGTCAGCAATGTGCTCACTAGATTGTGCTCCTGGACTTTATCTAGGTAGAGAACTCACTGCAATGAAAGTCTCTCAATTGGTGGAGGAGGGTGCAGATGGAAATGGTCATGGTGCATCCTCAGAGGGTTGAGATGTTCCCTCATCAGATGTAGAAGTGGAGCAGAGGGTCTTCAGCAAAGACCTCTTCAAGTCAGAGGCTCACTGGGTGCTGTTAGTACCCTATATAAGAGAAGAAAGAGTTAGTTATGCAAGAGGGATAAAAGCTTGAGCAATTTAAGAATGTGTTAGAGGTTGGTGGTCATTGGAAAGCACTGCAGCACAGTGAAACTTACTGGATTGGTTGTCCATTGAGGTTTCTCCAACTCCACATGACTACTGCACACTTTTCTGAAGAAATCCATGAATTTGTCTTTATATGGTGTGAGAAACCTCCTATCTACTTCTGCCACCCTACCTTCTCAACCCTTTTGAGATATCTTTCCTGCAACAAGACAAAAGGAGAGCTTGAATATGATGGAGGTGAATGAAAGAGCAGTCAGTAGGAGGGGTGTGGAGGTGTCCCCTTGAGAGAAGTACAGAGGTCAGGAAGGGTTAAAATGTGTGAGAGCCATTGAGTGGATGTGATGAATGCAAATTTTATAAGCTGTAGTCCATGAGCCTTGGCGAGATATCTGTGCAGTGGCAGAGTGAATGGGAGCACTGCCATTGTGAAGCAGCAGAGAAAAGATAATGTACTTAATCTTACATAGTGCAGAAGAGCATTAAACATCTTCTTGCATTGTTATGTCTCACGGACATTACACTAACCTGGGCTGCTATCATATTCCAAGTGGCTGCATCTGGTGATATGGCCTCCTTTACCTATCACAAAGATAGAGTGTTGCCTTCTCTCCAACACCCCATTCACCAACACCTCCAGGTTCCTATTGATGAATTAAGGAGTTACCTTTCCTTGCTTGGCTATTTCTTTGGTAAGAATGGTGCAGGGCAGTTTCTGGTTTGAGGACTCCAGGTCAGTATTCAGAGTTTGTAAGAACGACAGGGGATCTCATTGAAACTTTCAGAATACCGAGGGACCTGGATAGAGTGGAAGTGGTGAAGATGTCTTCATTAGTAGCAAGACCCAAGACCCTGAGGGCAAAGATTCAGAATGAAGGGACAACCTTTTGGAACTGAGATGAGGAGGAATTTCTTCAGCCAGAGGGTAGTGAATCTGTGGAACACATGGCCTCCATAGCTTTCTTTGGCAAAGTCATTGAGTGTATTTAAGACAGAGATAAATATGCTCTTGTTTGTAAGAGGATCAAAGATTATAGGGAGCGGGCAGGAGAATAGTCAGCCATGATTGAATGTAGAGCAGACTCAGTGGCCTGAATAGTCTAATTCTTCTGCTATATCTTATAGTCCTATGATTGGAGATTTAAACATGGCACCACCAGCATGAACTCACTAAGTCCCAGCAGCAGCAAGCATTTCCACTATTCCTGACATGTGATTCCACAACATAAGAATTGTAGAGGCCAGTAGCATAATTAATGAGAAGAAGAGTCGAAGATTGCATGAGAAAGATCATCATGGATGTAACAGACCAGATGCCATGACTCTCACCTGAAGAAAATAAATTGTCTGAAGATGAGAACATTCAAATTTACTTCAGTAGGCTTGTAGGAAAAAGTTCCATTGAATCAAATTATATGGAGTATCTTTACAAATATTGGTAAAGAGTGCATACCTAAAGTTAAGTCAGAAGTCACATGATACCACATTATGGTCCAACAGGTTTATTTGAAATCACAAGCTTTCAGAATGCTGCTCCTTCGGCAGGTGAAGTTACTTCAACTGACAAAGGAGCAGCATTCCGAAAGCTTGTGATTTCAAATAAACCTATTGGGATATAAGCTGATGCATTGTGATTTTTGACTTCATCCATCCCAGTCCAACACCAGCATTTCCACATCATATCTAATGTTAGAGAGAGAGAGAGACAGAGAGACAGAGAGAGAGAGAGAGTTAAGCAAACTATTCTTATTAGGTCTCATCTATTTTCAGCTGTGGATTCATAAATATGCACTAATATTTAATTATTGATGACAACTTTCAAATGAACCATAAGCTTTAAGGAAGTATTGCTGTGGAAAACCCAAAGTCAGATATGTTATCAATGTGTTTGTGTGGTCTTAATTGATATTCTGATCGAAAAGTAAGGAATTGGACAGACAGACTGAAGTCATCTTTCAAACATCAATTGAAATAATTTTAAAAAAGCAAAGAAATTTACATTTAAGAAAAGAATATTAGATGGCTTGGAGCAAATGAACATCTGTATAAAGTAGACAGAAGTAGAAATAGTGAACAAAGTCAATTCAATAATTGATGTAGCAGACTGGGTTAGCTTGATTTACATCAGTACATTGGCTAACAGAACAGGTGATTCTCATCAGATGGATAGTTAGAACTGAAGGTGCTACTGTTGAGCTAAGAACTTCTGTATAATTATAAAAGCATACACTTTCATTAAGTTTAATGTTCCTCATCATCCTCAAGAGGTTCAGTTTTTTTGGATGCACAGATATACTCATGATTATTGATTTGATCAAGTCAGCCATATGGAACAGAAAGTTTGCACCTTAATTCTCATTCAATGTAATAACTAGTTTACAACTGCAGCCTATTCATGGCAGACGCACTGTATTTAAATCTTCACACTCTGATTGGGATTGGCTTGGATTTTGAATACAATTCACATATCCTTGTGGTGCTATTGGTTGGTATGTCAGGTCCAAGACATTAATTCATGAAAACTAAAATTTAAAGATTATGGTTTGCATGGATTTCTTAATTATCTGATTGAACAATATAGGATATTTTGAAGAATTTTAGATCTTAATGATGCATGCTGATTCTCTTTTGATGTGACCTGGAAATTTTCACCATTTGGTTCTTCGTGATTTGTGTTTGGCATTGCAAGTAGTCATCATTTAAACAATTGCTACAGTATTTTGTTAGCTACCGCATTCATGGGCAATTTTCAGCCATCATATAATGTTCATTGGAAATGCTCACTCCACATATAAAATTATACAGTTTTGCTCTATGCTGCAGAAACACAACCAATAATCCTGTCTCTCTACAAAAAAATTAAAATATATTCATAAAATAATTTTCAATCACAAAATTAATAGATTGTATGATGCTTTACAATGTAGCAGGTTTAATTTTTATATTAAAAGTAATTCAATATAAATAACTGCCACCTTTCAAAAGGTCAGTGTGAATTGTTCTAGCCACCAGATTGTTACAGTTAGAGTCATACCAGATTGAGGTATAAAAATAGATTGGAAAGGCTGGGGTATTTTTCACTGGAGTGTAGGAGGTTGAGGGGTGACCTTAATTCATGAAAACTAAAATTTAAAGATTATGGTTTGCATGGATTTCTTAATTATCTGATTGAACAATATAGGATATTGTCTAATATCCTATACCTCAACTGTAACCAGATTGTTACAGTTAGAGTCATACCAAATGGAAACAGATCTTCGGTCTAATCAGTTCACACCAACCATGTTCCCAAACTAAACTAGCTCCACCTGCCTGCACTTGGCCCATATCCCTCCTGACCTTTTTATTCATAAACCTCTCCAAATGTCTTTTAAACATTGTAACTGTACCTGCGCCCACCACTTTCTCTGGCAGTTCATTCCACACATGACCCACACTACGTAAAAAAAAGTTGCCCCTCATCTACTTTTCAAATCGTTCTTCTCTCACCTTAAAAAAAGTGCCCCCACCCTAGGGAAAAGACCCTTGCCATTCATTTTATCAATGCCCCTCATGATTTTATAAACCTCAATAAGGTCACCCCTCAACCTCCTACACTCCAGTGAAAAATACCCCAGCCTTTCCAATCTATTTTTATACCTCAAACCCTCCATTCGCAACAACATCTTCTTGCCAAATCGAGGTACACTGCCTCGATTCTGATATTCTTGATACTATGAAATAAACATAACATTCATATATAAACCCAGACTCTGATCTAATTGGTTTTTGATTTAGAAAGGAAAATAGTTTGAAATTAATCAATTATACTGTATGAAATTGGTGTTTACTATGGAATATTCTTTTCAGTCTCATTTAGTTTTAACTAAATGAGACTGAAAGGAATTTTCCACAGTAAACAGCAATTTTATATAGCATAATTGATTAATTTCAAACTATTTTCCCTTTTTACAATTGCTCATAAAACAAAAATGAGACAAAAGATGCATCATTCTTCCGCAAGTTATTTGGAAGCTGACTATTAACAGTTCATAACGATTTCTACATACGTGATTAATTACTACACAATTACTTAGGAAATATAATCAGAAAGCTGTGACTTTCATGATCTGTAGCAATGATATTTTGCATAAAATCTGCCTTCTGTTTCATATCTTTTGAAAAAATGAATTTCTATTTTTTAAAAAAACTCAACCAGTCAGAAAATCTATGGCTATACTTGCAAAGTTTCAATGAATATGGGCTCAGTATTCCTTTCTAATATGAAGTAAAATATACAATCAATAGATTCCAAGCCCTAATTCTGTAATTAATTGAATCAGATCATTTCTCTTTTAAAATTAGCCTTTCATTAAGACTGATGAACTCATCTTACCCAGTAATGTCACTCAAAAAATGAAACATTTAGAAGTAAATGAGATATCCATTAACTGTTTCAAAAAAAGCTGAACAATGACATTAACAACATGGAGGAATTTAGTTAACAAACCAATAGTTTAATGGCTTTATTTTACTTATAATGCTTCACCCAACTCATTTCAATGATAAAATGCACCAAATAAGTATGGAAGAGATGGAACATGGAATTTACAGGTTTCTAAAAATGCATTTTGAAAATGCATTGAAAAGAATCATCCAAGAGAAGCATATCCAGTTATTCCTCCCTGTCACATGGTGCCTGGATTCTGATTAAAACCACAACAGAGAGGCAGCTAATCTGAAGATTAAACATACTGTATCAGTTAACTAGTGCATGATTAAACAGGTGAAAACTTGCTGTGGTAGGGCCTCTAATGTTATTTGTCATTAGTTAGATTTTCTCCTGCACTTTTCACCTTCATAAATATTTTCCTCAAGGTTTCAGAAAGTGAGAGCTGAAAACAGCACATAATGTAAAACTTAGAACTGGGACTCAGCGAAAGGGTTAGTATAACAGGTTATCTCGGATGAGTCAGATTTATTATAGCCCAAAGAAGATTCACTTTTTAAAAAAACTATTCAAATTATGCTGCCATCAGAAAATTAGGCAAGTCAAAATGATTTGGTGGCAGAAGGACAATTTTACCACCAGGAGAGTAACAGAATATATTAACCATGTAAAGTATAAAAACCCGAAAGACGCACCTACTCTAACAGACAGTAACTTTAAAGTGGAACAAAAAGAACCACACTAGAAAAAGTGATGCCCAACTATTGAAAACAAAATGCATTCTGTAAAAACTATAGATTACTTCCAGAGCAGCAAATAGGAGAAAGTGAAAACTGCAGATGCTAGAGATCAGAGTCGAGATTGTGGTGCTGGAAAAGCACAGCAGGGCAGGCAGCATCCGAGGAGCAGGAGAATTGATGTTTTGGGCATAAGCCCTTCATCAGGAAGTCAACTAAATCTTAATGGCCCTAGATCTAATGCATTGAAAGGGGAAATTGAGGGTCCAAACAAAGAAAGTTTGATCCAACCTGCTTATGTCAATGGACATCTCATTCATTTTCATTTAATACGGCGATGGTGTCACTGTCTTATCCAATTATTTTACCATGAGTGAAAATGCAAATGTTACAGCCTTTAGAGATGAAACCATATGTCCACATGTCATAGCCCCTAGGTTTCAATAAGGTCAGCTGCAAAATAAAGGGCATGAACATGTCACCTCATTCTTCAGCATGCACTCCTTTCTGAATCTGAGAGCAAGACACTTCAGATGTCAGACTTCTCGACTCAAAACATTAACTGTTACTCTCGTCATTGAGTTAAAAATCACACACCAGGTTATAGTCCAACAGGTTTATTTGGAAGCATTAGCTTTTGAAGCGCTGCTCCTTTATCAGGTGTTTGTGCGCTCCGAAAGCTAGTCCTACCAACTAAACCTGTTGGACTATTAGCTGGTGTTGTGTGATTTTTAACTTTGTACTCCCCAGTCCAACACCAGCATCTCCAAATCATCTCTTCATGGATGCTGCCAGATCTGCTGAGTGTTAGTTTCTTAACCTCAATCTTCTTGTAGGTAGCAGAAGAAGTTCAATTAGTTACAATGGACACAGAACAGGTCAGGAAAGATTAAGTTATGTCAAGTGTATGCAAAGATGGGTCAATCAGATAACAACTGGCCCAGGAACAAACAGTTGTTGAACAACCAGTCAACGAGTCACCAGCGGATCATTTTATTGGGTTTCTTCGACTCCTGGCAGAACCCAAAATGAAATTAGCTAAAATAACATCAGTAATGTGTTTCCTGTAGCCAAGAATCAGTGCACACAAGTCAGAGTAGGCTCAAACAAATTCAACAAGAACAAAGGTCTGAAGTAAAATGTGTTCCTATTCACAAGTATTGTGTTGAAGGATGGCCAGGCCCAAAGTTCAGTGAGTTAGCCAAGAACATATGTTTTGAGCACACACAGCATTTCACAAGAAAGATGACTTACTATTGCATAACAAAAGGCTAATTAGTCCAGCTTCTATTCAGAAAGATATACTAGGGAGGACATTCTGGCAAAGACCACAGGTACACAGACAGGCATCTTGAGAAGATTAAGATTTTCTTTACAATTTATAAAATAACAGAGAGAAAACAAAAAGATTTGGTAAATGTTATGTCTTTGCCCAGAGAATGATTGAAACATTCTTCCCCACTCTCCTCCTCCCCCCACCCCATACAATTACTATTGTTGGGTTTCACAGCTTGGAGATAAACTCGGATTGAGGTTTGTAAGATGAGGCTTGGTGGGGAATGAGGGTTCAGGAGGAATGGAGGTGGGGATGGCAAGTCAGGAAATTGGGGAAGAAAATGCCACTGGATTGGTATCCCATTGTGTTTGCACTTCCTTCTGTATTTTCCAGGACAGGTTGGTTAGGAAATCAGGAAGACAAACAAAAGCTAGAAGATAATTAAGATACTTTGAGTGAAATCCCTCTTTCCTAATAGAAGAGCAGTTGTCTCCCACTCACCCGATTTAAGAAGGCACGAGTTCAACAGAAACAATGGCCTCCATGAAGATGAAGCTGTGACGATGTTGACCTTTTGCAATATAAAGTTAGGCATGTCCAAGTGAAAAGTTGTTTGGGAAAGCAATTTTTCTGCCATGTGGTTGATTGACAATTGCTTTAATCTGACCAGCACTTTACCTGATCTCAACTACAATTACTGGTGGCAGCCTTAAGAGTTTTGCAGGAGCAGCTTCAACTCCACTGTCCATCTCTACTGAGGACCTAAGGCATCAGGTTTTTTACCACAACAGATCCCTGCTGCAGCTCCCACAATGCCAACTGCCTTTTCTGTAACTCCACACCTTCCATAGACAGAGGATGACCATCAAAGTACAAATGAAAATAGGCAGACCCCGACTAAGAGTCAACTGACAAGAATAGATGACTTGTCACACTGGCATGTGTGAACACTAATGACCCAAGCCACTAGATCAAGTTGCACATTTCCTCAAATCAGTCCTATGACTGAAGCCTTAAAAAAAATTATGTCTAGTTAGCTGCTCTGAAGGAAACCTTGATATTGCTAAGCAAAACAAACCTTCCTCTAACAAAATAGCCATACCCTATTACTTGCCATTGCTAAATGATTGGAGGGAACTCGGAGGCAGAGTCTTAATTGATTTGCTCCTGCAGACAGAGTGCCTTGTGCTACAATAATCAGGTTCAGTAAATTGAAAATGTTGGTGACATCTTTAAAAGAAACTAGGGCTGTAAGATTCCATTCAGTGTATGTGAAGACTCGATCGAACATAAAAGGCTTTAAAGTCACAAGCTGTACTAGATGTTAGATTTGAATTCTCTTACGCTGTTTCCTCATAAACTTCAACAAACACTGTTATTCTTGCCCATAGCAATCAATTTAGATGTTGTATTCTACCAAAGTCAATAACTTTACCTATCTTCCAGAATCAAATGCTCCAAAAACTGTTTATTGACAGTTGAAGTGAAAAATATGTTTTTTAAAAAAGAGACACTTTTCTAACATCTTGAAATGAGCATTTTCACCTTGCTGAATTACTGATAAACATTAAGTGGTCCACACAAATAGTAAACCAAGGAAGGAGCAAAGCACAATAAATGCCCTTAACAGAGTTTGCATATACATTATTCAATTGGAATAACAGTGATGTACTGGTGCTGGTTAATAGATGGAGAAAAAAATGTCATGGGTGTTTTGATGATTGGAAAAAAAGGATGCATTCAGTTGTGTGTAAGAGTACTTCTGGATGTATTAAAACAAAACAATAAAATGATGTAAGTAGAAATTTACTTTAGTTATCCCAAGGACCCCAATATTTGGGCTGGAGGATGTAGAACCATTTCCTGTTCCAAGTAATCCTGCAATGATACAAGATATTCCTTCAGTGAAGATCCCTCTGGAAGTTAAAAGGAGCACGCAAGGTTACAGTTAGTTTTGTTCGTACATAGAGATAGAATTAAAACTTTACAATACACTTTTAAAAAATGCATTTGATAACCTAGTGAAGACTTTTGAACTCGTGTTGCTTAAATGTCACAAATATATATATCTGTCTTCTATTCTGGTAATCAATTTTTAGTATTGGGAAGTCTTGCATTCCCTTCAACCCATCCCCTCCCTCAGCAACCAGGAGTATTTAACACTCTCCACCCGAGCATGTAGGATCCAGCAACATCCTCAGTGGCAATGGGTAGAAGCTGCAGTACCTCCTTGGAAAGGAATGGCTATACACCTGGGCAGGCAATGTAAGCCTGAAACTGCTGGCACTCTCAAAATGACTTCCGTAGTTGTCCAACACAATTTGCATGCTTTGGCTTCAGAGAATGCAGCAAACATGCAGGGTAATCACTGGGATTTATCTTGCTGTAATGCAGACCCTAACATCATTTCTGTGTTCCTCAGGAATGCCAAGCTTGCACCATGGTTACCTGATGGTTGTAGCTTACTGGTATCTCCACTGGTCATCATGTTGTCCAACATTCTCCAACATTTCAGGATGTGCTTCATGGGCAGTGATTGCCTGCGCCCTCTGTCCAGAGGTTGGCATTGGCAAAGCACCAAGCTCATGCCACCATCTTGGCACATATAGGGATGATCTTGTAATATAGTTCTGTAATTCACTACTACACTTGGAGCTCACTGCTTTTTACATTGCAATCCCGCAGCCAAGGTGATTTGCCTGCAAGGATAGGCATCCATCTCATACTTCAGAATCAGGTCCACTCTGACCTCTTGGCTTACTTTAACACTCACTCACTGTGCATTTATTTGGATGCTCATACAGATCTCTGCCTTGCCTTTTAGCATATTTTCATTTCAATCAGAACATGCAGATTCACGCAGTTCTATCTTTCCTTGGTCAGAAAACACAGTAGGTCATCATCTTTGCCAGTCATGATCACTAAAGGCAGCAGACATGTTGCTACATGGCACCATGGTACATCAATGGCTTATGCCAACAAATAATATGGCAAATGCACTACTTGTGCTTAGGCAGGTGGGTTTTGTTCAGGCCAGGGAGTCTGTGCACCAAGAGTCAACAGGGGCTACCAGGTGTCATTGAGTTTGGTGGCCAAATTGAGAAGTCAGTTTTAGACAGCATGCTGGGATACAGATAGGTAAACCACTATGTAGGAGGCCAAATCAACAAGATGGGAGATGGTAGAGAATGGGTGGACATGAAGTACTGCATGGGTTGGTCATTTATGGTCACTATCACTCTGGCTTCAATGGTGGTGGGGGGGTGCATGATGGAGCAATGGGAAGGGGGAGACAGTACAGCACTATCTTGGGTATTAATGAATTGTAGATTTGGGCTGATGTGATAACATGGGAAGATGAACAGTTACATTTTGAAAAATATTGTCTGGCAGAAGCTCAAACCTGATGGGGCTGACAGGAAGAATAAGACAAAAAGGTTAAGAGGGATTGGTGTGAAGAGATGTGACATCATCTTCATTTTCAGGCTGAGCCTGCAACTCCGTCTCTGCAGCTGTGATGGCTTCCATCTCCATTTGAATCACAAAATGAAACACGGCTGCTAACGCAACCAGAGTGGGTCAATTCATATTTTTGGCAGCAGGAGTGGGATCCACTTGTGTGTGAAGTGAGGCCCATCAAGTAGCAATTGCCTTAATCAGTCACTTGTGCAGGCTGAGTAAAAGACATCTCTTTTCACAGATAACTTTATGTTTGCTTTATGGAGTGACCGTCTATGTCAGTTACAAAATAAAAACAAAAAAGAACTGCAGATGCTATAAATCAGAAATAAAAACAGAAGTTGCTGAAAACGTTCAGCAGGTCTGGCAGAACCTATTAAGGGAAATCAGAGTTAACATTTCAGGTCGAGAGGAAGGGTCACTGGACCCGAAACATTAACACTGATTTCTCTTCACAAATGCTGCCAGACCTGCTGGCTTTTTCCAGCAACTGGTTTTATATCAGTTACAAATCCTGTGCACAAGCAGTCCAGATCATGAAAGAAGCAAAATAATATGGATGTTGGAAATCAGAAATAGAAACAAAAATGGTACAGAAACTCAACAGGTCTGACCGCATCTATGAAGAAAAGGTGTGTTAATATTTTAAGTTTGCTGTGACTCATTTGTGCAATAAAGAGTCATTTCAAGCTCAAAACGTTAACCCTTTCCTTCTTCACAGATGCTACCAAATCAGCTGAGCTTCTCTAGCACTTTCCATTTCTAATCCAGACCATGATATTGATCAGAGCTGAAAATGTGTTGCTGGAAAAGCACAGCAGATCAGGCAGCATACAAGGAGCAGGAGAATCGATGTTTCGGGCATGAGCCCTTCTTCAGGAATGAGGAAAGTGTGTCAAGCTTGGGACACTTTCCTCATTCCTGAAGAAGGGATCATGCCCGATACGTCGATTCTCCTGCTCCTTGGATGCTGCCTGACCTGCTGCGCCTTTCCAGCAATACATTTTCAGCTCTGATCTCCAGCATCTGCATCCTCACTTTCTCCTACATGATATTGATCATTACAGATTAAATTTAGTAATCTCTACAAAGCAAAAATAATCATTGGCAATCTACAATCCATAATTCATAAACACGTGGCAAGGTCTTTTAGACTGCACAAGGTCCCAGAGCTGCTTTCCAAACACATTAAACTGTAAGTATTTCACAGCAGGCTATTAAATGGAATGCTGCCTTAGTTAAGAGAGGTAAAAATGTGTTAAGAAGATGTCATTGTCAAATTCTGCAAGTGTAATCTCCTAGTGTATGCGTGTGTAAAGGTTAGTGTGGCATACATCAAAATAAGGGTTTCTGTGCTAAAAAGATCCATGTGGAAGCATCCCATTACCATTCTTGTCAGAGGCCTCTATGCCCATACAGTGTATCAAGAACTATAGTAAACTGTCATTGGTGTGCACATTACAAAGGTTCTGTTTTGCTTCCCAAATTTCCCTCATCAGGTCATCAGAACCACTATTTAAGATTCCAGGCATAGTAGCTGTTTTTATTACTGTGACCACAGCAGTATGAACAGCCAGGAAACGTTGAGGAGAAACCCAAGTCCAGGACCAGGAGCAATCTACAACAGGTGCCAAACAGCCTCAAAAATGAAGAAATTATATAAGGTGGTCATAGAGTCAAAGAGTAAGAGAGATGAATAGCACGGAAACACCCTTCGGTCCAACATGTCCATGCTGACCAGATATCCCAACTTATCTAGCCCCAACTGCCAGCACCCGGCCTATATCCCTTCAAACCCTTCCTATTCATATACCCATCCAGATGCCTTTTAAATGTTACATTTGTACTAGCCTCCACCAATTTCTCTGGCAAATCATTCCATACACGTACCACCCTTTGCATGAAAAAGTTGCCCTTTAGGTCTCTTTTATATCTTTCCTCTCTCACCCTAAACCTATGCCCACTAGTTCTGGACTTCCCCACCCAGGGAAAAGACCTTGTCTATTTAGGCGAAAGTGAGGACTGCAGATGCTGGAGATCAGATCAAAATTAGAGTGGTGCTGAAAAAACAGAGCAGGATGAAGGGCTTTTGCCCGAAACATCGATTTTCCTGCTCCTCGGATGCTGACTGACCTGCTGTGCTTTTCCAGCACCACTCTAATCTTGACCCTTGTCGATTTACCGTATCCATGCCCCTCATGATTTTATAAACCTCTATAAGGTCACCCCTCAGTTTCCGACGCTCCAGAGAAAACTGCCCCAGCCTGTTCAGCCTCTCCCTGTAGCTCAAATCCTCCCATCCTGGCAACATCCTTGTAAATCTTTTCTGAACCCTTTCAAGTTTCACAACATCATTCCAATAGGAAGGAAACCAGAATCGCATGCAATATTCCAACAGTGGCCCAACCAATGTCCTGTACAGCTGTAACATGACCTCCCAACTCCTGTACTCTATACTCTAACCAATAAAGGGAAGCATACCTTACCGAACGCCTTGATGAAATCCATATACACCACATCAACCGGTTTACTCTCATCTACCTGTTTGGTCACCTTTCAAAGAACTCAATAAGGTTTGTGAGGCACGACCTACCCTTCACAAAACCGTGCTGACTATCCCTAATCAAATTATTCTTTTCCAGATGATTATAAATCCTATCTCTTATAACCTTTTCCAACACTTTACCAACAACTGAAGTAAGGCTCACTGGTCTATAATTACCAGGGTTGTCTCTACTCCTCTTCATGAACAGGGGAACAACATTTGCTATCCTCCAGTCTTCTGGCACTATTCCTGTAGACAATGACGATTTAAAGATCATTGCCAAAGGCTCGGCAATCTCCTCCTTGGCTTCCCAGAGGATCCTAGGATAAATCCCAACCGGCCCAGGGGACTTATCTATTTTCACACTCTGCAGGATTTCTAATACCTCTTCCTTGTGAACCTCAATCACACCTAGTCTAGTAGCCTGTATCTCAGTATTCTCCTCAACAACATTGTCATTTTCTAGAGTGAATACTATTGAAAAATAGTCATTTACTACTTCCGCTATCTCCTCTGACTCCACACTCAACTTCCCACTACTATCCTTGATTGGCCCTAATCTTACTCTTGTCATTCTTTTATTCTTTAAATACGTATAGAAAGCCTTAGGGTTTACCCTGATCCTATCCGCCAACAACTTCTCATGTCTCCTCCTGGCTCTTCTGAGTTCTTTCTTTAGGTCTTTCCTGGCTACCTTGCAACCCTCAAGTACCCGAACTGAGCCTTCACATCTCATCCTAACATAAGCCTTCTTCTTCCTCTTGACCAGAGATTCCACTTCCTTCATAAACCATGGCTCCTGCACTCTACAACTTCCTTCCTGCCTGACAGGTACATATTTATCTAGGACCCAGTAGCTTTTCCTTGAATAAGCTCCACATTTCTAATGTGCCCATCCCCTGTAATTTCCTTCCCCATCCTATGCTTCCTAAATCTTGCCTAATCGCATCGTAATTGCCTTTCCCCCAGCTGTAACTCTTGCCCAGTGGTATGCACTTATCCCTTTCTATCACTAAAGTAAACATAACAGAATTGTGATCGCTATCACCAAAGTGCTCACCTACTTCCAAGTCTAACACCTGGCTGGGCTCATTACCCAGTACCAAATCTAATGTGGCTTCGCCCCTTGTTGGCCTGTCCACATACTGTGTCAGGAAGCCCTCCTGCACACACTGGACAAAAACTGACCCATCTATAGTACTCGTACTATAGTGTTCCCAGTCAATATTTGGAAAGTTGAAGTCCGCTATGACAATTACCCTGTCTCTCTCACTCCTATCGAAAATCATCTTTGCTATCCTTTCCTCTACATCTCTGGAACTATTCGGAGGCCTATAGAAAACTCCCGACAGGGTGACCTCTCCTTTCCTGTTTCTAACTTCAGCCCATACTACCTCAGTTGACGATCCCCAAACATCCTTTCTGCAGCTGTAATACTGTCTTTGACCAACAATTCCACACCTCCCCCTCTTTTACCATCTTCTCTGTTCTTGCTGAAGCATCTAAATCCTGGAACCTGCAACAACCATTCCTGTCCCTGCTCTAACCATGTCTCCGAAATGGCCACAGCATCGAAGTCCCAGGTACCAACCCATGCTGCAAGTTCACCCACCTTATTCCGGATGCTCCTGGCGTTGAAGTAGATACACTTCAAACAAACGTCTTGCTTGCCGGTGCCATATTGCGTCCCTGAAACTTGATTATGGACCTCTCTACTCTCAACCTTTTCTATACTCGAACTACAATTTTGGTTCCCATCCCCCTGCTGGATTAGTTTAAACCCACCTCAATAGCCTTAGTGAATTCCCCCCCCCCCCCAGGAATGAGGGCTACCTTTTCCAACAATAGCAGTTACCCAATTTTTCCAAAAGCCCAAGATACAATGCAGCCCATCCTGCTGCCAGAGTCATTGAGGGACAGACAAAAGGCTTCTTCAAGCATATTTTCCATACTTGCCTAGGTCTTGGCGCTTCTCGCAAAGTTTGCCACATAATCCCAGCATCCCAGCATACTGTGCTCTGTATAATTGCAGCAGACAAGAAGGGGACATAATAGACAATGAGGAGCTGGGGGAGCAGCAGTAGTCTTTCAAGGAGGAAGATGGAAGCAATGATCAGGAGAAACATTACTTTCACCATGATAGAGCACAGCAGTGACTGATGCAACAAGCCAGCCAGGATATATTTAACAATCATTTCCACTGAAAGTTGGATCATTTATTTACAATAAATGTGTTGATGATAGAAAACAGCTTCTGGGGGCTCTATGTGTTCCTACCCTGATTGTGTGACAGTTTGCACCAGTGTCTCCTTGTAAGAAAGAAACAGCTGGAGTGAAGTCAAGGTCTTTCACTCCCCTAAGGCTTTACCTTTGATGCAGACCACCAATGGCTACAGTGACAAAGTGTAGGTCTGTATGTATTTCTGGCAGCCACTGAGCATTGTGCTGGACCTGGCTGTTCATGGCAGCCACCATCCTGTTCATGCAGACACAGAATGCTACACTGTACAGATAGCATTAGTAGGCTTCTCTATCTTCAATGCAGTTTCCTGACTGTCTCTGACAAACTTGTCAGTTGCTCCTATGGCTGTTTATACATTTGCACAAACTTATTAATGGCCAATACCATATGCGACCTGTGGTTGAGCAGGTGTCTCCAAATGCCAGCATCCTGGGTATTGGCCTCCCCTGACCAGCTGCCAACACATGATAGCATGTTCACCAGAATGGGTTTCTGACTCTAATCTAGTAAGGTGTCAGCATCTGAGCTGGTGAAGGGTGCAAGGGATAGCATTTCCAATACACTCTCTGATGTTGTAGCCAGAGGCACAGCTTTCTTCTGGGAAGATGGCACTTAAATGCTGCTGGTGCCTGCAGAGATGAAAGGGAATGAGTTGCGCAAATTGACTACACTTGAAAGCAGCACCAAATATCATAATGAGTCATATTTCATTGACAGGATATCGAGATCTCAATCATTTCCTGCTGATTCAAGTACTCTACTCATTTGGAGTGACCAGAAAAATGTGGACCATGTCATCACCAGTTTTTGCCCTTTCTGCAAAATTGTAAATATATTTTCTCTTGCAATGAGACAAAAGGAGAGATTGAATGAGATGAAATGGCTAACACAGCTGTCAATATAGGTGCAGGAGAGGTGTTGATGTTTTCCAAGTGAAAACATATTACAGAGATTGGGAAGGCAGGTGTCTGGAAGTTGAGAGCCATTGAGGGAAGATGCATACAGGGGGAGAGTGATAAACCACACACTTTGGTGGATGTGGATGTAATAGCAAAGTTAGAAACAGTATAAATGGGCAGAAAGATGTTGTGACATTCACTTTTGTGGAGGAGTGCCGACTGTCACTTATCTACTTCTTATGTTGCTGGACTTTCATCTGGACTATGGAAATAGCATGGCCCTAGGGTTACGGTCTGGTACTGTGGGCTCTTCTGTAAGTCTGGAGGAAAGAGAATAGCCGTTCCCACCATCAGTGGGGTGCTAATTTACCTCAATCAGTTATATCACTGGAGATCCTCACATATTGGGACTATGAATATTGGCTTGCAGCATTTCAAATGGTGTATAGTTCAAGTTTAAATATATCACCAGCAAAATCAAAAGGTCCCAGCACCAGAAGTACATCCATTGCTGTCGAGCGCACAATATTGTGAGAACGGTGACATGGGGGTGTGGTGCATCTCTCATGTGGTGACAACTTTAAGATTATGTGAGTAAACACACTGGAGCTTGCAGAGAGAAATCCTCCTTGAAACGTCCCAATTCAGCCCGTATGATTTACTAGTGACATCAACAGTCAAGTGCCAGACTCCAAGAAGAGACAGAGAGAGAAAGACAGAAAATCAGTAGTCTATAACAGTAACAGTCCATTCTAATCCCAATCTCCAATGCATTATCATAGCCTCACAAGTTACACTACTTTGGATGCAGATTCAAGTTCCTTTTAAATAGGAGTTGAGATTTGCCACTCCAACCATTAAGTGGCATTGAATTTAAGACATCCACTACCCTGTGAGTGAAAATGCTATTCCTGTTATCCCTGCTAATCTTCCTCTACCAATCACCCTAAAATTGGTTCTCCTTGGCAATTGACCTCTAAAAGGGGAAAATAGGTCTTCCCTCTTCACTCTATCCAAAGCCCTTATTATTTGATACATATCAATTAGATAACACAGAGAGACTGAGAGAAGGAGACAGAAAACATATAAATATCAGCAATACACCTGTACTTCACTCAATCTAGTCTACTGCATTCATATCATCATATAGCAGGGAAACAGATCCTTGGTACAACTCTTCCATGCCAACCAAGTTTCCCAAGTTAAACTAGTCCCACTTTCCTATGTTTTTCGCAGTTCATAATGTAGAGTCCTCTACTTTGGAGTGTTGAAACAGAGGCTGGGTGATTGCTTTGCGAAGCACCAACACTCTGTCTGCAAAAATGCACCTGAGCTTCTAGTGGCCAGCACTTTAATGTATTCCCTGGCTAACATTTCTATCACAGACCTGTTGCAATGTTACAACGAGCTTCAGCGCAAACTCGAAGAACAGCATTTCAATTTCCGCTGAGAGACCCTACAGCCTCGAGAACTCTAATTGAGTTCAATAACTTTGGAGCCTGATTCCAACCTTTCATGTTTTTTTTACCCACCCCACACCAACTCCTGTTATGACATGGGGTGGTTTTTAGCACAGTCATGTATTCCCATGTACTCCCAGGCCTATTATCACGTGATATGGATTGCATTCAGTACTGCCAACCCATTTTCTCACTGCTGTGGTTCTGTTCGCCGAGCTGGAAGTTTTTGTTGCAAACGTTTCGTCCCCTGTCTAGGTGACATCCTCAGTGTTTGGGAGCCTCCTGTGAAGTGCTTCTGTGGTGTTTCCTCCGGCATTTATAGTGGCCTGTCCCTGCCGCTTCCGGTTGTCAGTTTCAGCTGTCCGCTGTAGTGGCCGGTATATTGGGTCCAGGTCTATGTGTTTGTTGATGGCGTTTGTGGATGAGTGCCAAGCTTCTAGGAATTCCCTGGCTGTTCTTTGTTTGGCTTGCCCTATAATGATAGTGTTGTCCCAGTCAAATTCATGTTGCTTGTCGTCTGTGTGTGTGGCTACTAGGGATAGCTGGTCGTGTCGTTTCATGGCTAGTTGATGTTCGTGGATGTGGATCGTTAGCTGTCTTCCTGTTTGTCCTATATAGTGTTTTGTGCAGTCCTTGCATGGGATTTTGTACACTACATTAGTTTTGCTCATGCTGGGTATCGGGTCCTTCATTTTGGTGAGTTGTTGTCTGAGAGTGGCTGTTGGTTTGTGTGCTGTTATAAGTCCTAGTGGTCGCAGTAGTCTGGCTGTCATTTCAGAGATGTTCTTTATGTATGGTAGTGTGGCTAGTCCTTTGGGTTGCGGCATGTCCTCGTTCTGTTGTCTCTCCCTTAGGCATCTGTTGATGAAATTGCGAGGATATCCGTTTTTTGCGAATACCTTGTATAGGTGTTCCTCTTCCTCTTTTTGCAGTTCTGGTGTGCTGCAGTGTGTTATGGCCCTTTTGAATAGTGTCTTGATGCAACTTCGTTTGTGTGTATGAAAGCAACCACCCCAATACACATTAACTCTGCTTTCTTTCCACAGATCCTGCCAGACCTGTTGTGCTTCTCCAGCAATTTCTATTCTTGTATATCTCCTCCATACTCTCAAGAACAATGAAGACCTTTGTGTAATGTGGTAATGATAACTGTATACAAAGCTCAAACTGTTGCCTAACCAGTGTCTTATATAGTTCCAGCATTATATCCCTACTTTTGTATTCAAATCCTGTCTAATGAAAGAAAGCAACTCACATGCTGTCTTTACCACCTTATCTAACTGCTCTGTTACCTTCAGGGACCTATGGTCACGCATTCCAAGGTCTCTCACTTTGTCTATCCCTCTCAATACTTGCCTGTTTATTATATATCCTCGTGCTTTGTTTGCACTCGCTGAATACATAATGTTGCATTTTCCAGACAAATTCCATTTGCCACTTTCCTGCCCAAGTAACCATTAATGTCAACTGCAGTCAATAGCCATCCCTTCATTATGAAATACATGGACAATTTTTGTTGCATCCACAAATTTACCACCAATATTTCTTACATAGAGGCCTAAATCATGAACATATCATAAACAGTAAGGGGTACACATGATATTCCTGAGGAATACGACTGGAAACAACTTGCCATTGACCATTACCTATTGTTTCCACTCACTGAGCCAATTTTGGATTCAGCTCATCACATTTGCCTATGTCCCAGAAGCAATATTTTTTCTAACTATTCTGCTATGTGGAACCTTGTCAAATGCCTCACTAAAATCCATGCAGACAATATCCACAACACTACTCTGATTGAACTCCTGGCTATGAAATTTTTTTTGAGAAAATAAGACACTACTGTCCCTTGACAAAACCATGTTAGCTAATGCATGCCCAAATAAGAGTTAATTCTATCATTATTTATTCCAAATTCTGTCCACCACAGATGGAATTCTTTCCTATGAAGAGCTTATGCTCGAAACATTGACTTTTCTGTTCCACGGATGTTGCCTGACCTGTTGTGCTTTTCCAGCACCACACTCTTTGACTCTGATCTCCAGCATCTGCAATCCTCACTTTCTTCCTGTCCACCACAGAGATCAGACTCAGACTATAACTATCTAGCCTAAGCTTTGCACCATTTCTTTGTGGGATCATGTCTACACTGCGCCTGATGAATCCATTTTGAAAGCCTGTTATTGAGTTATAACTGACTTACCTTCAAATAGATACATTTAGACAATTCTTGCCAGATCATCACTCAGCTTTGTAAAATTTGCCTTTCCTCAATTTAGAACCTTTACTCGTGTTCCATTTTACCTTCCCTCTCTGTAATAATGCTAAATCATGGTGGCTCAGTGGCTAGAACTGCTGCCTCACAGTACCAGGGTCCCAGGTTCGATTCCAGCCTTGAGGTGACTGACTGTGTGGAGTTTGCACACTCTCCCTGTGTCTGCGTGGGTTTCCTCCAGGTGCTTCAATTTCCTCCCACAGTTCAAAGATGTGCAGGTTAGGTGAATTGGCCATGTTAAATTGCCCATAGTGTTAGCTGCATTAGTCAGAGGGAAATGGGTTACTCTTCAGAAGGTCGGTGTGGACAGGTTGGGCTGAAGGGCCTGTGTCCACACTGTATGGAATCTAATCAAATTCAACTGTTATGATCAGTACATCTAAAATGGTTACTACTTCATATACCTGGCAAGCTTTACTTTCTCAGACTAAATCAAGAGTTGTACCCTTTTTCATTGGACTGGTTGAAAATGTTTTGTAAAAATGTTCAAAAATATTGTATCTGCGTGGCTGTCTCATTGCTTGTTGATATCCAATTTTTAATTGGTTAGTTGAAATCTATTGTTTTGCACTTGTAAATCTGCCTGCATTGCTCTGGGTCCAGCTTTAATTGTTGAAGATTTGCCTTATGGTTTGAAATGAAACTCTATTTATTAAGAAATCGATAAAGGAGATAAGGTGGGGATATGATGACCCACTTCTTGATTTTCTTATTCGAGTTTTTCTGGGCACTATCCCATTTATAGGAAAGTTTGGTTTGTTTGCTGAAGTAAGTATCTTTTTAAATACTAAAATCTGAAATGAATAAAAGTTTCTATGTTCAGAACAAGTTGTGTTTAATGTGTAGCTTCATTTGAAGAAATGAAAGTGAGCACTGGATTTATGAGACATTATTATCTGACTCACTTGATTGTTCTCTTTGATAAAGCAACTGTGAACGTCAATAAAGGCAGCTTGGGTTTTGAAAGTTTGTGAAATACAAATTGGCTGGCATGGTTCTACTGATAAAGCTCTGTCATGTCTACATATGAGCATAAGACTTGAGAGCAGGATTAGGCCATTTGATTTCATTGTAAGACACTTTGAAGTTGTGAAAGGGGATTTATAAATTCATGTTTCGCTGTCTTTTCCACGGGTATTCAACAGTAGAACTGCTGCATTTATTGGATTTGTATTCATGATCTGGACATGGTTTGCAAGGGATTATTTCAAAGTTTGCAGATGACATGAACCTTAGAAATGTAGTGAAATGTGAGGATAGTAAGTTACTTCAGGAGGACATGGGCCACTAGAACAGCTTAATAATACTTAATGCAGAAAAGTGTGAAATGAAGCATTTTGGTAGAAAGACTGAGAGGGGCACAATAAACTAAATGGTAAAAATTTAAAGGGGATGCAGAGAAACAAACCATTAAAGACGGCAAGGCAAATAAAGAAAGATGTTAAGGCTACAGGATCCTTGGCATTATTAAGGCTAGGGGATGACCAACTAGAACTAAATCATGCATGAGGGAGTTTGGTTGTGCAGAGAAACTGGAAAGGCTGGGATTTCTCTTTTTGCAGTAAGTTTAAGGAGGGATTTCATCAATTTTGATGTGGAAGGGAAGAAAATGTTTTCGATGACAGAAAGGGCAGTAAAAGAAGGGATAGATTTTATTTAAAGCTCAGGGAAAGTAATTATGTGCATAATTGTTTAGCTATAGAATGCATTGCCTGAAAAGGGTGTTTCGGGCATAAGCTGATTCCTGATGAGTGCATAAATGACAGTAGGGTGGGCCTGTATTCATTGGAATTTAGAAGAAAGTAGGGGCTACCTTATTGTGTCATCCAGAATTCTTAGGGGACTTGACAGGGTAGATGCAGAAAGTGGGACAGTCTAGGACCAAAGGGCATAATCTGAGTCAACTTGGGCAGGGGGACAACTGATTATCATATCAGTTGTCATCTCATTGAATGGTACAGCAGGACGAGAAAGGCAATTTATTACCTATATGGAGAGAAACCTCAAAGTGCTTCAGTACAGAGAGATCTGGGTGTTCTTATGCATGTATCACAGAAAACTGGTCTGCAGGTACAGCTGGTAATAAGGAAAACAAATGGAAATTTGACATTTATTGCTAAAAGAGTAGAGTACTAAATTAGGGAAGTGTTGCTCCAACCATTCTTGGCATTAGTGTGACTGCACCTGGAATATTGTGTACAAATTTGGTCCCCTTACTTGAAGACGGATGTGGTTCAGAAAAGGTTCACTGGATTGATTTCAGAGATGAAGGTTTGTCTAATGAGAAGAGAATGAAAAACTTAGGTCAATACTCACTGGAGTTTAGGGGAATGAGAAGAGACCTATTATAAGTGGTGGCCTGGAGGGTCAGTGGTTAGCACTGCTGTTTCACAGTGCCAGGGACCCAGGTTTGATTCCAGCCTCAGGCAACTGTCTGTGTGGATTTTGCATATTCTCCTAGTGACTGTGTGGATTTCCTCTGGGAGCTCCAGTTTCCTCCCACAGTCCAAAAGATGTGCAGGTTATGTAAATTGGCCAAGTTAAATTGCCCATGGTGTTCAGGGATATGAGGGCTTGGTGCAATAGTCAGGGGAACGGTTGAGTAAGAGGGTAGGGGAATGGATCTGGGTGAGATACTTTTTAGAGGGTAGTTGTGGACTTGTTGGACTGAATGACTTGTTTCCACGCTGTTGGGATTCTATGATTTAAATATGTTTACTCCTCTAACACTCTCTACTTGGGGTCTCTGGGACATGCTTGGTAGTGTGGCTGTCCCTTTTCTGTTTCTGAGCTCAACTTATATGACTTTATTCAGTCCTTTATTCAGTACATCATTCTCCTCACAGCTGTAATTGATTTTTTAACCAATAATGCTGTACCCCAAAAGGTTCTTGCAGTGCAGTGGTACTGTCCCTACCTCTGAACCAGAAGGCCAGGGTTCAAGTCCTAACTGCTGCAGCAATGCATAATAAAGTCTTTAATCAGGAAGAAAGTGAGAACTGCAGATGTTGGAGATCAGAATCGAGAGTGTGGTACTGGAAAGTCATAGCAGGTCAAGCAGCATCCGAGGAGCAGAAGAATCGACGTTTCAGGCATAAGCCCTTCATCAGAAATCAGCTTATGCCTAAAACATCGATTCTCCTGCTCTTTGAATGCTGCCTGACCTGCTGTGTCTTTCCAGAACCACATGCTTGACACTAACATCTTTAAACAGGTTGTTTTGAATATGCTATGTCTTCATATCCCCTTCTCCGTCTTTCTTGAAAACTCTATATCTAGGAATGTTGAGCTGCTATTCTTGTGCCACTTTAAACCAAGCTTCCACTATAACAATAATTTCATGCTGCTATGTCTCTATATATGCCCTCAGCTCATCAGCTCTACTTGCTATATTTTTTTGTATTTATACATATAACTTTTAATGCTGCCAAATTCTTATATTTTACATGTTTTTAACTGTCTGCTTCCTTGCTCATTCAGTCACTCTCTAAAATTTCTGCCTTCCATTTTCTGATCTGAATTTGCCTTCAGATTCTCATCTCCTGCCAATTTATTTTAAACCCTCCCCAATAACACTCACAAATCTCCCTACAAGGAATTTTATCACTGCCTTGTTCAGTTGTTGCCCATCAAGTTTGTACAAGTCCCACCCTCCACATAACCAATCCTAGTCCATAGAAAACTGTTCGGAGTGGGTAACAGATTTCTGTGAAAGTGAGGACTGCAGATGCTGGAGATCAAAGTCGAGAGTGTGGTGCTGGAAAAGCACAGCCGGTCAGGCAGCATCCGAGGAGCAGGAGAATCGACATTTTGGGCAAAAGCCCTTCATGAGGAAGGAGGCTTGTAAGCCAGGGGGGTGGAAAGATAAATGGGAGGGGGGTGGGACTGGGGGCCCTTTATCTCTCCACCCCCTTGGCTCACTAGCCTCATTCCTGATGAAGGGCTTTTGCACAAAACATCAATTCTCCTGCTCCTCAGATGCTGCCTGACCGACTGTGCTTTTCCAGCACCACACTCTTGACTTTGATCTCCAGCATCTGCAGTCCTCACTTTCACAGAAATCTGTTACCCACCTTCCGACATCAGCTTTCCAGCCACATGGAAATCTTTCATTTTAATTCTAATTAACATGTGAAACTGGAAGCAATACTGAGCATACTGCTTTAGAGGTCCTGCCTTTCAATCTCTCACTTATCTAAGTGGGCGGCACAGTGGTTAGCACTGCTGCCTCACAGCGCTAGAGACTCGGTTTCAATTCCCGCCTCAGGCAACTGTCTGTGTGGAATTTGCACATTCTCCCTGTGTCTGTATGGGTTTCCTCCGGGTGCTCTGGTTTCCTCCCACAGTCCAAAATTGTGCAGGTTATGTGATTTGGCCATGCTAAATTGCCAGTAGCCTTAGGTGAAGGGGTAAACATAGGGGTCTGGGTGGGTTGCTCTTAGAAGGGTCGGTGTGGACTTGTTGGGCCGAGGGCCTGTTTCCACACTGTAAGTAATCTAATCTAATCTATCTCCCTGAAATCTGCTTTCAGGATCTTATCATCATTCTTACCCACGTTGTTTGTACCAATGTAACCACTGACTGAGCAATCTCCCCCACAAGACTGTCCTATTGCCACCCTAATATCCTTACCCTGCTATCGCGGAGGCAACATACTGCCCTGGAACCTCTATGCCACTGATTTGTTTCTGGCTAGTCTCCTGCGAAACCATCACTCTCACCAGAATCAGAAAACCAATTAACAAGCAATATAGACTCAGTGGACTCCAGCATTACCTGCCCAATTTTCATAGACTGCCTGGTGATCACTCAATCCACAGTCCTTTGTCACGCAAATGCATAAACATGATGACTTCAGTTGCTGGTTAAGTTCTGAACCCAGAGCTGGAGTCTGCACAGCCAATGACACTTCTTGCCGATGCATTCATTGGGAACACAACGCATACCTGTGACTTCACACATACCACAGTATGAATACTCCACTTGGTCAAGTTGACATGCCATCCCATAACTTTATGGGCTATTTATTATAATTAGAGTCACAAATACCTTAACAGTACTCACTAATCAGCATGCCCCCCCTCCCCCCATATGGAAGTAAGAGCCAATTACAGGAGGATGAACAAAGTGAAGAGAGAAGGACCACTCCCCACTCCTTAGAAATCTCCCTCTAACTCACCAAATTCTCACTTTACTCTTCACATAACCAAAATAGCACTCTGTATAGACAAAGTGTCGTGGAGAGCGCCTCGATAACTGCTAAATTAAAGAAAACAATCCTTGTTTTAGATATAAACTAACCTTCAGAATCTCGCATTCTCTAGCTCAAAGTAGAGTTCTGAAGAGACATCCAAATAGGATCCAAAGTGGAACTGAACCTCAAACCTGGCCAAAGAAGAATGGGACACCTTGTGTTTCCATTAGGTCCTCATCCTTTTCAGGTCAGCAGGAAGGCACAAGTGTCCCTTGCAAGAAATGAAGAATGGCTACTTTCTACTTATGGCAGCTCCATGCTGTGTAGTCAATGTACAGACAGTGAATGCTTAGTTCTTTAACTGGTGAAACCAATGCCACCTGTAATTGCAATGAGAGATACAGTGTCCTGCATTTGTACAGGAGCCCTGCTGCATTCCAAAGGTTTCCTGAAGGTGCCAAGAGCTCCCAAGCCACTGGGCATCAAAGGCCCATAAATTTCCTCCAAAACAACTGGCAGCAAAGAGGGAATAGCAAGGAGCAGCCCATAGGAAAACAATTTAAGAAATACACCAGATGCATTTTGGCCTCACAGATGATGGAAGAATTCATAATTCTTTGCTTGTGTTAGATTGATTTAAGCAATGGTCTTCATTGTTGGGGCTGATCAGAGTGCATGTTCATCTTTACCACATTGCAAAAAAGCACCAGATACGGATTTATGGAAGAGGTAAGCAGCTTTAGTTTGGCTAAGTGGTGAATCGATTTGGCAATTAGTTGCAATGCTAAAGACCAGTTAAAGTGAGTGAGGCTAAGTGCCTCACTTGCATTGATATCTTAATGGCATCCATGTGACCCATCATATCTAACAGAATAGTACAGCTCTTGATTGGCTACTTCCTTGTCTGAGAATACCTCACAAACCACTTGGTTTCAGCAGCAAGAGCCAATGGTCTCTACAGCATCAGGTTGTTTAGAGCAGAGCAGACCACTGCTTTTCAGGGAGACCCTTACAGTGACATGCTGATGTACCATAGCCAATTGATCCAGGCACCAAAATGTTAGTTTGAGGAGACTTATTGTCTGCTCAATGATCACCCTGGTTGTAGCATGGTATAGCATTCCTCCTGCCTCTATCCTTAGGTTCCTCACTGATATCCGCAGTCATCACTTCAGTGATTCCCTCTTCAACAAGTGGCTATCTTTAATGATATGAGCGGAATGCAAGGCTGTAGCAGAAATATATAGCAAACATGGTATCTGTTTATCTGATAAGAGCACAAAACTGCAAGATCCACCAGCAGAGGTCACAGACCAGTCGCGCAGAGGGGGAATTAAATCTTTTCCTGGTCTGTGGAAAGTCTAGATGGTCACATGAGTGAAGTCTCAGACTGTGCAATTAAATGACTTGAAAGGATGAAGGCTTCAGGTTGTCTTTGCCTAACTGCCCACAACTGTATAGAAATGTAGATATTAACTGATGTTCCCAAGGGCATCTGTCAATATCTTAATGCAGTAATGTGCGGTAGATTTGGAGACGCAATACACATCTCCTGTGGGCCCCTGGAATCTTAGGCCACTGTGACCTGAGAGACATTGGCATCAGATGATCACCAATACATCCAGAGCTCATCTCTTCCATCATCATGATGAGTAACTCATGTACAGACATGCACAAAACCACTGTCATGATCTCTGCAGGTAACCAATCTTTGTTTACATGCCCTTAATAGAGTCTACTTTCAGCTCCAAGTTAGCACCTGCTTTTGGCCCACAAAATGGTTTTCTGCACCTTCCTTTTCAAAAGATTACCCTTGTAGGGGGTCAAGGCATTGGTGCTATCCAGATCTGAGTGGAGGAATCCCCAACTCTCGTTCCTGCTGCTGGTTGTCCTCCTCATTAGAAGACCTTCTTCCAGAATGTGCAGGATATTTCTTAGATATTGTTGTTTTGACTGGAACAAACTTTCAGACAATGCTGAAACAGCAACCAATTCACCCACCTTTCAAGCCTCTCTCCAGTGGATCTCAACCAGAATAATA
The DNA here is from genome assembly GCF_037043375.1 of Chiloscyllium plagiosum. NCBI lineage: Eukaryota > Metazoa > Chordata > Chondrichthyes > Orectolobiformes > Hemiscylliidae > Chiloscyllium > Chiloscyllium plagiosum. Next base: position 47,703,468 of record NW_028270154.1, on the reverse strand, counting down.
ATATATAATCAGGGGCAGCACAGTGACTCAGTGGTTAGCACTGTTGCCTCACAGCACAGGGATCCGGGTTTGATTCCACCCTCAGAGGACTGTCGATGTGGAGTTTGCACATTCTCCCTATGTCTGAGTGGGTTTTCTCTAGTCTCCTCCCACGGTCCAAAGATGTGCAGTTTAGATGCATTGGGAAATGCAGGGTTCCAGAGATGGTGAAGGAGCAAGTGGGGTGTCTGGATGGAATGATGTTCAGAAGGTCAGTGTGGACTTAATGGGCTGAGTGACCTGCTTCCTTACTGTAGGGATTTTATGATTCTATGAGTTTCTTAAAAGTTTTAAGAGTACCTTCCTCCACCATCCTCTTTCAGCCAGTGCATTCCATATTTCTACAAACTTCTGATTAAAAAAAAACTTTCTTCAGGTTCACTCTTAAACAATTAATTCCTCACCTTAAACTTATGGCCTCTGGTCTTAGACATGGCTGCCATTGGTAAAAGATTCTCAAAATCTACCCTATGTCGACACACCCAAAGTCAATGGCTGCCCAACTCCTATTGATGAGGGCAATGCGATTGATAAGGTTTACGTGAAGGAGGAGAAAGTGAGGTCTGCAGATGCTGGAGATCAGAGATGGAAATGTGTTGCTGGAAAAGCGCAGCAGGTCAGGCAGCATCTAGGGAACAGGAGAATCGACGTTTCGGGCATTAGCCTGAAGGTTTACATGAACTTTAGTAAGGCCTTTGACATGGTCATATGTGGAAGGCTGTTCCAAAATGTAAAAGCCCATGGAATCTAAGGCAAGTTGGTAAACTGGATCCAAAATTAGCTTACAAATAGGAGGCAAAAGATGATGGTGGAAGGTTATTTTCATGATTGAAAGCTTGTGACCAGTGGTCTAGCATAGGGATCAGTGTACAGTCACTTGCTGTTTGTTAACAACTTGGATGTACGTTGACACTGCACGACAGAGAGTGCAGAGAACATTCACCAGAGTGGGATAGAAAGTTTCATTTATGAGGAGAGACTGAATAGACCAGGTTTGTTTTCCTTGGAGCAGAGGAGTTTGAGGGGGGATCTGATTGAGATTCACAAAGTTATGTGAAGCATAGACATAGGCTAGATTTTGAGAATTTTTTTACCCAGGACAGACATGTCTAAGACCAGAGGCCTTCAGTTTAAGTAATAAGTGAAACCACTTATTCCTCACCTTAAACTGACTAAAATCTGAAGAATTTCTTTTTCACCCAGAAGGTGGTAGAACTATGGAACGCATTGCCTGAAAGACGGTGGTGGAGGAAGGAACTCTTGAAACTTTTAAGAATATCTGAATGAGTAGTTAAAAAGCCAGGGCAGAGTAGGCTTTGGGCCAAGTACAGTTAAATGGGATTACTAGAGTTTGGTGTTTGTTGGTCAGCACAGAAATGGTGAGCCAAATGGCCTGTTTCTATGCTGTATGACTCAATGACTTGATTCAAGGAAATAACCTGCATCACAGGGCTGCCAAGTGAGGTAATACAACAGCTGTCATCCCATTGCTTCCATTGCAAAGTTGCTGAGGCCTGAAAAGCCCCCGATTCCCATGAGCTCATCATTAAGTCTGGAGGGACCTGTCACATTACCGAATTGACAAGCCTATGTAACATTCAACTGCTCATTCTTAAAAGTGTTAGCAGTGTCCCAAAGAATTCAAGCCCACTGCGATAATGCCAAGAGAATAACCAATGTCCTTCCTGTCAAATTACATTCTCCATTCCCCTGTCCCAGTTGCCACCCTTTGCTCCATTGGAAAATCCCAGCTGCTAAATTCCTCGCATTGAAAAAGTTTTAGTTGACGAAGACACATCCACGAAGGAAACAGATCAATACTTTACTCCGTGGTTAATAATTCAACTTAAATTCAACTCAGTCTTATGAGAAATAAACGAGTACAAATGCATCTGTTCACGGATTATAAAGTTTACCTGTTTAATGCATGGATCGGTGGAGGTGGAGCCCCCGCCAACCTTGCACATGCATAATAGTCCCCAATGGATTCAATGATACCAGTGAGTGTTGCGCTGAACATTCCCAGGACTCCAGCTGCTGTGACTGTTGGTAAACCCCACTGACCTGCAAAGATCAAAAAGTTATCAGCAGAAAACTTGGAAAAATAGAGAATTCATGCCATGAACAAAAATACTGTATTCTTAAAAACAACTTTGTTGCCCAGTTCCTGAAGTTTAATTTTAATAACTGCACATTTTGCTTTAAGCACATAATAACCAGTTTCAAAATATTGAACAAACCAAATGGATTTTGCTTCCCATGCAATATTATTTAAACTTTCTTGTTAGAAGATGTAGTGGGCTTTAAAAAAAATCATATTCAATGTGGACTTTAAGGAATATGACATAAAAACATTAATTTTTGCATGGGTCCGTCACATAAGCCAGTTTTACCACAAGAGGTCCTACATTAAAAACGTTAATCACAGTTACCATGCATACAGTTAAAAATCACACAACACCAGGTTATAGTCCAAGAGGTTTAATTGGAAGCACACTGAGCTTTCAGAGCATCGCTCCTTCATCAGGTGGTAGTGAAGGGCTCGATCCTAACACACAGAATTCATAGCAAAAATTTACAGTGATGTAACTGAAATTATACATTGAAAAATTGATTGTCTGTTGAGCCTTTCATCTGCTAGAATACAGTGATAGTTTCACTTCGTTCATGTGTAAACCACAAAACCTTTTTTTAAAAAGTTGCATTCTCGGGTTAGCTGTTAACAATGGTGATAGCTAGACAATATGTTGAAGGTGTTGGCCCCCTGTGTTCTCTGTCTATGCCATGACGTTTAGATTGACTCTCATCTAAAAAGTGAGATAGAACATAGAACATAGAACAATACAGCACAGAACAGGCCCTTCAGCCCACGATGTTGTGCCGAACATTTGTCCTAGCTTAAGCACCTATCCAGGTACCTATCCAATTGCCGCTTAAAGGTCACCAATGATTCTGACTCTGCCACTCCCACAGGCAGTGCATTCCATGCCCCTACCACTCTCTGGGTAAAGAATCTACCCCTGACATCCCCCCTATACCTTCCACCCTTCACCTTAAATTTATGTCCCCTTGTAACACTCTGTTGTACCCGGGGAAAAAGTCTCTGACTGTCTACTCTATCTATTCCCCTGATCATCTTATAAACCTCTATCAAGTCACCCCTCATCATTCGCCGTTCCAATGAGAAAAGGCCTAGCACTCTCAACCTATCCTCGTACGACCTATTCTCCATTCCAGGCAACATCCTGGTAAATCTCCTCTGCACCCTCTCCAAAGCTTCCACATCTTTCCTAAAGTGAGGCGACCAGAACTGCACACAGTACTCCAAATGTGGCCTTACCAAGGTCCTATACAGCTGCAACATCACCTCACGACTCTTGAATTCAATCCCTCTGCTAATGAACGATAATACACCATAGGCCTTCTTACAAGCTCTATCCACCTGAGTGGCAACTTTCAAAGATCTATGAACATAGAGCCCAAGATTCCTCTGCTCCTACACCTTACTAAGAACCCTACCGTTAACCCTGTATTCCGCATTCTTATTTGTCCTTCCAAAATGGACAACCTCACACTTGACAGGGTTGAACTCCATCTGCCACTCCTCAGCCCAGCTCTGCATCATATCTAAGTCCCTTTGCAGCCGACAACAGCCCTCCTCACTATTCACAACTCTACCAATCTTCGTATCGTCTGCAAATTTACTGACCCACCCTTCGACTCCCTCTTCCAAGTCATTAATAAAAATTACAAACAGCAGAGGACCCAGAACTGATCCCTGCGGAACTCCACTTTTAACGGGGCTCCAGGCTGAATATTTATCATCTACAACCACTCTCTGACTTTGACCGGTTAGCCAGTTCTCTATTCAACTGGCCAAACTTCCCACTATCCCATGCCTCCTGACTTTCCGCATAAGCCTACCATGGGGAACCTTATCAAATGCCTTACTAAAATCCATGTACACTACATCCACTGCTCTACCCTCATCCACATGCTTGGTCATCTCCTCAAAGAATTCAATAAGACTTGTAAGGCAAGACCTACCCCTCACAAATCCGTGCTGGCTGTCCCTAATCAAACAGTGTCTTTCCAGATACTCAGAAATCCTATCCCTCAGTACCCTTTCCATTACTTTGCCTACCACCGAAGTAAGACTAACTGGCCTGTAATTCACGGGGTTATCCATATTCCCTTTTTTGAACAGGGGCACAACATTCGCCACTCTCCAATCCCCTGGCACCACACCCATGACAGCGAAGACGAAAAGATCATTGCCAATGGTTCTGCAATTTCCTCTCTTGCTTCCCACATAATCCTAGGATATAACGGAATTTTACATGAATTCATGCAGTTTTTGAGCTCAGAGTTCTACATGAATTCATGCAGTTTTTGAGCAAAGTACAATGTAACCCTGCCAGTACAAATTCGCCCCACAAAATCTATGCCTTTGTCTGTCTGTGTATGTCTGTCTGTCTGTCTGGGCTGGGGGCTGTGAGTGTGAGAAAGTGTATGTGTGTGTGTAGTGAGTGCAGAGCATATTAAGTCTGTGAGGGGGTGCATGTGTGAGTGTGGGAGTGTGTGTGTCTGTAAGGGTGTGTGTGGGTGTCTGTGTGCACGTCAGTGTATATGTGTATCCATGTGTATGTGTGTATAGGAGTGTGTGAGAGTGTGTGTGTAGGAGTATCTGTGTGTGTGTATAGTGCAATGGTGGTCACCTGTAATGTGACATGAACCCAAGGTCCCGGTTGAGGCCCTCCCTATGGGTAGCGAACTTAGCTATCAACCTCTGCTCGGCCACTTTTCTCTGCTGCCTGTCCAGAAGTCCACCTTGGAGGATGGTTCTCCTTGGAGGAGATACTCCTACACACACACACACACACACACTCTCACACACACACACAGGCACTCCTATACACACGGACACACATATACACAGACGTGCACACAGACACCCACACCATCCTTACAGACACACACACTCCCACACTCACACCTGCACCCCCTCACAGACTTAAGATGCTCTGCACTCACTACACACACACATACACTTTCTCACACTCACAACCCCCAACCCAGACAGACACACACACACAGACAGACAAAAACCCACATGCACACATATATTTTGTGAGGTGAATTTGTACTTTCAGCGTTACATTGTACTTTGCTCAAAAACTGCATGCATTCATGTAGAACTCTGAGCTCAAAAACTGCATGAATTCATGTAAAACTCTGTTATCTCACTTTTTAGATGAGAATCAATCTAAACATCATGGCATAGACAGAGAACACAGGGGACAAACACCTTCAACATATTGTCTAGCTATCACCATTGTTAACAGCTAACCCGAGAATGCAACTTTTTAAAAAAAGGTTTTGTGATTTACACATGAAAGAAGTGAAACTATCACTGTATTCTAACAGGTGAAAGGCTTAACAGACAATCAATTTTTCAAATTTATAATTTCAGTTACATCACGCTGTAAATTTTTGCTATAAATTCTGTGTGTTAGTTTTGAGCCCTCCACTACCACCTGATGAAGGAGCGTCGCTCCGAAAGCTAGTGTGCTTCCAATTAAACCTGTTGCACTATAACCTGGTGTTGTGTGATTTTTAACTTTGTACACCCCAGTCCAACACAGGCATCGCCAAATCATGACCATGCGTGTACGTATTTTAAACTGCACATCATATTTTACATAAAACATTCTTATTTTCTGACACTTACATGGATATGGCATACGAAACCAGGGTGCTGTTGACATTATTTCACCTCTAGCATCTGTTCGGGCTTTGAATCCATGCAGCTCAGGATTTTTTGGAAATACGTCAGTGAGTGTTAAAAGATAGCAAATGAGCCAGACAACCATAATAGCCATTATAATCTAGAAAAGAAAAGAGACAATTATAGCATGTGAATTTTTTTATTCTGGAGTTATAATCCCAAAATTAATAGTAAAAATTACACATCAAGGCGCGATTATTGCTAGATTCCGAGTCTCTTTCTCAATGCATTGTACAGGAGTTGAATGGAATATTCCAAAATGCTCAGGTCTTACATTAACTTCTGAACACAATTACTTTGCATTAAAATAATAATTTATTTTGTTTTCTGCAACGTCTTGTGTTGGAAGATTTTGCAATTGTTTTTAATAATCTCAACTTTCCTTATTGCTTACAGATTTTGACATCCAGCATAAAGATAAGTTTGTAAAACAATATTTAAATTTGAAGTATTTGAGTCACATTCTCCGAAATCACAACTATATTAAAATTCTTACCTTGAAAAAAACTAATTAGTGATTTTGGGAAATAGATTGCGCGTAAGCTGAAGATTTACTTGGTTCAAGATACAATGTAAAATTTGATTTGCTTTGTATTTATTTAGTACCAATAGACCATAATTTACTGTAGCTGGCAAACAAGTAGCACCATTAATTTGACCTTTTGCCATTTAATTTTCTACAAGATTTTGCATTGGAAGAAAAGAATTGAACAAGCACAGCACCTTCAAGGAAGATTAGAGACCTGGATAATAAGGGACAGCAACTTTGCATCCCCTTAACCAAATTGAAACATTGTTAAATGAACAGAATGTCTGAACTAGGAATTTTGTATTCACTGTTTTTTTTTGTGATTGTTTTGAAAGAACAGAGGAAAAAGAAAAAAAATGGATGAAGGGAAAATAAAGAAATAAAAAAGGTACATTTTTAAAATCTCAATCACTATGAACAGCTGAAGGAGTGAGACTCCACAGTTGCGACAGAAAAGTTTGTTTACTCAGTCATTAATTTAAAACCCTGCAGACACTATTAAGAAGGATACTTAAACAGAAATTAAGTTGTTTTATTTTTTGTAGTTAATTTTATTCATATCCATCCTGCAAGCACAGGACCCTGATGCATCTGAAAAGTGTGTCAGACATTGACTTCCCACTTTGAGAGATGGTTGAATTATTAATGTTGGACAACAACTTCAAGAACTTTGTTTTCAGTTATCGGGTAATTTGTGCATAATTTGTGTAAAAATAATAGGGTTCACTGTTAGTTTTACAAATTATTTTTTTGAAATGTTTTAACTTATTTAGATCTCTATGTTAGGCCTTGATTTACACAATATCTCAGTTCTGAATTAATGGACAATCTGAGCTCAACTTCTGGGCCTTTCTTGTAGTGATGGAAAATTCAAAATGGAGGCATCTTATATGAGGGCTGCACGATTTCTTGGCCCTGATCCTGATATTTTCTGGGATCCAGCTGCCAACCATCATGTTCTGAGTCATCAGATCTTCTACAAGTCAGGAAGGCACTGCTGGTGTAGATAGAAAATTGAGAGGGTGCCTCAAGATGAAGATATCCTCTAAAGATTTCTAAAATAAATAATGACCATAACTGCCAGGCTGTCACTGTGGAGGAGGCAGTCAATTAGACCAATTAAGAGATTTTTTACAGAAGCAATAATGAAATGACCACTAGCTGAATCAGGAAAGTGGCAGTAACTTACAGACAGCCTCCAAGTAGCAGGCTGAAGGGGAAATTTGTGCAACCTCTCACATATACAACAATACAAGAGTTACAATCATGAAAAAGCCCATAACCGTGACCAAAACCACAAGTGGATTTTTTTTCTTACTATTGGCCCCCATTATCATCCATCTCCTTTAAGGCTAATTTTCAGTTTTCAATGAAAGCATTTATACATTGGGGAACCCTAGAGCTCATCATTCTGCCTTAGTAGCAGTACATTCTGCCAGTGAAGCTGTATTTGGTCTTTTACTTTGGTCTTTTACACATATACTATCCTAAACTGAATGGTGAACAAAGGCAACCCGTCAAATCACCATTGGCAGATCAATGTCAGAATGAAATGGTGAAAAAAATGGTTCTCAAGTCAAAGAATGATGGTTACCAATAAATATAGGGTTCTAATTTGTTACTCACGGTAAACTGGAAAATATCCTTGAAAAATATATTCTTTACTAGACTCTTACCATGACACCTTGGGCTCTCGTGCACTAACCTTACTTTAAGTATTCCCTATGGGAACAACAAAGTTAGATATAGGAAAAATCTTGCTTTACAGGCTTAGGAGATGTGGGGAAGAATCAAAGCAATGTTCCAAAAGGTGACTACTAATGGTCAATGCTAAATCATCATTTGTATGCACTTGCAAAGACAAAATTGCTGTGGTGTTATAAAATGGTATGCTGATATTTGCTGCTTGAATATGAACACTTGGATGAGCTACTGAAAAGTTAATGTTTGCAAAATTATTTGAGTACATTATGCTCTTCAGTAAACAAACAAACAGAAATTGCTGGAAAAGTTCACCAGGTCTGGCAGCATCTGTGGAAGGAAATCTGAGTTAATGTTTCAGGTCCAGAATGGTTCTGAGGAAGGGTCACTGGACCAGAGATGTTAACTCTGATTTCTCTCAACAGATGTTCCCGGACCTGCTGAGCTTTCCCAGCAAGTTCAGCTTTTGTTTCTGCTTTGCAGCATCTGCAATTTTTTCAGTTTTTATTTATGCCCTTGAGGAATCAGATTTTAGGAGTGACAGAGATATGCTCATGTGTTCTGCATTAGCTAGGGATTGTATTGATATTAAAAAAACATACGGCACAACTTTTAATAACAGCCACTGGATAAAATAGTTGACAGTCACTCATATGCTTCACCACGTTTCTGTCCAAAGTTAATTGAAAAGGAAATGTTGGTGAGTGTTTTACAAACAGCTTGTCAGCCTCTTGGAGCTTAAATTACCAAAGACAATATTTCTTCCTATACTATGAAATACATGTAAAATTAACACCAAGAACAGCTATACTGGTATTAAGAATGTAATCAGGAAAACATCAAGTTATTTATGACATTCTACAGGAACAGGCCCAATATCCAACATTTGAGTTTTCCTATGGCAAGTAGAACAAATTGTGACTAATGCATCTCTTAAGACTTTGTATGGAGGGACAATAAACAGCCTCTGGTCACATTTCAGTCCAAATGCCTCTGTAAACACGAGTGTAATTAATCATGTTAGTTTTAGAAAGCCTATCTGAGATCTAGTTATATAAAACCTTAAACTTTACAGGCAATTTTTATTAAAGTTGATTCTGAGTATATTCAATATAAGGTAATAATTTTAAAAATTGTACTTGGGTAATTTTGTAGTTCCTTTAAATCTATTTCCCAATAGCTTTCAATTATCTAAGTTTTATTTTCTGATGATCAGCTTGCGACAAGCTCTAATTTATATATTCCTAAACTGAAAAAGACTTCATAATGATTCATTATAGATTTTCTTCCTAACTGCTAGTTCAGCTCACATCCAAGTCCACCTCAACAGTATTCTTAACACCTCCACAATTTGGTAAATTATCAGACTACTTATATATTTGATATCTAGTAATGGATGAGAAAACCTTCCTACAATTAAATATTAGAAACACTGAAGACAGGTTTTGTCACCTACTGAATTCAATTCTGTACCTCTCTTTGGCAATGGTCTGATATTAAGCCAAACTGTTCACAACCTTGGTGTCACATTCAACCTGGAGACAAGTTTCTGACGTCTTATTCATGCCATCACCAAGACTATCAATTTCCCCGTCTGCAATGTTGTACTACTCAGCCCGTCTCACTCCATCTATTGCTGAAAACCTCATCAGTCTCTGGCTACTTCAATTCACTCTGAGTTGGTCTCTTACATTCTATGCAAGCTTTGAGGTCATCAAAACTCTGCTGTCTGTATCTTAACTCAGAATACATCCAGTCCCATTCTATTTCATGCCTGCATTCACTGACTGATAGGCTCTTGATCTTAAAAATGCATATCCTGGCTTTCAAACCTTTCCATGACTTTGTCCCTCTCTATCTCAGTAATATCGTCCAGTCCCCCAATCCTTCAAGATATCTGAACTATTTATACAAGGTCTTTTGTGCATCCCTCATTTTAATCACTGCACTTTAGTTCCTTAGGTTTCAATCTCTGAAACGCACTTCCAACATGTGTACCTCGGTGTGTGTACCTTGCTTTCTGATACTCATTGAAACCTACCACTAAACAATCATTGTGTCACTTACAATTTCTCCTTTGGGTAGCTTCATTTTGTACCCTGATTTTGTTTTCTAATTGTCCTTGTGAAGATCTCTATAAAAGCCCTATACAGTCATGCCTGCTACTGGTTTTCGAACACAATGATAGAAAGCAAAATTGGAGTTAGGTGAGAGAGTTATGACCATTTACTTTAAAGTTGAGAGTAATTTTTACCGGAAACATTTTGAATATTTGTATCTTCACTGTTGTACATCCATGTCCACGTTTAAAGCCAGGCATTATAAAATTCACATTGCGCAGGTACTGAGCAAACACTACAATCAAAACTATGGTTCTAAAAAAGGAGAAAAGAAGCATTTTACCAATATGGTAAGTATATTAATATTATTTGTAAACATTAACTTATTCATTGCCTGATATGCTATTAAAGAGAAAGTAGGATTGAAGTCTCATGTGGTCTTCCAGATAAATATTTACAACAATTAATGATAATTTCATGCTTTACCATTACTGAAACAAGATTTATATTCAAGATCTATTATCTTAATAGAATTTAAATTCACCAGCCGCAATGGTGGGATTTAAACTAGTGTCCCCAGCGAATTAGCCTATTAGCTCTGTATTACCAGTCCAGTGCCACAATCTTGGCCTGAGAAGTCAACGGTAAAGGAATATATTGCTGTCACCAGATACATTGTGCCCTACTTTCACAATTCTTTCATGAATATGGCGCAATGTCAGAATAGGTACCGCTGTGATATAACAGAATTGAAAACCGTGTCATTCATAAACAAACAGAGTTTATTTGAGGAAGAAGACAATGATTGATGATTAACGCCTTTTGTTGCAAAAGAAAGATAACAAATAAAGGTTTGCTGCAAAATTATATTCCTCTGCAGTTCTTTTGCACATGCACTTGTTAAAGTAACATACTTCCTGCTCTGCAGTCCATGCAGAGAATTCATGGTGTGGTCACGAGCAGTTTATAGCCGTAGTTTTGTGAAACTTTAGCTTAGCATCTCTTTCAGTGCTGATATAACATTGCATTTTGTACTACTTCCATAATTATAACCTCTGGGGATGGTATTAGCCAATCAGGTGTTAATTGGTAGAGTCTTACACTAGGCTCAAGATATGGATTTACATGTTCCTTTTCTAGACAGACTGCAGCATATAATGTTTTTATTTCTCATGTTAAAATACCTGATGCATTATGCTCTAGATTATTGCAACTAATTATTTTGGTCAGGACAATTGTTGATTATGTAGCTAAATGAATCAAATATTGCACTTACAACATGGAAATACCCCAGTGTGATCCAGCTCTTTCCCCAGCTGCTTGAAATACAGACAATCCAATCAGGGAGACTGTAGGGGTGACAGTAAGTGGTCCAATGTAACTAAGGAGAGCTCCTGGAAGGCCCACAAAGCCAATCACCACTTCAACCAAACTGGATATTATAATTGCACCTTGTATCTGTATCGAGGAGGAAAAATATGGTCAAAAATACGATCAACATCAAATAACATGGTTGGCACAAAAATTATAGCTTCATACTCAAATAAGATGCTATAACATCAATGTAACTGTACTTTGTTAAATACACCATAATATCTTACTGCAGTGTATTGTAACTGACAGACTAAGTTATCAGAAATGGTTGACTTTTATGAAACAGTTTTTCTACTAGTGTTACAGTCAATGGAATTTTCCCAGTTTGAGTGGTGTGGGTAAAAATGAGAACTTGGGAGAATGCAGCAAGAGTGGAAAATTGAGATTTAACACCATGAAAAGAATGAAATTTCCCTTCAGATTACAATAGCTAGATCAAAATTTTGTTAGGAAGTAACAAGGACTCAATTTCCAGACATTTGCACCTCATTATTAATTAATCTCACCTCATTTCTATGCAATGCACAATTCTCCTTGATATGGATGATAAACTAGACACTGTCAATTGCTAATTTAAAATTCTAAGCACCGACATATGTTTCTGCTACAAGCCATGGCACTGACCCTCATTCAGCAGTGTCTCACGGCATGATCCATGGGAACCTCCAACTATATGGCCTCAATGTGGAATTCACCAGTTTCCTCATTTACCCTCCCCCTACCTTATCCAAGTTCCAACCTTCCAACTCGGCATCACCTCATGACCTGTCCTACTTGTCCATCTTCGTTCCTACCTATCCCCCTACCCTCCTCTTCGACCTGTCAACATTTCCTATCTCCATCTACTTATCGTACTCCCAGCTACCTTCACCCCAGACCCAGCCTCCTCCTATTTATCTCTCCATCCCCTCAGCTCACAAGCCTCATTCCTGATGAAGGGTTCTTGCCCGAAACGTTGATTCTTCTGCTCCTCGGATGCTGCCTGACCTGTTGTATTTATCCACCATCACACTCTCTACTCTGATCTCCAGCATCTGCAGTCCTCACTTTCTCCTTATGACTCATTGGGATTTATCCTTCATAGGATGCTTTATGTAATTGCACTCGAGGTATTGATCAACACCAATTACTAATAATTGTAGCCAAAAACAGTTCACAGTAATACAAGTCAAAGTACTGCCAGCAAGCAACATTGTGTTCAATTTGGAATTTAAAAAGTAAAACAAGCAGTGTTTGGAGAAGACCCATGCTTCAAAAATCTCAATCCTTTTCAATCTTTAGAAATAGTGCAAAATGACCTAACATCTTCGTATCAGCTCCAATGAAACCAACAGTTCAATGTACTCCAAGGCTGATCCATAGACAATGGATAAAGATCAGTTCAAATCTGTAAGTTTAGTTGAGTTTGCCATAAGTGGGTGAAGTGAACTGGCGTAGTAATTTTTGGGATTGATCTATACAGATGTAGCCTCTAACCCTAACCCTATTGCAGACTTCCAAGCAGATATTTCAGAATACACAAGATTCTGATGGGAGGACTCATCATCCTGGTTAACTATGGAAATTGGAGAAAGCGTCAGACTTAAAGAAAAAATATTTGACTGTGTAAAATTAAGTAACAGGTAATTAGATAGAATATTTTTAAAAGTACAGGATGACTAAAAGGTTAATCAGGAGAAAGAAAACTAGTTAGGAGTGTTAAATGAATAGCAAGAGTATTTAAAGGAAAATAATGAGTTAGTCATCAGAACGAGAATGAAGAGTTATTAATAAATAATAAATAAATGGAAGATAAAAGAATAAATATTTTACTTGTCTTTACTATAGCGGGTGTAAAAGAAAGTCCACTCATAGTCTGTAAGTAATTGCAGTATTGCAACAAACCTCATTGTTTAATTAACAAAACTCTTCTCGTAAGAACAGCAAGGTGATTTACCTCATCCATGCTACATCACTTTGGGTTGAAGGAATCCACACATAAAACAGCTCTGACTACGAAAGTAATAGTCATAATAAGGTGGAATGAAGAGAGGAAATTAATGAAATTACAGTAAGTAAAGAAACAACTGATGAAGCTACAGGCTGACAAATCTCAACATCTGGATGGACTTCATCCTAGGATTATGAGTGACTGCTAATAAGGTAGTTGATGCATTGGTGTTAATTTTCCAAACATCCACTGATTAAGGAATGGCTCCATCAGACTGGAAAATTGCAACTAAATCCGTCCATTCAAAACGTGAAGGATGCAGCAAATGGGAAACCATAGCCCAGTTACCCCAATATCAGCCTTGGGAAAGGTGTTACAATTGATCCTTCAAGAAGTCAGAGCCTTTGAATGGTAAAACTCAAGATAATCAGGAGGAGTCAGCATGATTTCAATGGGAAATCATTTTTAAGCAAAATTACTAGGTTTGTTTTAAAGGAGTAGCATGAACTGTGGATGATGGGAGCCTGTTGATATATTGTACTTGGATTTCCAAAAGGTAGTTGATAAGGTACCACAGAAAAGACGACAGAGCCGAATAAAAGCACATGCATAGGAGGCACCATATTAACATGGATAGATTAGTCAGCTAGTAGGAAACCCTACACACACACACACACACAAAATCAGGCAATCACATAAAACAGCCAAATCTGATTGGACGGATGCAAATAGTAGAATCCTACAGTAGTCTGTATTTGGGCCTCAACATTTTACAATTTATCTCAACAACACAGATGAGGGGAACAAAGCCATGGTGGATATACTTGCACACTTATATATCCATCTTTATGGTAGAAGTAAACACAAGGACTTTGCAGTTTGGATATCTATAGGTTGAGTGACTGAGCAAATATCTGGCAGATGGAGTATAATATGTGAAAATGTGTAGTTGTTTACTTTGACAAAAAGAATGAAAAATAGTAGAGTAAACAGAGAATAATGCAGAGCAGAGGGATCTATTTTCATAGCATGTAATCAAGAAGGTTAATAGATGCTACCTTTTTGTATGAAGAGAATTGAAAATAAAAAGCAAGGATGCTGTGCTTCAAGTATGAAAGGCATTGGTGAGACCATGTCTCAAACACTGTGTACAGTTTTGATTTTATTTAAAGGAAGATTGTAAATGCAGTTTAGAGGAGGTTAAGTAGATTGAGGAGAGTGAGTTGTCTTGAGGATAGCTTGGACAAGCTGAGCTTATTTACATTGGACTTTAGGAGCATAAGTGACTTGATTGAAGTATATGGAGACCCTGAATTGTCTTGACAAAACGCATGTTGAAAAGTTGTTTCCTCTAATGGGTGATTCCAGAACTAGGGGGCACCGTTTTCTAATTTTACATCACATTTTAGTGTAAAGGTGAGGAAACATTCTCAAAGTGTTCTGCCTTTTGAATTTGCAGCCTCAGGAGGCAGTGGCAACAAGGTCATTGACTTTTTTACAGCAGAAATAGTTATGATCTTTCTTGTTAGATAAATGAAACAAACGTTATTGAGGGAGAAAAGAATGTGGAATTCAAAATGCAAACAGATCTGCCCTGGTAGGTTGAAGGGCTGAATAATTTGCTTTTGCTCCAGTTTCATATATTTATACAACAGATTGATTTTATATATGAATGTGCATTTTTAGTGCAATCAAATCAATGTAGAGCAAAGTCGTCTTAAACAGAATATACACATGGAATTTCATTACCATATGTACTTGAGTAATAGTCACATTTTTTGACTATTTTTAAAGGTTAAATTTATTGGGTTGACTATTACATGGATCCTACTTTTGAATGGCTGAAATTTAAATGATATATGTGGAAAATCTCAGATTTGTTGGCCAAAAGTAGAAGGTTGACTCGTACATGAGATTCACTATTACTCAAGGGTAAACAGTACTTTAATGTTTACACTGGTTCCAGCAGTTAGACATTTCGCTTTAAATTTAACAACGGCCACCTTCTGTAAAGTCCTTCCAATGGGGAAAGTCAAGTAAGGTTTTCAACCTTCAATTATATTCCAAAGAAGGTTTGTAACAAAAGCAGACGTGGATCTGAACAAAGGTTGGACTATAAGGGAAAACTGAGACTATATCCTATCAATGCATGTTCTAAAATTATTTTTAAAAAAGTTACACTTCTGGTGCTTTACTTCTCTGATCCGTGGATACCATATATGGGTAGTGTTGAAAGGCAAGGTCCAGTTTCCATAAATCTCCTCTGTAAAAGTAAAACAATATACAAAAAAATTAAATGTCAATATGGATTAGTAATTAATTGAATGGAATTTTAATTTAATGGAATGCACTGCTTGGAAATGTAGTGGGCCAGGTTCAATTGAGGCTTTCAAGATAGCTAATTGATTAGACTGAAATATATAAAATGGCATTCAAATATAGATTATTTGGATAAAAATGGTGTGCAGAGACATGGAAAAGGAAGGGTATTGCCACTCGACAATTACATTAGGCTGAATGGCTTTTTTCTATACTATTATAGAAAAATAGAATTGTAACTGTTAAGTAATGTTCGAAATTACCTCTGACTATAAATGTGTAAACCTGAGACAGCAACTCTTATGAAAATCAGTTATTTTTGTCAATGGCTCATTTTTAAAATACAGCTTTAACTTTAATGAAGAAACTGATTGCTACGTATCTGGAAATCACTTCTATAAATATCGGAATCCAAAGACTTTTATATGGAGTGTGAAGGTGATGTATTCCAGAGTATCCTGCCTAAAAGTGTGATGGAAGCAGGTTATATTGTAACTTCTAAAAAATAAATTGAAATGTATTTAAGAACAAAAAAAAGGACAATGGTGCAAGGGCAGAGAGCAATTAGATAGTTTTTTTCCGAGTTAGAACACAATAAATTGCCAAGGCTTCATTTTTCATCCTAAAAGTGAGATACTTTGAATGCTGGAGATGAGATATAAAAACTGAAAATGCTAAATTCAGTTGATCTAGCAGCATCTGGGAAGAGAACAGAAGTTTTAAGTCCAATGTCCAACTTGTCTTCAGAAGGTTGTCATATTGGATTCAAAACATTCATGTCTTACTCTATTCATACTGTTGCTGGATATCTGCTTAGTTCCTCCAGCACTTCATTTTCATTTCTTTGTATATATTTTGTATTAATTGAATGTTAACTTCACTGGTTAATGGCATCTCATATTTATACTTGTCTTGCATGATACATCATATGAAGTTATCCATGTCTTATATTAATTGGAAAAGTTGAGAGTCTTAGGTACTAAATCATATTTACTCAATATGATATCTTCCTTAAGACCCCAACATATTTCAAAACTTACATTGAATTGTCAAATATAACACATTATTCAGATGCAAAAATCCCAATGAGGGGATTTGATCAGACTTGTAGCAGTGATATGGTGTGAAACGTTATGGAGACAAGGATGAGTAGTCATAAAAGAGAAGATTGCAAGTTCAAAATGTTCGAAAATAGATACTAATTTTTCTCAATAGCCAAGAAGTATCTGACCACAAAATCAGCACGTCTAGTAATTGTGAATGGCATACAAATATGTCATTTGTAGGGAGGGAGTGGGGCAAGAAAAGAAATTGCATAGACATTTAAAGTAAAGTCACTCATCAAGACATGAACTTTACTTCAAGTCAAACTATCAACACTTCATGTTAGGCAAAAAGCTATAATTTGAATAAGATTTTACTTGGCAGAAACTGCCCTTTTTGCCCAGTTTCAATTACATGCTGGGCATATTTCAAAAACTACCTGACCAAAAATAACATTTTCTAAATTTATTGATACCAAGATTTGCATCCACCCAATTTAAAACCAAGACTTAAACCCTTTGAAATGAAATGTATAGCAATAATATAGCAAATCAAGTCATATATTAAAGACTTCTTGTCAAACCTTTTAGAAATTTAGTTTCTCTAGCTAAACGGTGCTACAACAAATTCATATCAATTTCACTTAATGGATTATTTAGATGCATTACAATAGCAAGTTTTGGGAGCAACATAGAAGTTGGCCAGTGACAAATCAATGAGGCCACTGTATTCATATGTTCCTCATTCAGAGAGGGATGTAATAATAGATGTAACAATGGTACAAAATGATTAAATATTCAGTCAAGGAGAAATAGACAGGAGCCTAGAAATGAGATTTGTGCTATCAAGTTAAAAACACCCCTAAAAAAAACAGATAAGAATTATTTCTATTATGAAAGTAGCATATTGATTGATTGTGTTGAAATTCTGACCATCTTTGAAAATGCATTTAATATTTGGGGTGGCACGGTGGCTCAGTGGTTAGCACTGCTGCCTCATAAAGCCAGGGACTCGGGTTTGATTCTGGCTTCAGACCACTGCCTGTGTGGAGCTTTCACGCTCTCCCCACATCTGCGTAGATTCCTCCCACAATCTAACGGTGTGAGGGTTAGGTGAGTTAGCCATACTAAAGTGCCCAGGGATGTGCAGGCTAGATAAATTAGCCATGGGAAATGCATAGTTAAAGGGATAGCTTAGGGGTGGGATGCTCTTCAGAGGAGTGGTGTGGACTCGATAGGATGAATGACCTGCTTCCACACTGTAGGGATTCTCTGATTTGTTTCAGTTCAAACATTGTCAAAGCACACAAGTTAAATACAAAATACATTGTGTAGTGTTAAAATTTATATTAATTGATTAGACTGAAATATATAAAATGGCATTCAAATATAGGTTTTGCTCATGTAATTTATTTAAATCTAGTTCAAGTACCTTCACTAGGACACTTCCATTTGTCCAATGCAAGTATCGCTCTGGCAGGAACAAGAAATGCAAATGCACTTGCTTGAAATAGGGGAAGCCTAGGCAAATAGAAATTTAGCAAAGTTAGCATATTCAGACAAGGTGTATGATTTTTTTTCTGAAATGGCCCAAATTTCAGTTATAGTTTGTGAAAATGAAAATATATGGCATGATATCCTAGGCAATTTGTGGATCTAATGGCGAGCTGAACTTAAGAAATATCATGGTCCCCTGTATAAGAGGCCAGAAAGCCAAGGAGAGCTCCAGCCCAAATCTGTGACAATTACCTACCTGACATTGGGGCTGTTCCTTTCAAGGTTAGAAATCCCACCTCCAAGAACTACCAGCCAAATCAAAGGATAGTGGTTCTGAATCCCAGCAGTGGTTCTAGAAGCAGACAACATTGTTGGAATTTCAAGCAGAACAGCAGCATTAAAGCTGTCCTGCAAACAGTTAAGTGCAGTCCATCTTGCCCAGGCCAGGTAAGGAGATTGGCAACAGCAAAATAAGGAAGGTGTATTTCTGCAGAGATGACCCTCCATTGGCCATGGGATGTCCATTTAGGATCACCCACACTTTATCTGGGTCCATATTTATGCCACTATCATTACGTTGGTGATTTTCCCTTGTGCCAAACATAGAGTGCCACAGTTGAAGGTCACAAATGACATCTGGTTTAATAGACCATCCTCTACTTTGCAACTGAGAGAATTGCATGGACTCCATAAAGTAACAATTAGTCTACTCACAAATCCCCTGCTTCATGATAAATATTTAGGATATTAATAATAATTACATGAAAAATGTGAATTGTTTCAGAAGAGTCTGTATCGAATTGTTGAGTGAAAATCAAGTCAAACTAAATTTCCTGTGTTTTTTGAGATGGTAACAGAGAGGATTACTAAGGGAAAAGCTGTTGAAGGGGTGTGCATGTTCTTGCAAAAGGAGCTCAATACAGCGCCACACATAGATTTGAGGAAAGTCATGGAATAAAAGGAACATTATCAAGATGGAAACATAACTGTTTTCAGAATAGACAACAAAGTAATACTTTATGGGTATTTTTCAGGTTGCAGGAAGGTTTATAGTGGAGCATCCCAGTGGTCAGTATTGGGACACTTGCTTTTCATGAAATATAAATAAGGGATATAAATCATGGTGTGCATGGGACAATTTCAACAGTTGCAAGCAACTTGTGAGGACTGTAAACTTTAAGAACAAGGTAGAATTA
Source organism: Chiloscyllium plagiosum (assembly GCF_037043375.1). NCBI lineage: Eukaryota > Metazoa > Chordata > Chondrichthyes > Orectolobiformes > Hemiscylliidae > Chiloscyllium > Chiloscyllium plagiosum. Next base: position 47,683,992 of record NW_028270154.1, on the reverse strand, counting down.
AAGAATATTGACAAGTTGCTGGATTGGTTTGATAGGTGGCAAAAGAAGTTCAACATGGAGAAGTCAGAGGAAATCACTTTGGTGGAAAGAACATGAAGAGACACTATATAATGAAAGGATAAAATAAAATAAGGAACCGTGGTTGTTGGAAATTTTAAACAAAAATAGAAATTCCTGGAAAGACTCAGCTGTTCTGGCAATATCTGTGGAGAGAAAGCAGAGAATCTCCTGAAGAAGGGTTACTGGATCAGAAATGTTAAATCTGCTTTCCTTCACATTTTATATACATTATATATAGTTCAGACCTCAGCTGGAGTACTGAGTCCAGTTCCAGGCACCACACTATAAGAAGGATATGAATGCATTGAAGAAAGTGCAAAAGAATGTTATTAGAATGGTTCTAAGGATGAGATATTTCAGTTATGAGGATAGATTGGAGAAGTTGAGACTAATTTCCTTGGAGAGTGGAAAGCTAAAAGGAGAGTTGATGGAAAATCTCAAAATCATAAAAGGTCTGGTCAGAATTGCTAGGGAGAAATTGTTCGTAACATGAACAGATTAAAACCATGCCCCTTTGTTCTTGAAGTGTTTTGCGGAAATAAAAAGCAAATGTGAGGTGAGAAAAAGTTTTTTCCCCCCACACACATCAAGTAATTAGGGTACAGAATGAATGACTTGTAAGTATTGAGGCAAGTTCATTTGAGGCAATCTAGAGTTGATTGGATGATTATTTAAACAGCAACTTTGTTTTAGCTAAAAAGCAAGAGACTGACACGAAGTTTGAATACTCAGAATCTGTGAAGACATGTGTAGAATAGCCTCCATCTGCATCATAACAATTCTGAGATTCTGATCCCATGGGCCTAATTAAATTCTGTGTAATGAACTGTAACAACTTGTTGCTGAGCTTGGAATATATTGTGCAAATGAGCTGATAGCATGGACATTCTCAGATTAAGAGGCTGGAGGAAAGGTGAAATTCAAACATCCACATCTCTGACTGGAAGATGTTAATTGGGTTAGTTGTATCGATTATAGTAAAATGATTCTTAAAATATTTGAGAGGTTAGTACAACCAAGCAACTTAAAAAGGTTGTGTGATCAATATGGCAGAATGGCTAGAAAATAATCAAACATTAAATGTACATATGTTAGCACCCATGTTGTTATTCTGTCATTTTATGTATGGTAGGTATATTATGATTCAGTGATAGCATGCTTGAGATGTATACAGTAATGGTGGAATAGTATAATAGTTGGAAATGAACCAATATTTATTGTGCACGCACAGGAATGAGGATTGTGTTGAGATCCCATTGAGAATACAAGTGGGATCACAAACCAAAAATGTTCATATTGAAATGTGTAATATTTCAGTAAAGCCCAATGTACTCCCACTACTGCAAAGTCTCGATAAAAACCTGATTCTGCATTGTTTTGTGTAGTTTGTATAATCTGGTGTTAAATGAAATAAAATTTTAAGTACCAATGAGGCTTTTTGTCTTCTTATATAAAACTCATTGTACTAGAGCACAAATCATAGCTACACTGCTGTTGTATGGGTATCAACATAATGCTACTATTCTTGGCAACTAAGCTCAATATTACTTTAAAGTTTAGGGCCTACAAAAGTCAATCTTAAGTACCACAAAAATATTATGAAAAAATACTGCAAGTTTGAACTGTAAGAAAGAATGTAAGTGCTAATGAGATGGGTTTGGGCTGAATTTTAATTTATCTGAATCACTGGCCGTAGGAGAAACAATAAATTCAGATTAGATTCTCTACAGTGTGAAAACAGGCCCCTCAGCCCAACAATTCCACACCGACCCTTGGAAGAGTAACCCATCCAGACCCATTCCCCTACATTTACCCCTGACTAATACCTAACACCATGGGCAATTTAGCATGGCCAATTCACCTGACCTGCACATCTTTGGATTGTAGGAAGAAACTCACACAGACATAGGGAGAATGTGCAAACTCCACACAGACAATTTCCCAAGGTGGGAATCGAACCTGGGTCCCTGGCATTGTGAGCCACCATGCCACCCACAGGGAAGCTGTAAATCAGGATTCCAAAAGTTTCCTACATGCCTTGAGAAAGCCCGTTTTAATCAATTTGCTGAAGCAGTCAGAGGAGGAGATTTCATCTAAAATAAAATATTATGAACAGATCTGTTTAATCTGCAACTATCTGAAAAGTAGAAGTTCCAGGGACAAGATAAATTATTATTTTTTTGATGGTGGGTTAGTGTTAGGCCTACAGGATGATTTTTGGTATGCAGATATCATAACTAATGATAAGAAAAAAAGGATTCTAATTTGGGTACTGCAGATATATCAGTTCTTTCAGATGCAGTGTAGTGCTTAAAGCCTTAATTTCTCTTAACATCTGCAAACTTTGAGGTGCCTAAGCTATCACAATAACAACATGGGAGCAAATACAGGCTACCCTTTCCTACGAGATGGATATAATTAGTAATGACAGCTTAATAACAAAAATGCTGCACTTGGAGCATGAAAAGCAATATAAATGCAGACCTTTCTTTTTCTTGCCCTTTCTTCCTTCACCTCGAGGGGAATTGCTGCAATTGCTGACTCAGCTCAGCTGACATTAATATTTCCACTGGTCAAGCAACGACTGAGAAAACAAATCCTAAAGTATACTGTTTCACGAAACACTCTTCTGTGTTTTGTATTTATAGGTATATAACTGCTTTTTCTTTTTAGGTAAAAACAAGGAGTGCAGATACTGGAAACCAGAGTCTAGATTAGAGTGGTGCTGGAAAAGCACAGCAGGTCAGGCAGCATTCGAGGACCAGGAAAATCAACATTTCAGGCAAAAGCCCTTCATCAGGAATAGAGGCAGGAAGCCTCCAGGATGGAGAGATAAATGAGAGGTGGGTGGGGGTGGGGAGAAAGTAGCATAGAGTACAATAGATGAATGGGGGTGGGGATGGAGGTGATAGGTCAGAGAGGAGGGCGGGAGAAAGTAGCAAAGAGTACAATGGGTGAATGGGGGTGGGGATGAAGGTGATAAGTCAGAGAGGAGGGTGGAGTGGATAGGTGGAAAGGAAGACAGGCAGGTAGGACAGGTCATGGGGACGGTGCTTAGCTGGAAGGTCGGAACTGGGGTGAGGTGGGGGAAGGGGAAATGAGGAAACTGGTGAAGTTGGAACTGGGGTGAGGTGGAGAAGGGGAAATGAGGAAACTGGTGAAGTGCTTTTTCTTTTTGTCTGATGCCTGCAATTTGATGGTCAGATACCATATGAAGACACAAAGGAAAACAAAGCTACAGTCTAAATAATGGGTTGCACTTAAATATTCAATAGAATTAAAATGAGGTAAGTAATTATAGTGGTGTCAGGGAATTTTAAATATCGAAAATACTGGATTTAAGAAAGAGAAAAGGTAGATTTTTGAAAAGATAAGTTTTGAATGAGATTAAATGATACAATGTCATTAATGACAATCACCTGATGAAGAGCGTCGCTCCGAAAGCTAGTGTGCTTCCAATTAAATCTGTTGGACTATAACCTGGTGTTGTGTGATTTTTAACTTTGTACACCCCAGTCCAACACCGGCATCTCTGAATAATGTCATTAATGTTTGATTTGGGGGTAGGGGTTGCTGAGCAATCCTTGGGATCCATTTGACTGTGTTTGCTACTTGATATGCTCTGAAGTGCTGAATCACAAAAGTGTCTGTTACAGGTTTTACCTTAGGCATATTCTGGATATTGGAAATAAATTTCATGTATATTGTAAATTTAGAACATTAATACAGAACTTCTCACTGTTTGCTCAAAACCTTAGAATCTTGGGCCTTTATTCTCTTCAGATTTTGTGCGTTTTCATACTTCGTAGACTTAAAAAATGTGACTGATCTACAGCCAAATCATGACTTAAATTTGATGGTATCCTCTGGAATTGTAACACAACTGTCCAAACTGGGGATGTAGGCATACGTAAACAACAAATGGATGCCCAATTGACTTTTAGTACTTCGAATTAAAAGGAAAGAACAGTGACCAGGAAATCATAAGTTTCCTGTCAACAAAGAAGTACTGACTACAATTGAAGAGTAATGTTTTGTTTATACAATACTGTCGGATATCCGGAATTCTAACATGAATGCAAACTTATTCTTATAAGATTTGTCAGGCAGAAGATTCTAAAAAGAATGACTAGATTCTGCAACAGTAAACTGTTGCCCTGGAAGCAGCTCACCGAATTATCAAACAAATAGAAGAATAAAATATAGTGTTGCTGTGTGGTTATTAATGAAAAACAACTCCAATAACATCGCAAAACCTGTGTCTCATAATTAAAATGATCATTAAGAATCCAAGTGTATTATTGCTTAAATATCTGCTAAAAATAAGACCATAAGATCATAAGACCATAAGCCATAGGAGTATAAGCAAGGCCATTTGGTCCATCGGGTCTACTCCACCATTAAATCATGGCTGATGGGCAGTTCAATTCCACTTATCCGCACTCTCCCCGTAGTCCTTAATTCCTTACGAGATCAAGAATATATCAATCTCTGCCTTGAAGACACCAATCATCCCAGCCTCCACTGCGCTCCATGGTAATGAATTCCAACAGCCCACCACTCTCAGGCTGAAGAAATGTCTCCTCATTTCCATTCTAAATTGACCCCCTCTAATTTTAGGGATATACCCACAGGTTCTACTCTCCCTGCCAAATGGAAACAACATCTCAGCATCCATCCTTTCTAAGCCATGCATTATCTTGTAAGATTCTTTTAGATCTCCACTTAACCTTCTAAATTCTAATGAATACAATCCCAGGACCAGCAGCTGATCATCATATGTTAAAGCCTACTGTTCCAAGGATCATCTGTGTGAATCTCCACTGGACAACTCCGGTGCCAGTATGTCCTTCCTGAGGCGTGGGGCCCAAAATTGGACACAGTATTCTAAATGGGGCCTAACTGGAGTTTTATAAAATCTCATAAGCACATGTCTGCTTTTATATCCCAACCCTCGAGATAAAAGACATTACATTTGCTTTCTTAATCACGGTGTCAACCTGCAAATCAACCTTTAGAGTGAATCCTGGAATAGTGCTCCCAGATCCCATTTGTACTTTGGCTTTATGAATTTTCTCACTGTTTAAAAATAGTCCATGCCAGTATTCTTTTTCCAAAGTGCAACACCTCACACTAGCTTATGTTGAACTTCATCAGTCATTTCCAGGACCAGTCTCCTAAACTGTCTAAATATTTCTGCAGCCTACCCACCTCCTCAGTACTACCTGTCTGTCCGCCTAACTTCATATCACCGGTGAACTTCACCAGAATACCCCCAGTCCCTTCATCCAGATCATTAATATATAAAGTGAACAGCTGCGGCCCCAACACTGAACCCTGCAGGACCCCACTTGTCACCAGCTGCCATTCCGAAAAAGAACCTTTTATCCCAACTCTCCGCCTTCTGTCAGACAGCCAATCCCCAATCCAAGCCAGTAGCTCACCTCGAACACCATGAACCCTTGCCTTACTCAGCAGCCTCCCATGAGACACCTTATCAAAGGCCTTTTGGAAGTCCAGACAGATAACACCCACATGTATTCTTGTATTCTTTCGATAATGTATTCTTTCATTAATTTTCTCCAATTTTATAAATTAAAAGATAGTAGAGTACAAACATTGAGATTTTAAAACAAACAAAGATATTACATTATATGTATATTTATGAATGTTACAAACCTGCATCCGAGTGTTGTCTGAATAAGAGTTGTAATTCCTACACATGTGAAGATGGTACCGATCAGCTGACTGACTGTGTGCTGATCTTTTGCAACACAGAGTGCTTCAGCCAGAAGGAAAGGTACAGCTATGGTCCCACTAAAACAAGTTAAATAGTGCTGGAAAGCCAAAATTAAAAAAAAATTAGCTTCATTTATGTTTCACCCAGGTGATTGAACAAACAAAATTACTTCAGATTGTCATCATCGTGTTGATATATTGTCTATTGATTTTCAAATACCATTGTCTGATTTTAGCAATTAGGACTTCCATAGACAGAAATATTTTAAAAGGGACAAAACATTGACTTAAAATGGCCACAATAATCACCGAATCATACGAAAAGTTTAATGAAACTAACATAAAGTAAATAAAACTATGTGAACTGAAATGAATATTTTTATTGTAAGACAATTCACCTCATCAAAAGTCTTCATTGTCCCATTTTGATTTATGCTTAAGTGAGAGACTGGCTTAAGATTGACATTTAAAATACATACATACAGATGACTACATTTGTCTATTCAAAAGCTATGAGCATTTTGTTTAATCATGATGGGCAATGTAGCTAATATCATAGGCATGGTGGCATGTGCAGCTAGGTTCCCAATGGAATGGCTAAGAATGCAAGTTGAATGACTATGACAGCATGAATTAGCAGTCTTAGGATGACAAGCGAATAAGGAGAGATCATTAGCTTCATGGTGACAACAGACGTCTCACACGAATGAGAAGAAAGATATATTCAAAGCATGCATAGGAAATATTGATAAGAATGTCTGATATAAGTGTTAAGGTGATCAATGACAAGAGAACTGTAAAGACATTGAATGAAATATGGGAACTAAGATCATAAATTGGCCTTCAGACTGTATAAGCAGAAATCTTGGTAGAGTTTGCAAAGAATTTCTCTCAGCATATGTTTGTAAGATTAAGTCTGTAATAGCTTAACTCAAGGCTCAAAATGACTGTTTGAACATTTACAATTATACCTTAATGGGAATTTTCACATATTGAAGTCTAAACTTTGTATATAATTAGCAAACATAAACAAAATTCCACAGATAGGATGGAAAAACAAACTTGTATTTAAAACAAATGCCTGTAGTAGAAAGGAGTGATGGATTTTCGACCCTAGACCCAGCAAGAGAGTGAGAATCAGTTCTTCTACTTCAAGCAGGAAAAGCATCTGGTGACTGCACTGATGGGAGAGAAACATCAGAACAGAGGATTAAAAAAAGGATACCTGCAATATTCATGGTTCCTGATGATTTAAAGGTATCAATCAAACAACCATGGTCTCAGGCTAAAACCCTATACCTCACAAATACTTCAAGACCTTAAACTGTATACTCCTTTCATCTTTCTTTTTATACTGGACACTAACTCATTTTGTCTTTGCTTGCTGTCACAACTTTATTATTTCTACCAGTCGGTTTTAAAATGGTGCTTTCTCACAAGAAAACCTCTTAATTGGCTCATCATTCTGACTTTAAAAAGTTAACTACATTTTAATTGGGGAATAGTCTGGCTGCATGCTATAAAAGGAATATTGGGAGGAATTTTATAGAGTTTAATTAGTGTGAAATATAATGAGATTTATGGCAGAACAACACAAGAATTGTGATAAGGCCTCTCTTGACATTGTGACTCTCATGTCATTTTTTATACTTTTGACGAGTGGCATGGCGAGTTGCTCACCAAGCAATGATGAGTTGCCTAACAAGTTGGATTACAGGTTGTTAAATGCCTTCATGACTCAATTAGCCTCATTAATATTCAGCTACTCACCTTACCAAATGTGCCAAAAAAGCAAGACATTGAGAAATCTTGGCAGAAACCAGAGCGGGTAGCTGGCGACTTCAGCATGCCAAGTGCTCTGAACAACCTCCATGTTGGAGAGCAGGCACCAACACTTCAAGGCACCATCCATGGTTACCAGGCACATGTAATCCATATCCACAGTCATTGGCATCTGACCTGTGACAGCTTCCAAGAAACTTCATGGCACAAAACCGAGCCATGTACAATGCACTTTTGCACTTCGGTGCTAGAATGGTAACTAGTGGGGGTCCCCAATGTACTCATATCTGACTTATGAATAAAATCATATACAGGAATGTAATTTTACAGATCTGAGTTGCAAACACTTCCTGTGCCTACAAATAGTTATTTTACATTGTCCTGATTGTGTTCTGACTTGCATACAGACTCAAGAATAGAACTCGTTCAGAACCAGGGACTGCCTGCAATGCCGCAGCAAGGACATTGCATGCTCAAGGCCATGCACATAGCTAATGGACTGGACCAAGTTGCATCTCAGTTCTCCATTTGCTGTCATACCACTACCAATTGAATCTATCTGGATGCTCACAGCATCCCTGCCTTTTATTGATTGTGTGTGGCACTTTGTCCTCTCAGCCGAAGATGCCAGGTCTATATTAATTCTTGCTGCATGCAGCAAGAAAACTTAGTTAGCTACATGGTGAATAAATTCCACGCCCCTTCCCAAAAAAAAGATGCAAATCCCACTTAGGCATAATCATGCAAGATTCAGTCCATTGATCATTGTTGTATGTAACCAGGGAGTTTGTGAAGACAGGAGCAATTTCACTCCTTCTCACACAATTGTAAGAAAGCAGTAATGAAAGTAATTGAGATGCAAGCTAAAATAATTCACAAAAATACCCATGAATTTTCACAATGCTTCCCTTAAAAGACTAAGGATGATGATTCAAGTAAAGATGTGACAGCTGCCAGTGGATATCATGTTGACAATATTGTCTTCTTGCAACAGTAATATAACATATGTTCAACTGAAAGGAGAGCAGGCTACCAAATCTCTCAGTACCATGCTAAATGTATAAATAGACAAGGCTAAATTAATTTGCTTCCAATATCCCTCTTGATATGACAGCTCACCTCAAATCACCATCTATTCCCAAGGGTTTGCTCGAAGTGACAAAGGTATTGAATTCACATTATTCCTTAAACTCCTGCTCGACAGGGCAATGTGTTTGTATTGGCTTGCAACATCAGAACCTCAGAAATCTAAGATTTTTAATGGTTTCTGTATCAGGGCAGAATCGCTTCCATTTCCTTTCCTTGCAGACAGATGATTCTAGCGATATAACATCCACAGGAGAAAATAGCTTAATTCTGTAAGCATTTAGGAATTCTTCAATGAAAGGAATAAAGCATAGCTATTTCAGGATAAAAATATCAGGCAACAAAATAAGCTGGAGAAAATTCAAAGAAGTCTAATGTGACTGAAAAGCCAAATGCAGCTTATGTAGCTTTAAACAAAATAAAAACTCCTGCTGAAATTTTCATAAGATTGTAACAGCACAAATCATATGGAGTGCCGCTCCACTGACAAAAAAAATGGATATTCTAAAACAAGCGTACAGGGCCCATAGGAAGCATCTAAAACAAAGATCCATACATAAAATGGATTTGAGTCTCTGGACCCAAAATATTGATTCTGCTTTCTTTCCTAGATATTGCCAAGCCTGCTGAATTTCTCCAGCAATTTCTGTTTTTGTGTAAAATGACTCATTGTGCTTCTTATACAGAGTAAGTATTTTGTTTAGCAACTACTCTTATAAAGTTGTAATGTGATTAAGTATTCGTAATAAAAAATGTCACACATGCAAGTAAAACAGCAAATACCTGAAATCCAAGCAAAATGCAAAGGTACCAGGGAGGAACGTCCTCTATTTTGTAGATCATATCAAAACTGTTACTTTTAGGAAGAGTGGATTGCACTGGATCATTTACTTTAGCTGCAGAGTCCTGAGAAACAATAATAATGTAATATCCTGTCAGTCGAAACCATGTTATTGTAAAGTCATAATTGATAGTAAAGCATTATAGCATGACTAGATATGAAACTTGTTAAGAGCTGTAATATTAAAGTAAGTTGCATTTTTAAAAATTCTTACATAGGATATGTTAAAAATGTAATTTGACTGATGTAACATTTCATTTGCTCCACCCTTCCTGAATGAGCATCTTATTGCAGGATTATGATTCTAAGCCTCGCCAGCATTTTTCAAATCAGAGCCAAAATGCTAAAAGTTAGGCGGTTATTCAACTGGGATGAGTGGATATATCAGCAAATATGCAACTAATATCTTGGGCCCCTCAGAGAACAAGGCTGAGGACATGAGAATGAGGAAGCAAGAAATGCTCGGGAAGTTGAATGAATATTTTACATCAGTCTTCATCTTAGGAGACACCAACAGCATTCCAAACATATTAAATAATCAATGACAAAAAGGAGGAGAAAAAATATATAAAAAATACAATATCTATCACTAGCAAAGAAATACTAGGGAAACTAGTGAGGCTAAAGACCAAAGCTTCCCTGGACCTGTTGTCTTGCATCCTAGGATAATAATTTTAAAAAAATTTCAGAGATAGTAGACACATGGGGTAATAAATCTTCTGAGAATCCTTAGATTCTGGAAGAATCCCAGATGGTTGGAAAACTTCCAACATAAATACTTATTCATAAAGGGAAGTGGTCTAAAAGCAGCTAAATCTAGGCCAATTAGCATTACCTCAGTTGTTGGGAAAATGTTAGATTTTAAAATAAAATAAAGGTTGCAATAACAAAACATTTGGAAATACGTAATATGATCAATCAGAACCAGTATTGCATCATGAAAGAAATATCATGCCTAATAAATTTTTGAGAATTCTTTGTGGAGGAAACAAGCAGGACAGTAAAAGAGTAATAGTGCATGTGATACATTTAGCTATACAGAAGGCATTCAATAAAGGTTTGACACATTAAGCTACTTAATAGGATAAAAAGATGTCCATGGTATTGGATGTAATATACTCACATAGAAAGAGGATTGGCCAACTAATAGAAAACGGAGAGCTGTGATAAGGGGAGGGGCATTTTCAAGATGGCAGCCTATAACTAGTGCTGTGCCACAAGGATCAGCATTCGGCCACCGTTATTGAAAATATATATTAATAGTTTGTATGAGGAAAATGAAATGTACAATAGCCAAGTTTGCAGATGACAGAAAAATACACAGAGAGGCATATGCTCTGGCTGACAATCTGCAGAAGGATATAGACAGATAAAGCATGTGTAAAAATTTAGCAGATAGAATATCATGTGAAACAACATAAAATTATGTGCTTTGACAGAAGGAAAGAGGAGCTGAATATTACTTGAATTGAAAAAGACTGCAGAAATCTACAGCAGAAGGATTTGAGAGTCCTTGCGCATGAATTGCAGAAAGCTAGCATCTTGGTTCTGTAGGTAATGGAGAAGACAAATGGAGTGGAACATAAAAGTAGGGAAGTCTTGCTTAAACTATACAAAGGACTAATCAAACCTCAGCTGGAAACTGAACATTTTATGCCCCTTATCTAAGAAGAGATACCCTAACATTAGAGATAGTCCAGAAATGGTTAATGAGGCTAACCTGATATGGAGGAACTGTCGAATGAAAAGAGGTTGAGCTTGTGCTCGTTAGAATGTAGAAGAATGAAAGATGACTTCACAAAATTACAAGATTCTGAGACATGACAGGGTGAATGCAGGAGAATTGTTTCCCCTTGTGGAAGAGTCCAGGACCAGACAGCATAATCACAGAATAAGGTATTTCACGTTGTAGACATAGGAGGAAAATATTCCCCGCTGAGGATAATGCATCGTAGTCATAGAGTCATCAAGATGTACAGCACAGAAACAGATCCTTCTGTCCAACTCATCCATGCTGACCAGATATCCCAACCTAATCTAGTCCCATTTGCCTGCACTTAGCTCACATCCCTCTCAAACCTTCCTATTCATATATGCATCCAGATGCCTTTTAAATGTTGCAATTGTACCAGTTCCACCACTTCCTCTGGCAACTCATTCCATACATGCATCATCCTCTAAGTGAAAACGTTGCCCCTTAGGTCCCTTTTATATCTTTCCCCTCTCACCCTAAACCTATGCCCTCTAGTCCTGGGGTCCCCGACCCCAGGGAAAAGACTTTGTCTATTTATCCTATCCATGCCACTCATGATTTTATAAACCTCTATGAGGTCACCCCTCAGCCTTCCACACTCAAAGGAAAACAGCCCCAGCCTGTTCAACCTCTCCCAATAGCTCAAATCCTCCAACCCTGGCAATGTCCTTGTAAATCTTTTCTGAAACCTTTCTAGTTTCACAACATCCTTCCGATGGGAAGGAGACCAGAATTGCATGCAATATTCCAAAAGTGTCCTAACCAATGCCCTATACAGCCGCAACACGACCTCCTAACTCCTGTACTTAATGCTCTGACCAATAAAGGAAAGAATACCAAACACCTTCTTCACTATCCTATCTACCTATGACTCTACTTTCAAGTAGCTATGAACCTGCTCTTCAAGGTCTCTTAGTTCAGCAATACTCCCTAGGTCCTTATATAAGTCCTGCTAAGATTTGCTTTCCCAAAATGCAGCACCTTATATTTATCTAAATTCTCTATCTGCCACTCCTCAGCCCATTGGCCCAGGATCTGGTCCAGATCCTGTTGTAATCTGAGGTAACTTTCTTCGCTGTCAACTATACCTCCAATTTTGGTGTCATCTGCAAATTTACTAACTATATCTTTTATGCTCACTTCCAAATCATTTATATAAATGATGAAAAGTAGTGGACCCTGCACTGATCCTTGTGGCATTCCACTGGTCACAGGCCTCCAGTCTGAAAAACAAACTTTCATCACCAGCCTCTGTCTTCTACTTTCGAGCCAGTTCTGCATCCATGTGGCTAGTTCTCCCTGTATTCCATGAGATTGAACCTTGCTAACCAGTCTCCCATGGGAAGCCTTGTCAATCGCCTTACTAAAGTCCATATAGATCACATCCACCACTCTGTCCTCAATCCTCTTTGTTACTTTTTCAAAAAACTCATTCAAGTTCGTAAGGCATGATTTCCCAGATTGTCAGATTCACTCGCCTCTATCACAGTTAAACAAAGGAGGGAGCACGTAAGCAATACTGCTTTTGCCAAAACCTGGGATTGAACCAGAGTCCTTTAGTCTAACGCTCTCCCAACTGAGCTATTTCAACAATGATTTCCCATGCACAAAGCCATGTTGACTATCCCTAATCAGTCCTTGCCTTTCCAAATACTTGTAACATCTGTTCCTCAGGATACCCTCCAACAACTTGCACACTGCCGACATCAGGGCTCACTGGTCTATAGTTCCCTGGCTTGACCTTACCACCTTTCTTAAATAGTGGCACCATGTCAGCCAACCTCCAGTCTTCTGGCACCTCATCTGTGACTATTGATGATACAAATATCTCAGCAAGGGGCCCAGCAATCACTTCCTTAGCTTCCCACAGAATTCTAGGGTACACCTGATCATATCCTGGGGATTTATCCACCTTTATACATTTCAAGACATCCAGCACTTCCTCCTCTGTAATATGGACATTTTTCAAGATGTCACCATCTATTTCCTTACATTCTATATCATCCATGTTCTTTTCCACAGTAAACACTGATGCAAAATACTCACTTAGTATCTCCCTCATCTCCTGCGGCTCCACACAAAGGCTGCCTTGCTGGTCTTTGAGGGACCCTATTTGCTCCCTAGTTATCTTTTGTCCTTAATATATTTGTAAAAACCCTTTGCATTCTCCTTAATCCTATTTGCCAAAGCTAACTCATGTCCCCTTTTTGCCCTCCTAATTTGCCTCTGAAGTATATTCCTGTTGCCTTTATACTCTTTTAAGGATTCACTCGATCTATCCTGTCTATACCTGACATATGCTTGTTTCTTTTTCTGAACCAAAACTCAATTTCTTTAGTCATCCAGCATTCCTTACATTTACCTTTCACCCAAATGGGAATATACCATCTCTGGACTGTCGTTATCTCATTTCTGAAGGCTTCCCATTTTCCAGCCGTTCTTTTACCTGCAAACATCGGCCACCAATCAGCTTTTGAAAGTTTTTGCCTAACATCGTCAAAATTAGCCTTCCTCCAATTTAGAACTTCAACTGTTAGATCTGGTCTATCATTTTCCATCACTATTTTAAAATCAATAGAACTGTGGCCCCAATGTGCTCCCCCTTTGACACCTCAGTCACCTGCCCTGCCTTATTTCCCAAGAGTAAGTCAAGTTTTGCACCTTCTCTAGGAGGTACATGCACATACTGGATCAGAAAATTTTCTTGTACACTGTTAGTAAATTCCACTCCATCTAAACCCTTAACACTGTGGCAATCTCAATCTATGTTTGCAATGTTAAAATCCCCTACCATAACCATCCTATTATTCTTAGAGATAACTGAAATCTCCTTACAAAGTTATTTCTCAATTTCCCGCTGACTATCAGGAGATCTATAATACAATCCCGGTAAAGTGATCATCCCTTTCTTACTTCTCAGTTCCACCCAAATAACTTCCCTGAATATATTTCTGGGAACATCCTCCCTCAGTACAGATGTAATGCTATCTCTTATCAAAAATACCACACTCCCTCCTCGCTTGCCTCCCTTTCTATCCTTCCTGTAGCATTAGTATCCTGGAACATTAAACTGTCAGTCCTGTCCATCTCTGAGCCATGTTTCTGTAATTGCTATGATATCCCAGTCCCACATTCCTAACCATACCCTGATTTCATCTGCGTTCCTTTTAGGCTCCTTGTATTGAAATAAATGCAGTAGGAGAAAGTGAGGACTGCAGATGCTGGAGATCAGAGCTGAAAGTGTGTTGCTGGAAAAGCGCAGCAGGTCAGGCAGCATCCAAGGAGCAGGAGAATCGACGTTTCGGGCATGAGCCATTCCTGAAGAAGGGCTCATGCCCGAAACGTTGATTCTCCAGCTCCTTGGATGCTGCTGACCTGCTGCCCTTTTCCAGCAACACATTTACAGCTTTGAAATAAATGCAGTTTATTTTACCAGTCCTATCTTGTTCTCTGCTTTGAGTGCTTGACTACCTGCCCTGTCCGTTTGACTCATTTCTTTTCTCAACTGTACCAGTCTCAAATCTTTCAATGATCCAAAAATGTGAATCCTTCTCCTATACACCAGCTCTTCAGCCATACTCTCATCTGTTCTATCCTCCTATTCCTACCCTCACTAGCTCATAGCACCGGGAGTAATCAAGATATTACTACCCTTAAGGACCTCCTTTTTAAATTCCTGCCTAACTTTCTATATTCTCCTTTCGGAATCTCATCCTTTTCCTTTCCTATGATGTTGGTACCAATATGTACAATGACTTCCTGCTGGTCCCTCTCCCCTTTGAGAACATTCTGCACTCTCTCTGAGGCATCCTTGATCCTGGCACCAGGGAAGCAACACACCATTCTGATTTTTCTCTGCTCGCTGCAGAAACATGAGTCTATGACCCTGACTAGAGAGTCCCCTATCACAATCAATCGCTTGGAATCCGATGTACCCCTCAGTGGGAGGCACGGTGGCACAGTGGTTAACACTGCTGCCTCACAGCGCCAGAGACCCAGGTTCAATTCCCGACTCAGGCGACTGACTGTGTGGAGTTTGCACGTTTTCCCCGTGTCTGCGTGGGTTTCCTCCGGGTGCTCCTGTTTCCTCCCACAATCCAAAGATGTGCAGGTCAGGTGAATTGGCCATGCTAAATTGCCCGTAGTGTTAGGGGTAAATGTAAGGGTATGGGTGGGTTACTCTTCGGCAGGTCGGTGTGGACTTGTTGGGCCGAAGGGCCTGTTTCCACACTGTAATGTAATCTAATCTAAATCTAATCTAATTACATTAGAGCCAGTCTTGATACCAGAAACTTGGCTGATCGTAGTACATTCCCTTGAAAGTCCATCACCCCCTACATTTTCCAAAACAACATCTGTAGAATTATTTTCTATAGATGGCTATCAAAGCTGAATCATGATGTATATTTAAAGCTGAGCCAGTCATTGTTTCAATCAGTAAGGGAATCAGGTGTTATGGGGATAAAGTAGAATCATTAGATCATTCATGATTTCATTGAATGGTGAAGCAGACTCTGTGAGCTAAATGACCTCTTGCTACTTGTACATCTTACAGTAATCTTGCCTCCCAGAGGTAAACCAGAGTGGGGTGACATGTTAAGCCAACCATCAACTCAAGCAATCTGAACCAGTTATTATGGGCACTGATCCAAAGTGGGATACTGCTTGCACTTCGCCGTTCTAACAATACTGCACTGAAACAGTGACTGAACTATACCCCAGTTAGCAGTCTTTCTGAAGACTTATTATCTCCTCATTTGCAAGGGACAATACAAAACGTTTTGGTTCATTTGTAACTTGTGGAGGTTCCATGAGTAAGAAATCCAGAAAGATTGTGAAAGGTCATTACAATCAAATAAATAATTTGCAGCTTCTCGCAGTTTGTAAACAGGAGTGAGAAGACTGTCTGAAAACATTATGTTTATTTTTATTTCAACTGATGGATCAGGTGAGAATTTCTTACATTTTCAGTTTTATTCCTTGCATACTTCAGCCTACTACTTCAGATATGGCTACATTGAAAAAAAAAGCCTATTAGGTTGCTTTAGCCATGAGTCAACGTGAATTTGTCATTAGCTCAAATTCCCTCAAGTGCTCAGTCTTTACTGTCATTAATGGCTTACTCAATTAATTTCCAGGCAGCAATTCTCAACATTAAAATGTACAGGCCTGATAAAGGGTACCTGTGGCTCAGTGATAGTGTCCTCACCTCTGAGCCAGGTGACCCAGGTTCAAATCCCACCTGTTTCATGTGTGTATAAATCCAACTTTGAACAAGTTTCATAAACAATATTTTCAGGCCTCAACAAGGCTGCTAAATTAGACAGACAGGACATAGAAATACCATCAATATTAGGAGACACAGCATTGGGGTCTGGGAGGCTGCTTGGCCCAATATAGGCCTGATGGGCCCCTCATCTCCATGAAGCAATTACAATCAATAGTTTCAACAAGAACCTTGCCAAAGCTGTTAAAACGTTCATAACTTCACACGTTCATAAGAGATATGAGCAGAATTAGGCCATTGAGTCTGCTCCGCCATTTGATCATGGTTGATATGCTCCTCACCCCCAATTTCCTGCCTTCTCTCCATACCCCTTCAGTGGCAAGATGGTTCAGTGGTTAGCACTGCTGACTCACAGTGCCAGGGACCCAGGTTCGATTCCAGCCTTGGGTGACTGTCTGTGTGGAGCTTACACGTTCTCCCTGTGTCTGCGTGGGTTTCCTCCCACAATCCAAAGATGTGCGGGTCAGGTGAATTGGCCATGCTAAATTGCCCATAGTGTTAGGTGCATTAGTCAGAGAGAAACGGGTTTGGGTGGGTTACTCTTCAGAGGGTCGTGTGGACTTGTTGGGCCGAAGGGCCTGTTTCCACACTGTAAGGAATCTAATCTAATCCATTACCAATTAAAAATCTGTCTAACCTCTCCTTAAACTTACTCATTGTCCCAGTATCCACCACATTTTGGGGTTGCGAATTCCACAGATTTACAATCCTTTGGGAGAACTAGTTTCTCCTCAACTCTGGTTTAAATTTGCTGCCCCTTATCCTAAGACTATGACTACTCATCCTAGAGTACCCCACAAGAGCATCCATTCCATGTCTATTTGAACAATACCTTTTTATCATCTTGTCCACCTCAATTTGATCTTCCATCATTCTTCTAAATTCCAGAGAGTATAAACCAAAACTGTTCAGTCACTCTTCATACAACAAACCCCTCATCTCTGGGATCAATCTAGTGAACTGCCTTCAATGCCATTACATCTTTCCTCAAATAAGGGGACCAAAACTGTGCACTACGTACAGTCTCACCAATGCCTCGTATAGTTGTAATAATACTTCCTTACCTTTATATTCTAATCCTTTAGCTATACAAACCAACATTCCATTTGTTTGTTTTTATTATCTTCTGTACCTGCATGCTAGTTTTCTGTGACTCATGAATGAGGATATCCAAACCCCTCTGCACTGGAGAACCCCAAAGTCTCTCTTCATTTAGATAATAGATCGCCTTCCCATTTTTTCGACCAAACACTTTGACCTTACAAGTATCCATGTTAAACTCCACCTGCCACATTTTGGTCCACTCTCCTAACCTATCTATATCCATTTTTCAGGTTCTTATTTCCTCATTACAATTTACTATCCTGCCTACTTTTGTGTCGTCCACAAATTTGGCTATAGAGCCTTCTATCCCTGTATCCAATTCGTTAATATAAATTATAAATAGCTGGAGTCCAAGGACCAAACCCTGTGGCACCCTACTAGTTACATTTTGCTGTCCGCCACCATGAAAACTGATTTAGCATTTCTGCCATTTCAGTGTACCCCACTATTAACTCTCCAGTTTCATCTTCTAAGGGACTAGCATTCACCTTAGCTACTCTCTTTCCTTTCATAAACCTTGTTAACTGAGATTTTCCAGTCCATCTTCAGTTTCTCCTAACTTGCAAGCACTTCAAGGAGGCAAGGTAATGGTTATTGAAGAGTTATTGTTGGAGTTGATTTAGCTCCATCTAATCTGATGCTATCACATTGTTTCTCCACCCAAAGACAATGTTACATGATGTCATGAGAAAAACTTCTGATTCTGCCTCCTTGATTAGTTAATGTGAATTGCACCCATATCTATCTTGAAGTAAACAATACTGAGTCGTGCAAACCTTGTTTCTCTTCAGTTAAGACTCTCTAAGGGTTTATTTTCTACCAATGATACTTAAACAGACCTCAGACTAAGCATTGAAAAAGAATTAAGAATTATGGTATAAAGCCAAAAAATCAGACTTCTAAGTTCAAACCAGGACTTGATGGACAATCATGGTATATGTGGCTAAACAGGTTGCATATTAACTTGTAAATCATTCCAGTATATACTAATGGTAGGCAGTAAGAGTGGGAAAGATTTCTGCTTCATCTTGTAATGTAAAGACAACTTGGAGCCTTCCATTCATATCTCAGGATGGCAACATCCAAGCAAGGATGTATGTTATTCAGGAAAATGGTGGCATACTGGCAGTTAATGTTCTGGTAAAACAGAGTTAAATCCTATTATAGTAGCTGGTGGAATCTAAAATACAAGCATTAATAAATTCAAAGTGCAGAGCTAACCCTAGTTGTGGTGATTATGAAACTAATCACTGCTGGATTTTAAAACCCATCCAGTTCACTAAAATTCTTTAGGGAAGGAAATCTTCCACCTTTTCCCTGGTTTGCTGTGAGTCCTTTCCAAATACATGGAACATTTCTAATGAATAAAGGATCATGACCTGAAATGTTAACTGCTTCATTACCTTTAGACCTGCTGAGTATTTCCAGCATTTTCTCTCTCAATGCTAGGGAGACATTTCACTCTGGTAATTGGATTGATCACCAATTATTTTTAAATCTATGGCTTTTTGTTAAGAAACTTGATGGGATAAAAAGAGAATTCAGCAACTAACTGCCAGAAAGGTGTTAAATTTGGAAGATCAAAAGGATGTGGAGTCAGATTTTATTGGGACTTTCTAAATTTAATTGGGGAATTTAAGAAAAGGATTCATTTGGATTACTCTTAAAATAGTTGCATGGGAATAATGGAGCAAATGCCCTCCTCCTGTGTTGCACCAGAATACAGTTAAGTTTATATCTTACCATGTCACTTTTATCGTGAATTCTGTCATCCTTGTTATGAACTCTTTCATCAACAGCTATGCTGATTTCACACATTTCTTTGTAATCCGGACTTGGAATTCCATTCTAGATCAAAAAAAAAATTGGATCATGATTTAGATATAATTTTGTAAAGAGAAATTTATAGTTATAAAACAGCTTTCTATATATGCAATATAATTGTGACTACTATGCAATTAATTTTCTTCACAATTTTTCTGTATTATGAGCAAGTACCCAATTTGTTAAGTTACCAAATCAAAAAAACAAACAAAATTACAATGAAACATGCAACAACAACAGCAATAGTAGACATTACAGATTTTGGATAGATCAAAACATTTCTACAAATGCGTCACAAGTTAAATAGATGTGGTCCGTTGAAAAGGTTGGAATGCTGAGTAGTTTATATTTAACTGTACTCATGAATCAAAATAGAGTAGGCAATTATGTAAAAAAGGGGTTTGATGGAAGCATTGTTTGAAAGCAAAACTGATCAAACTCCCACCTTAATATTTTAATGGATTGCAGTTTTGTTTTCTAACTACTTAGAAATTTAGCTACTTCTAATCAACCTAGGTCTCCTGTACAGTTAAACTTAAAAGTTTGGTCTTCTGCCAATTGTGGTCTTTTGACAAAGCTGAAGACTATTGTAAAAACCAAACTTGGAGTGGTAGAAGTCCCTTTCAAGTTTAAGATATCTAACTCCAGAAGTTGAATTTTCACTGTTTTCATTGCAGTTATTTTACATAACTTGGCTGTAGTATTAATGTTAGACCTCAATGGGGAAGCTTGGACATACAATTGTAAAATGAAGCCTTCCTTCCTATTCCTAGCATTCATTTCCTCAACATAATGTGCAATAGCCCTTTCCCTTTAATTTCATTGCAGGATGGTCAGCTATTACTGTTAATGAAGGTATTTTCCTACCTTGCAGTTAGTAAGAAAAGACTCAAGATAATCAATTAATCAAGTCGCCTAAGAATTTCACAGATTTTTGGGGAAATTAACAAAGGAAGGCATACAGCAAATGTTTAATTTCTCAATTATAATAAGATTGAGACTTCCCAAAAATTAAATTTAGAATAGGTATGTTAAGTTGTTACGTATACTGATCACTTCTCAGTTGCTTTCAAACCAAGTTCTGCAAGTTCAAGATGATCCCAGAATACAGTGATCCCTCATGACATAAACAATATGGATCCAGTGCATAGAAAATTTAATATTGTTGCCCCAAAATAAAACATGCTTAAAAATTCAGTATAGCTTAACTTCTATATTAGGGAAAATGCTTGAATCTATAATTAAGGAAGAAATATTGAGACATTGGTGTAGAAGCTGTCCTATCAGGCAGATGCAGCATGACATGCAGGTCATGTTTAATTAATTTACTGGAATTCTTTGAAGACTTTACGAGTGTGATAGACAACAGGGAACCTTTGGATGTGGTATATATGGATTTCCAAAAGGCATTCGACAATTTGCCACATTAAAGGCTGATGCATAAAATAAAGGTGCATAGCATTATGGGTAATGCATTAGCATGGTTGCAAGATTGGTTACTTAACAGAAAGCAAAGAATAGGGATAAATGGGTGTTTTTCTTTTTGGCAATCAGTGGCTAGTGGTGTGCCTCAGAGATTGATGCTGGGACTTCACTTGTTTACAACTTGCATAGATGACTTAGAGACGGGGATCAAGGACAGTGCTTCAAAGTTTGCAGATGACACTAAGATGAGTGGTATATCAAAGTGTGCAGAAGACATAAATTCTCTAGAGGGTTATAGAAAGGTTAAATGAGTGGGCAAGGGTCTGACAAATGGAGTACAATGTTGGGAAGCATGAGGTAATCCATTTCAGTAGAAATAACAGCAAAATGGACTACTATTTAAATTGTGAAAAATTGCAGCAGGCTGTTGTGCAGAGGACCTGGGTGTCTTTGTGCATGAATCACAAATAATTGGTTTGTAGTTGCAGCAGGTAATTAAAGCAGCAAATGGAATATCATTCTTCATTTCTAGAGGGATGGAGTTTAAAAATAGGCAGATCATCCTGCAGCTATATTGGGTGCTGGTGAGACCACCCCTGGTGTACTTAGTACAGTTGTGGACTCCTTCCTTGAGAAAGGATTTACTGGAACTGGAGGGGATGCAGAGGAGATTCATTAGGTTGATTCCAGAGTTGAGAGGGTTGGTTTATGAGGACAGATTGAATAGATTGGGACTACACTCATTGGAATGTAGAAGAATGAATGGGAGAATCATATAGAAACATATAAAATTATGAAGGGAGTAGATAGAATAGAAGCTGGGAGATTGTTTCCACTGGCAGGTGAAACTAGAACTATAGGGCATAACCTCAAAATAAGGGAGAGTAGATTTTGGACTGAGTGGAGGAGGAAAGTCTTCACTCAAACAGTTGTGAATCTGTGGAAACTCTGCCCAGTGAAGCAGTTGAGGCTACTTCATTAAACATTTTTAAGGCAAAGATACATCGATTTTTCAACAGTAAAGGAATTAAGGGTTCTGGTGAGCAGGCAGGTAGGTGGAGCTGAATCCACGAAAAGATCAGCCATGATCTTATTGAATGGCGAAGCAGGCTCAACAGGCCAGATGGCCTAGTCCTGCTCCTGGTTCTTATGTTCTTCATATTCTTAGTTTTATATTCAAAGTAAAAAATAATAAAGTCACTTCAGGGAAAAAAAAGTCTGGCAACGTTTCTGTCTCTGAAATTGACAGTCCTATCCCTAAAGGTCGCAGGAGGAATCCAAGAGACATGACCTACTTTGCCATAAGATTTCCAATTACCAGACTGTTCAGTGATAAAGAACAAAATTACCAAAAGAAGACAACATGCATGCCTGCAGTTTCCTTTGTGATTTTTTTAATCACATTATTTTAAAACAAAATAGATTTTCTGCAGACACCCATTACTTATTTCAACAAAAACAAAACTTTGTTAAACTGGCACTTTAAAACAAGCACACCTGAAAAGATGAGATATATTACCTTTAAAATGTCTTTCATTCTGGAATGCTGTTGAAAACAGCCTCTTGACACAAGGAATCAAGAGACAGTAAAACGCCTTTTAACACTAATGGCTTTTACTTTGAATTGAAAACTGCATTTTTGCTCTTCTGGTAAAAGATTAACTTCTTGATTGAACGTTTGAACTTTAACTCAGTCTGGGTTAGAATTCTTGAAATTTTAACTGTCTCAAATGGAAATAAGTCGATGTCGCCAATTTAGCTCTCACTAGTAACTAGCATATTATAAATGCAACACTGCATTTCAGCTGGTCAATTTATGCTGACTGTACACCATTCCAAATAGGGGTCATGCCTCATTTATTTGAAGACACACAAAGCTCTGGGGTAAGAAAGTGGGTGGGACATCCAGATTGGTCTTTCCCTTAAGATGAGAAGAATGTCAAAAATATGGAATGAGACATAGACAAAAAACCCCATAGCTGTGGCATGTATGCATGTGTCAACATAATAAATCAAAATGGACTAAAAATACTTATGTTAATAAGTAAATTTAAAACACATTGAAAGCATAGATGAACACCAGGTCTGAAAATGACATAACTGAATTCAGTCATGATATTACCATAGAATATTGGATACAGAGTGAATACATAATAATTAGCTGGCTGGAGAAAAAAATGCAACTTTATGTCATTCACTTACCTAAGAGTTCATGATAAAAATCAGAGTCAGGTTAACCTCATCTGCAGCCGTGTAACTTAGTGGAAAGAGATAAGGAGATTTCTCACCCTATCTGCCCACATTTTTTCTGTTTAATAGGAACAAATTTAATAAGTAACAGATCTCCCACACCACCCACCTGATTTTCAGTGATCATATTTCCCTTTATTTACCAGGGATAAAAGTATAGACACAGCTGTTTATCCTTGAGGTGAGTGGGAGTTGGGAAATTTCCCAGCTTTGCATATCGACAAAGAAATAATGGCTCCAAAAAGTGGTATCGCTAATGCCGGGGTTAGAAGCTGTCTGACAAAGTCAGGTCAGCTTACCCAAGGGAAGATTCTGAGGCAGCTACAGGGGCTGTGAACGGAGGAGGGGTACAGTTGAAATGAGCTCAAATTGATTTAGTCCCAACTGTAATAAAAACAAAAAAGCACTGTCACTCTCTCCATTCCTAAGCAGTCTCCATATCCCACACCTCGCACTCCCAACTATCAATCCACATCCCTCCAGTTTCCCATTCTATCCCAGGAAACCATTATTCTCTTGAAATAATTGTGCACCAGCTCAGTTGAGAACTATCTAATCTCTGGTCTCAATTTCACAATGTTTGTTTAGAAAACCTCAAGTGGTTTTAAGTATTGAAACTTTCAAAGGGTTTAGATGATTGACACTGGTTTTCCTTTATATATCTAACTTTTACTATGAGGTCCATTGTTTCTATATTGGTGTATATCAAATGAAAGGTCATGGAAGTGACCTGTGTATGGGGCAGGATAGGCCTGGAGGTGGACCATTGAACTCTGTTTTCAAAAGGTTCCCTCACGCAGACAATGTTCAGGTAACTTGCTGCATCCTTGACCATGACTCTTCCAAAAGTAAAACTGGTGCAAATCCATAAACATTACAAAGATGTATTGTTACAACATGGGGTAAAACCTCTCTGCTATTTTAAGCCAGCCACACAGAAAAGCTTACCTCACATTGTAATCTGTTAAATTTCAAGTGGCAAAGAACTATCACCAAATACCACTATTTAAAAAAAAATTAACAATTTTATTTTTTAAGTTCAACTGAGAACATTAAAACAGCTACTATCTACAACTCCTTTCACTTAAACTTATATTTTACCTACAACTCTACAATACCATATTCTTGTCTTTAAGGCATTCCAATAATGTAAGAGGATTATGATCCATGTACTCAACCATCTCCGAAACATTGTTCACGATATACACATTAAAATGCTGTAAGGCCAGTCCCAAACTCAATAGTTCTTTTTCGATCGTGGAGTATTTTCTCTAGTGGATGTTGAATTTCTTCAAAAAGTAACCAACTGGCAGTTCAATCCCATCCTCATTTTCTTGTAGCAGTACAGCTCCAACTCCGAAGTCATTAGCATCGATGGGCTTTGAAAAGTTTGGTGTAGCTAAAACTGGTGCAGTGGTTGATATTGTTTTTAAATGGTCGATTGCCTCTGGTGTTGTTCTGTCTACCGAAACTTTGTGCTCTTCTTCAGCAAATAGGTTAATAGTGTCTCTACACTGCTGAAGGTTGGAATAAACTTCCAATAGAATCTGCTTAGTCCCAAGAATCGAAGCACTTCTTTCTTCGAGGCTGGTCATGGAAATTTCTCAATGGCCTTCATCTTTGCATTCCGTGGGGTCAACCTTCTATGACCAAAGCGTCACCTCTGCTTTCACGCATTCAGTTTATTACCAGTTTTGCTTCTCATAGTTATTCAAAGAGCTTTGCCAAATATACTATGTGATTTTTCCAGGACTTACTAAAGGTCACTACATCGTCCAAATAGACTGCATAATTTGTTAACCCTGTCACAACTCTGTTCATGAGTCTTTTGAATGTGGTGAGGGTGTTCTTCATTCCAAAGGCCATCACTTTGAATTCATATAGCCCACAAACACAGAAATTTCTTTCGCCATCTTTGATAATGATACTGGCTAGTAACCACACAGGAAGTCCAACTTGGTGATGTAACTGGCTTGACCAACTTTCTCAATACAGTCCTCCAATCTTAGTACAGAGGAACCCCGATTATCCGAATATCAATTATCCGATTATCCAAAGGGGATCTCAAGGTCCCGATAGAAACATTACGTTAAAGAGCTGTTTCAACCCTGATCGTGTCTTTTGTTTACAGGTACGATGATTGAAAACAATTTCAGCTCACTGAAATGCTGTCGAGAACAGTCCTGGACAGTCCAGGCACCATCTCCAAATGACTCATCTCCTGCCCTCTGTCTCTCCCCCTACACCTTCTCTGGAGTTCTACATAGGGGTTGTATTCTAACACCCCTTCCCCAGATAATCTCTCCAACATGGTCCTGTACAGGGTAGAGGTGGAGCCTGTCAAAAAGTTGTGTGCTATTTGAAGACTTACCCCGCAAAACCAGCAGCAGTCCGACTGTTGGTGTACATTCTGACTGACCTGGTGGGGGGGGGCAGGGGGAGTTGGATGGGGGGGGGGGGGGGTCGGAGGCGCAGACGGGGGTCAGACAGTGGCTGGGAGTGCAGGGTTGGGGGAGCGAGGTTGGAGCTGCGGGGTTGGGGGCGGGTGGGGGTGGATATGAAGGCAGTGTTGGATGGGGTTGGGGGCGGGCAGAGGGGCAGGGTGGGACCGGACAAGGTTGTGCGTCTGTCAGGAGGCGGGGTGGGAGCAGACAGGTTTGGGGACGGATGGGGGGGGCGGGGAGCGCAAGGTGGGAGCAGACGAGAGTGGGGACTGGCGGGGGGCATGGGGTCTTGCACGCAATGTGCTTTTTCCTAGTCTCCTGAATGGGGAGCAGACTTCACAGAAAACTCCAAGGCAAAATCAATTAACTGAATAATCAATTATCCGAACGAAATGGTGCTTGCCCATCTCGTTTGAATAATCAAGGTTTCTCAGTGTTAGATAATCCACGCAAAATCATTGAATGCCATCAGGTTTGGGAACTAAGATAATCAGCGACCTCCACTCGTTCTGGCTTGGCTGGATGATATCCTCATTGAGCATGGCCTTTACCTTCTTCTGGACCTGTCTGGCTTTGAAATGATTAAGCTGATAGGGCTGTTATTTTATTGGAACAGCAATCCCCACGTCAATTTCATATACAGTAGCATTAGTCTTCCCCATCTGATTCCTACATATGTCCTCATACTGCAGTAACAAACCTTTCAATTGTGTTATTTGCTCCTGAGACAGACAGCTTACTAACTTAGCTGAAAATGTGTTGCTGGAAAAGCGCAGCAGGTCAGGCAGCATCCAAGGAGCAGGAGAATTGACGTTTCGGGCATAAGCCCTTCTTCAGGAGCCCTTCTCCATTCCTGAAGAAGGGCTCATGCCCGAAATGTTGATTCTCCTGCTCCTTGGATGCTGCCTGACCTGCTGCGCTTTTCCAGCAACACATTTTCAGCTCTGATCTCCAGCATCTGCAGTCCTCGCTTTCTCCTAGCTTACTAACTTATCCCACTCCTCAAGGACTTCTTCATTTTTTAACATATTTTGAGGCACATCAAAATCCACACTATCTAGATTTGATTCCTCACTTTGTGGGGTAGTAACTAACAACTATTTCTCCAGAGAAAGAACTGGAGGCAGAGAATAATTAGTTACTGTCCCATAAAGTGAGGAATCAAATCTAGACGTGGGGATTGCTGTTCCAATAAAATAACAGCCCTCTCAGCTTAATCCTTTCAAAGCCAGACAGGTCCAGAACGAGGTAAAGGCCATGCTGAATGAGGATATCATCCTGCCAGTTCTCTGGAGGGGGCCTACACAATCACTTATAACTTGTGTGAAAAGTTCTTCAACTGCAGGAATTGGCAACAAAAGTGCTACTTTTATGACCACCTATGGATTACCTACCATTTGTAATGTATGACCAATATGGCAAAATTTAATCACATCCTTGTGCATTCCAGGCCAATAAAAATATTTTTGTACCTTAGCCTGAGTCTTTCATATTCCTAGGGACCTCCTCCAGGTAGTTCACATGCTACCTGTAACACTTGCTGTCTGTATGCTACCGGCAATACAATCTGGTGCACTTCAGCCCGTTTCTCCTCTGCACTAACCTGCCGTGGTCTCCATTTCCATCTTAGAATTCTATCTTTCAGATAATCACCCTCAGGAATATTCTCTGCCTCCTTTTCGGAGTACACATCCACATATATATCTTTTATTATCTTGTCTTTCTGTTGCAAGTCCCTTAGCTTTTTAATACAAAATACTTTGTCTGACCCTCTGCCTGTTCAGGTTTTTCCTGCACCGTTACATCAAACAGGGTATCCACTAACTGAACTTCAACTCCTTCATCTTTCTCTTTAGTCTTTGCTTCATGTTGTGACTTATGATAGTGGGATCTTGTTACTACACAGTCTGGGAAAATACCAGGATATTTTACTTTTAACTCCTCAGTCTCTTGATCTACCTTTGGCTTCTCCACAACGTGGGGTTCCACACCCACTTTGGACAATGCTAAATCATTCCCAAGAACAAAATGGATTCCTGGAACTGATGCTCTGTCAATCACTCCCACTGTTACTTCCCAGTCTAGTATTGGCACTCCAACCTGATCTTACATAGGGGAATGCTGAATTTCTGTCCATCTATCCCATAAATTACCACACTCTTGGGTAACAGATCAGAAAGAGTGCATATTCGTTCGTCCCTTACTATTATGGACTGATTAGATCCTGTATCTCTCAAAATTATAACTTCTTGCCCTTCTCCCCCTCTTTTTTTTCTGAGTAAACTTTATCAGAGGCAATTTTTTTACAGAGATCAGGCACAAACTCCTTATTCCTTGCTTAGGCTGTGCACTCTCCTGCAGCTCATCGGTCCTTCGTGTGTTTCCTTTACTACTTTTACAAAAGCCACTGGCTTAACTTCTTTTAACCACATCTTTTCCCACAGTGCCTTTCTTTAACAGCCAGCACTGTGATTTTATGTGTCTCACTTTATCACAATGGAAACACCTGAGGCCTTTCACCTCCTTTCCACCCTCATGGGCTTCTTCTTGGGGTGGCACAGTGGCTCGGTGGTTAGCACTGCTGCTCACAGGGTGCCAGGATCCCGGGTTTGATTCCCACCTCGGGTGACTGTCTGTGTGGAGTTTGCACATTCTCTCTGTGTCCTCGTGGGTTTCCTCCAGGTGCTCCGGTTTCCTCCCCCAGTCCGAAGATGTGCAGGTTAGGTGAATTTGTCATGTGAAATTGCCCATAGTGTTAGGTGCATTTGTCAGGGGTAAATATGGGGAATGGGTCTGGGTGGGTTACTCTTCGGATGGTTGGTGTGGACTAGTTGGGCTGAAGGGCCTGTTTCCACACTGGAGGGAATCTAATCTAGGGGGTGGCACAGTGGCTCAGTGGTTAGCACTGCTGCCTCACAGCACCAGGGTCCTAGGTTCGATTCCCGCCTGTCTGAGTGGAGTTTGCACATTCTCCCTGTGTCTGCGTGGGTTTCCTCCGGGTGCTCTGGTTTCCTCCCACAATCCAAAGATGTGCAGGTCAGGTGAATTGGCCATGCTAAATTGCCCAGTGTTAGGTGTGTTAGTCAGGTGTAAATATAGTTTCTCTTCAGAGGAGCAGTGTGGACTTGTTGGGCCGAAGGGCCTGTTTCCACACTGTAGAAAATCTAATCTTAACCTGTGGTAAACACTTACCAGTGTTCTCTACTCTTTGTTTCATACTGTAGGATCTCCCCTTCTCCCAATTTCTATCTCTCACAAGACGAAATTCTGGCTGGAAGCTTGTCTTATGCACAACATGTCTCATCCACTAATTCTGATGCCTTTCTCACTTCCTGATCTTTCTATTCATCCGTGTAAATTCTTACCATCTCTGGAAGTGAGTTCTTTAACTCCTCCAGCAGAATAATCTCTCTTAGAGCTTCATAGGCCTTATCTATCTTTAAGGCCCACGCCCATCTATCAAAATGACTATGTTTAATTCTTTTGAACTCAACACAAGTCTGAACTGGTTCCTTCTTTACATTTCTGAACCGCAGTCTACAAGCTTCTGGTACCAATTCATAAGCATGTTTGAAATCTTCAGAATCTCTTAATCCCTCATCTGACAGTTCAGGCAAATATCTCACTAGCTCTGCCTACCAGTTTAGTCTGAACTAACATTACCCATAAATCCTCAGAACACCCCATCTGCCTAGCCAATTTTTCAAATGAAATAAAGAAGGCTTCAACATCTTTCTCATCAAAATGTTGCAGAGTTTTGACATATTTGTCTATATTACTACCTTTTAATTTCCATCCAGTTAACTTGACTTTGCTATGTTTTAAAACTGCCTCCTGGTCAAGTGCACAGGAATCTTTTGTATGAGATTACTGATCGTGCTCTCAGCTGCTATTTTGTTTTTTCAACCAAACTTTCTACTGAACCACTTGAAGACTTTGTGGATAGCTTTATCCCATGGTCATTCTTCAGGTTCAACTGCAAAAACTCCCAGAAACAACTTCAATAAACGTCCCTTTCTGAACCAAAAACAAAAATGTGAGGGGTTTATCTACTCTCAAAATCCAGGCTACTGCTGTTATGTGGAGCCAAACAACAATGCAGGAGCACCGATTGAAATTACGCAGAGTCAGCAGCATTAAGTTGACGTTCATGTAACTGGCCCATACACCACAATGCTTTAGACCCATTTTCTGTGTCTAATCTTAATCCCCTTCACTTAATCCCTGTTATCTAAATGATAGAACAAAGTAGTATAAACGTTAAGAAAATATGTGATCCTTACACTTAAGTACAGATGGGGTACAGAGACAAGGAAGTTAGAGTAAACTTTTAAAATTATGAGATAAATTAAATACTAAACTAAAAAAGATATTAAAGTCTTCAGAGGTTGAAATGTTAAGACAGAAATCATCAACCTCCCAAAAGGAAAAGTACTGTCCATTTCTCTGCAGTAAAAAAAAACCTCTTGCTTGAAGATAGCTGGTTTATTTATTGCCAGTTGCTGCAAGGCGTTGCTTTGAAGTAACAGTCCAGAGATTTTGTACATTCTGAACCAGTTGTTTGGTGTCTCCGGCAAGCAAGTGAAGGATCTTGGAACTGGATGTTTGAGGAGCAGCAGATCCTGACAAGCAAAGCAGATCACCTCAGTAAACCATGTGGACAGGGACCATTCCCTGCCTTTTCCTCTGCCCATCATACCTATGTTCATTTAGTGTTTGCATGAGTCTGCAGAGTTTTCTATAGGGATTAAAGTTTTAATTGGTAGAGCAATGCCTCTTAATGGAGAGGCAATGGCACAGTGGTATTATTGCTAGACCAATAATCCACAGCGCCAGCTGATATTCCAAGATACTACATTTTAAATCGGCCAATGCTTGGTGGAATTTGAATTTATTGAAACTCATGAATGAAAGAGTCTAATCACGACCATGAAACTATCAGCGATTGTCCTAGTTCAGTAATATCCTATAGAAAAAGACAATTGGTCTATACATGTGACTCCAGATACACAGTAAATGTGATTGACTCTGAACTGCCTTCTGGGCAGTATGGATAGCTAGCTTGTAATGCCTACATCCCATGAAGCAATTTAAAACAATTGTTTACCAGTAAACAGATTCTAACTACAGATAATAAATAGTAATTCTTAAGTGCAGAACAAGGTTCATGCTTTCTGTCAACTTTGATCAAAAGACAAGTGTATGGAGGAATTATGAGGCCTTGATAAAATCATTAACTTTTGTGATAACTCAGGGAATCAAAGATCAATAAGTCATGATCAAAACAGAGATAATTCTAGCTTGTCCCATTTTGAGTCTCTGTCTATGCATTTCATTCATTATCTTTGAAGTGCACAGATCTTTTAAAATGAAGTCGAAGCAAGCCACTATCAGCTTGTCGACTTAGTTCAGGGGTGATGTCCCTTTCCTGCCAAGTATTATTCCTATAATATTGCTAATCTTTCAGATTCATTGGACAGAATATTTTACACACACATTCAGATGCTGGAAATGGTATGACAAATGAAAAAAAATGGTTGAAAAAGATTGGGTGTTCAGTACATTTTCCCATTAAGCTTTCAAAGTCTAAATATGAATCTGGTTAGTAAGTAAAGAGGACTCCATATAATTGCATCTGATTTCACCTCACTTCTGCAAGTTGTTATTCTCCCAGTTACCAGTAAAAATTAGATAATACTACTTCTTGACTTGAAGTGGTTACCTGATGACTACAGTGTGCTAGCATCTTTTCTGAACGTTCATCTTGGCCATCATTCCTCAACATCTTCGGAGCATGCTTAGGGAAGGACCTGCACCCTCCAACCACAAGGGGCAGCGTGGTGGCTCAGTGGTTAGCACTGCTGCCTTTCAGGGTCAGGGACCTGAGTTTCTGTGCCTTGGGTGATTCTGTGGAGTTTGCATGATCTTCCCCATGTCTGTAAGGGTTTCTGCTTTTGTGCACCATTTTCCTCCCACACTCCAAGGATATGCAGGTTAGGTGGAATAGCCATAGTAAATAAAGAGTTATGGAAATAGGGTGGGGGTGCTGGGTCTGGGTGGGATACTCTTCAGTCAATTGGTGCAGATTCAATGGGCCAAATGGCCTCTTCTGCACTGAATAGATTCTATGATTATATGAGTCAGAATTAAGAAAATCTAGCTTCACCACATTGGATTAACTTTCCAATTTGTTCAACAGCATTTTAGAGCACACTGACACCTCATCACCTTGCTATTTCAAAGTTTCCTAACACACAGGCACAGCTACCCATTGTGCACCCGCACAGAACATATCTCCAGGATCTTAGCTTCCTTTAGTAGTGCTTACTTGAATGGTCACATCATATTGCCTTGCTTTTTCATGCATTGCCACTTCTTTCAGAACTTACAGGCTTCATGTGGTTTAGTCCTGCTTTGTCTTTAAGCAAAACATAAAGCCAGGCTGCTATCACAGCTTCCAGCTAGAATAGACAGCTAGAAAGGAGAGGGGGGCACATGCCCATGAATGTGTAAGACTAATGTTTTACTCTAAATCAAGCCTTTGCAGTCCTGAATATGTCACATAATCCTGGCATATGGTGCTCTGACGGAGGCAACGAGGGGATGTGGTGAACTACGGAGAGCTAGTAAGGAGACAACAGTCCCAGAAGAAGATGATGTGGAGACAGAGCATCAGGAATATGACCTTGGCCCATGATAGCGTGGTGCTGTGTTCGGATTTTGGATATTGGGTTGTGTACCATTGAGATCTCAGTTTCACCATGAGTGGTCATTGACCTCTGCCACAAGCTCGAGCATTTTTTCCCTGGACGGGGAATGGAGATGAATGTTAGCTATACATCACCAGCCTTGCCTCCTCTGTCCCATTGTGGGGTGTTTTCTCCTGCAATGAGAAAGACAAAAGGAAGGGATAGAGTGGAACAAAAATGGCTGTCAAAGCTGTTAGAGTGGATGCAAGTGGAGGAAATGTGGGGTGGTATCCTGACTGAATAAGAATGAGTACAAGAGAAAGTGAAGACTGCAGATACTGGATAGTCAGAGTCGAAAGGTATGGTGCTGGAAAAGCACAGTAGGTCAGACGGCATCCGAGGAGCAGGAGAGTTGACATTTCGGACATAAGTCCTTCATCAGGAATGTGCAAGAGAAAGGGAGCTGACAGATAAATAGTAGGGTAGGGGTGGGGGTGGGGCTGGGGGGGGTGAAGGTAGCTCAGAAGGCGATAGGTGGATGTAGAGTGGGGGGGTGATATGATAGATCAGTGGGGAGGGTGGAGTGGATAGGTGGGAAGGAAGATGGATAGGTTGGACAGGTCAAGAGGGTGGTGCCAAGTTGGAGGGTTGGATCTGGGATGGGGGGGTTGGGGGGGGGAGGGGTGATTTGGAAACTGGTAAAGTCGATGTTGCTGCTACGTGGATGGAGGGTTCCACTGCATCGATCTGCTCCACCCTCCCCACTGACCTATCATTGCTGCTCCCCATCTACATCCACCTATCATCTTCCCAGCTACCTTCCCACAGCCCCAACCTCACCCCCCCCTATTTATCTCTCAGCCCCCTTCCCCCTCCACATTCCTGATGAAGGGCTTATGCCCAAAACTTTGACTCTCCTGCTCCTCGGATACTGCCTGACCTGACGTGAATGAGCACAGCCATTGAGGGAAGATAGCACGACAATAGAAGATGATAAACCTGGATGACTTGTGTGTGCAGTTGCAGAGTCAGAACAAGTAAATGATATAACAGAGGGTAACCTTGCTGAATACAAAAGGTTAATGCGCCTCCTCACAATCTTGCTGTTCCTGCGGACAAATGATACCATTACTGATTTAGGTTACTACTTTGGACCAGGTTGGCATCATCTGGTGCTGTGGGCTCTTTTGTTTGGTCCAGGGGAAAGACAAAAGTTTCGCTTTCCTGTCAGCAAAGAAGAGGGGTGCCAATTTCCCTTTTAGCCATATACTTTGGGAATTGTGCAGCAACACCCTAAGGGCAGATCCTGGTGTTCATTGTGTGCAGCTGCAATTGAAGTGGGGCTCCATGGGAGGGAAAACCAAAAAGTCCTGGAACTGGCAAGCACCTCCCACTCTGACTGCAAGATTGTACAAGAGCAGAATTGTGGAGTCTGATGCATAATCAATAAGGTGAACAGCAGGGAATTGCATGATAAAGAAATGTTGCTCGGGCTCAGAAAAAAAATCCTCCCATGAAATCTGGAAATATTAAAACATTGGAAGATTCAGCCCAATGTCTCTGCTGGGTTGACAACATACGTGACATGTTGAGCTGTTGTTGCTGGATTTTGCTTTTAAATTTAAGTGAAAACTGCTCCTTCTCCCAGATCTAATGCTCGTGTACATGCTGGCACTGATGACACACTGGGCAAGATGAACATTACTACAGCATTCACAAATCCTCGTATTGGTTGCTGCACCTTTGCTGCAGCCGTTGTCTTGATAAAAGCCAGGAAATATCCTTTTGTTCTCAGAACATGACCTATTTACTTGACTTAATGCATCTTCAACTGTATCTTTTTATTTCATTTTTTCTCATTAAGCTGTTCCTTCTGCTGCTTTTTGAATGATTGCCTGTTTTCTTTCACTTTCTAATCATTACCAGCTCTCAGTGATATATTGGCCTCATCCTTCTTTTCATTCAAAACAAAACACAGGGCCCCTAGATTTGTAGAGTCACAAAACATCCACCTTGACTTTCAGGCTAAGTTCAAAGACAGCTGTAACTTTCTTGGTAGATGCTGTGTTGATCTCACTCCCACTCACTTCAAGGTACAATTCAAAAAGAAGACAAAGTCCTAAGAAAAATATTTTATTACCTTATAGGATCTGTTCAGCAACCAAATAGCTTAATGCCATATATTATTTATTCTTTTGTGGTCTGGAGATGGCAGCAGCAAAGCCATCATTTGTTACCGATCCTAATTGTCCTGGGTGCTGAGTGTCTGAGTACTAGGTAATTTCAGAGGGCAGTTAAGAGTTAACCATGTTACTTTGTATCTGGAGACAGGAAGGCTAGACAGAGGGTGGCAGACTAGTTTATAGAAAAAAAACAGGGCATTGGTAAACCAGATGGGCATTTATAACAAATTGATGACCATTTCATTATCAAATCACTGACTGATAACTTCAATTTCAATAGTTAATGGAAAATAAATTCTACCAGCTACCATTGTAAGTTTTGAACTCAAACCTCTAGAGCATTAACCTAACTCTTGATTACTAATCAAGCTAATAATTAAGATAGTGGCCCAGTGATGAAAACACTGGATTAGTGATCCAGTATCTCAGGATAATATACCAGGATATGGACTTGAATCCCACCATGGCAGGTGGTGAAATTTGGATTCAGTAACATTTGGAATTGAAAATTAAATGCAGTGACAACTGCGTAGCCAGTCAATTTTCATATAAATCCATTTAGTTCACTGATGCGTTTTAAGGAAGGAATTCTGCCTGCTTTGCCTGATTGCTGTGGATTTGAAGTTATACAATGTAATTGAATTTTAAGTGTCTTTCTCTGCCCAGTCAGGAATGGGCAATAAATGCTGTCTGAGCAAACAACATCCACAATGCATGAACATATTTTGTAAAATATAAAGCATTATCACTCATTCACCATTTCCCCAATGTAGAGTTAACTTGTGATACTTGAAAATGAATGTACTGGTCAAACTGGATCTCAACTCTGAAGTTAAATCAAGAAAAGTCAAACCAGTATGTCTCATTCTAATTTTACTGCT
This sequence comes from Chiloscyllium plagiosum, assembly GCF_037043375.1. NCBI lineage: Eukaryota > Metazoa > Chordata > Chondrichthyes > Orectolobiformes > Hemiscylliidae > Chiloscyllium > Chiloscyllium plagiosum. Next base: position 47,648,644 of record NW_028270154.1, on the reverse strand, counting down.
TTCCCCGTTCTGGGTTATCAGTCCAAGTTGCATAATGTGGTCTAAATTAATCCTTGCTTTATTCCTTCAAAATCTATTTTAAGGTTTTACTGCAAAAATTAATCAATCTCAGCTTCACATTTTTGATTGACATATCAATTGGATGCCATAATCTAAAGAGCAGCAGAAGTACAGGTCACGTGACTATAGCAAGCCAGATCATATACAATTGCATTTCTCTGAACAAAGGGGACATTTAAGAGTTACAACCTTTGAGAATGAATAACTTCCTATAAACAAACATGTTTCCACTATTGGATGGATCAGTAACCATATAACTGAACAAAACATGAGAATGTTTTCTACCAGCACGGCAATTATTTTGATCTGGATTGATCCATTTGAAGTCAAAAGGTGGTAAAAACAGATTCTACAATAAGCTTGAAAGAGTGGATTAAATATGTTACTTGAAAAGGACATAAATTACCAGATTCCAAGAAGAGATATGGACTACTCAAGGATTACAAGTCACTTCAGCAATTATTGATATTTACTAATATAAACTTGAGGAAAAAAGACAAGATGCGAGAGAATAGCCTAGAAAAAAAAGGTACAGTAGTAGGCTATTTGGCTCTTCCAGTCTGTTGTGTCTTTCAATACAATCATGGCTTATCACCCAACTCAGTACCCTGTTCCTGCTTTCACCCATATTCTTTGATCCCTTTCGCCTGAAGAACTGTATTTATCTCCATCTTGAAAACATTCACTGCTTTAGCCTCAACAGCATTCTGTGGCAAAGAATTCTGCAGGCTCCCCACTCCCACTCTGAATGAAGAAATTTCTTCTAATCTCAGTCCTAAATGGCCAACCCTATATCCTTCAATTCTGACCCCTGACCCAGTCATCAGAAACATCCTTCCTGTCTTGGGCTAATGCCCGAAACGTCGATTCTCCTGTTCCCTAGATGCTGCCTAACCTGCTGCGCTTTTCCAGCAACACATTTCCATCTCTTCCTGTCTTTACCCTATCAAGTCTGTTGAACCTTTATAGGTTTTTATGAGATGCCCCACACTCTTCAAAACTCTAGTGAATATTCTCTCTTCATATGTCATACAAAGGAAGTAATAAATTATAAGCTAGGCCATAAAGTGAAAGGAAAGAATAGGACGAGGAAAGTGCATTAGCTATCTCACTTCTTCCTAGCTCAACATGATGGTTTTTCCATGTCACCACTGCTATATTCTGCACTGAAGAACTGATTTGTCAAACCTGAAATAGGTTATTTTTGTCTGATTCACTTCATTGAACAGATGCAGCAGCAATTGTACTTAGGGGAAAAAGCTCTCTCCAAAATTAAGGTGCAGTAGTAATTCTGGAATATTGCAATGTCAATATTGGAACAGATTTTAACAACAACATTGAGGCCAATATCACACGCACAGTTTAATGCATACCTTAAAAGAGTTCCTGCTCAGATTGCCTTGAACGTCCAGAAAATGGATGACAGAATGCCGAAGAGTTGCATCATTAAACAAAATAAAATGTCATACTGTTTTTTATACAAATGTACACTAACCCAAAGTACTGTAGCTAAGATTTGGCCACTCCAATATAATCTTCCATCTCAATTACTAAGAATTTTCCCTCTAGCACCGGAAATTGACAAAAAGGAGTCCCATTCCATAAGACTTTAATTATTGGAGTTTCAAAATTTAAAACACATTCTTACTGTTTTTCATCCTTCAATTTCTAATCTACCTTTCCTTGTCTGCACCTCTAACTTAGCAGTCCCAAGATTAGACTTGGTGCATGATTGGTCAAAACACTCCAAATATACAATATATTTGCTACCTGATTACACTGCAGAAAGCATCAAATTTGCCTCTAACTTCAAATAAGTTTAAATACAAAAAAAGGTTGATGGGCAGTTAGTACATTTGCATTATCGTGCCGCTGATCATACAATCTTTATTTCAAAGGCAGTGACTTTAGAACAGCTCTGGATTTCCAAAGGGTTAGACATATTATTTAGGTCCCTCTTAGCCTAAGTAAGAACATCTTACATACCAATTTAAATAGTACTTGATCAACATGCAGTGAACGTCGTCTAAGACTACCTCACTTCTGGTTAGGACTACCAAATTATTTTCTTCTACAGGACCAGTCAAACTCTTTAGATGCCAACTTTTAAGAAAAGGATAATGTCAATTAAGCAACCAGATGCATCTTTTATCAAAGTGGTTTTGTTTAGGAACAATTACAATGAGCATTAGTATGTTTAAGAATAAATATCTAAAAGTTAGTTTGCAGCTGAATGCAAGTGCTTCACCCAGCATTTCACAGCTGCTGAAGAAAGCTGCAGTCATATACATCCTTGGTAGAGTTTGAATTAAAAATCAAATCATGAGATTGATACCTTTGGACTTTTGTAATCATGTCAAAGCCTACTTAGTTTAGTCATTGCATTTTTTTAAATGTTTTCATGAATTTGAATGTAGCAAGTAAGGCTGATACTTCTTGGCTATCCCTAAATGCCCTAGAATTGAATGGTATGCTAGGTCATTTCAGACAGGCAGATGTAGAATAATATTAAAGTGGTTTGGAAGGTGGGCAAGACCAGATAAGAGAGCAAATAGCCTTCCTTAAAAATGGGGACTTAGTGAACGAATTGTGTTTCCATGGCAACCATAGTACTTTTATGGTCACTGGTGACACTGCCTCCAACAGTATTTTGATTGATGCAGCAATGTTATGTTATCTTTTGCAACATAAGAAATTGGGCATAAATATTGTGGTAGTGTAGTTATAATGTCTGCTGAATTCCTATGTACAAACATTTCTGTGCCTGAGGAATACATTGCCTGGCAAATATTAAGCTATTAGATTGCAGAGGAGCGTGTTTCCAGTAGACTATCACATTGCAAGTGATCCAAAGTAAGATGAAGTGTAAGATCATTATACACTTGGCTCATATTATATGGTAGTGATACTTACAAGCATGTCTCTTAAAAGCATACTATACTTGCCACATAATCATTGTGGCTGGGGCAAGCTGTATATTCAATATTTACTAATTACTTTCTGTCATGACTGACTGGGATAAAATGCTGGAAGTCATGCCTTGCTATTCACAGAGTCACCACAAAAGTTAAAGATAATTTAAAAACAAATACGCAAAATTCTCAATTTACTCATCTTCTGTACCCAGGTAACAGAAAAAAACCAGACTAGATTTCTATACTTTAAAAAAATTACTATTTATTACAAGTAATTAGGCTCGCTACAGTTAAACAATGATGACCCTTCACATACAACTCATAATTAGGGTTCTTGTGCTGGCATGGTAGTGCTTCTACCTCTGAGTCTGGAAGCCCAGATTCAAGTTCCACCTGCTCCAGAGATGTGCAAAGATGTCACTGAACAGATTGATTGAAAAGATATAACTTGTAATTAAAAATCTAATCCCCTTAAACTCTTTCAATACCACAGGAAGCAAAACATATGAATGGGATAACACTGGGAATACAGGTCCATAGTCATTGTTCACAGGCTCCATTGTGATAGCTCTTGTGTGGGTCAGAATATTGCTTCTCAGTTGTCCTTGTGCAGATGTTCCCACTGTCTTGAAAAATCCTTACACAGGGGACTGGTTCATATAAAAAGATCTTACTTAATTTTTAGAAAGTCAGAAATTATAGCAACTAAAGGACAAATGAACCGGTTTTCTTCAGGCTTAATATGGCTTACTGCAAGGAAGAGACTGAGAGCTCCTAAGGTGGCTATGGTCCAGAGGATTCTTTGTATTTTGTTTACAGCCACATTCAGAAGACCTTTGTCATTGGTAACTGTTCACTAGTCTAAAAATTAATCCACTATGTTTTACCAACTAAAGCTCCATGCGTACACAAGTTCTTTCTGCAGTCATAACATCGTATTCTTCACTCTGTTCAATTACTCAAATGCATGGTATGGTATGGTATGATTGGCCTGTACTGCACACAAAATGAAACTTTTCACTGTACCTAGGTACATGTCACAATAATAAATCAAATCAAAATCATATCACATCAAACCCTTTGGCTCTAGTTCAGCTGCAAACTACATTTCAAGCGCTGTTTGAACAAGCTGTGTAAGTGATGTCTACTGAGTGTCAGCTCACTTGATCTTAAAACATACATAAACCTCCAGTTGTCCTTGTTTTCTTTTTAAAAACAAATAGATATTTGCTCCTTTCAGTACACAATTAAAAATACAGTTTAAAAAATTAAAAGACACAGTATTTGAACATGTAAAGACATTAGCTGCCATGGTCAGATTTAAACCCATGTCCTCAGAAAAATTAGTTGTGACTTCAGGATTACTAGTGTATTGACATTTCCATATTGGCACTACCTGCCCCTAAAAGTATTGTACAAAATAAATCTCACTGAAATGTAAAATAATTGATCAGCAAGTTTTAAGCGATGAGAAATTTTGTGTTGTTACAAGGTACACATGAATAGGACAATCTGATGGGTATAAAAATGAGGGGTAATATCAAAAGGTGCACAATCATGGTTTTATATTCATTTGGAAGCTTTGACATTTAAATGAGACAGAACAGAAATGATTAGTTCAAGCTGTATTTAGTTTTACAATGGCCCTTTCACAACCAAATCTGCATACTCATTTTCTGCTTTCTTGAACTAATGCAACCTTAAATGTTATGATGAACCCTGATCATGTTGTATTGCTTAATGTGATTTAGATGGATGTTATCTTTAAGTAACGAAAAAGACATTGCTCGCTAGATCATTTTTGTGGAAGAGCTGAACATAACTGGATTATACATTGCTAATGTTACAGAACTAGATATTGAATAAACACTGTAATCTATTATTTATGATAACAGGATACCCAGAAAACCATAATAGGATTAAATAGATCACAAAAAATAACAAAAGGAAACTGTATTCAGCAAATCAATTAGAGTTTCTCAGAATGTAACTTGGAAGAATGAATAGAAGGAAAATAACAAATAATGTGATTACAATTTCTTTTAAAGAAAGCACTAAATGGCAATAGCATTACACAAAATTAGGACTCATGGGGTTGGAGGTAATACATTAGCAAGGATTAAAGATTAGCTAAAGGATATGAAGCACAATAAGAAGGCCATTTTCAAGCTGGCAGGCAGTAACAAGTGTAGCAACATAGATTAGGACTTGCACCACTAGATTTTAGCATCTATAAATATTATTGATGAGGGAGACCAAGCATAATTTATCAAGTGTTACTGACAATACAAAGGTTGGTGAGGAAGTAATTTTGTTAGCAGGATGCAATAGGTGCAGAGAGATATAAATAGGATGGATGACGTGGCAGATGGAATATGTTATGTGAAGTGTGAATTTCTCCATTTTGAAAGGAAAACTGAAAATGTAAGCATAGCAATTTTTCAATGGTCCATTCAGAGAGATCTAGCCCACCTAAATAATCACACACGTAGATTAGTGAGGATAAATTAAATCTCCCTACAATTACTACAGGATGTTAGGAGACCACATGGAGTACAGTGTACAACTTTGCTCTCTTAATGCAATGAAGGATATACTTGCCCTAAAACCAGAATAATTGAGATTCATTAAACTGGTTCCTTGAATGTTACTCTCTGGACGAGAGATGGATTAGACTAAGTTTACATTTCCTAGTGGTTAAAAGGATCTAATGGATGGCACAGTGGTGCAATGGTTAGTACTGCTGCCTCACAGTGTCAGGGAGCCGGGTTCGATTCCACCCTCAGGGACTGTCTTTGTGGAGTTTGCACATTATCAGTGTTGGTGCGGGTTTCCTCCAGGTTCTCCCACAGTCCAAAGATGTGCAGGTTAGGGGAATTAGCCTTGGGAATAACAGGGTGACAGGGGTGATGGGTCTGGGTGGGATGCTCTTTGGAGGGCCGGTGTGAACCCAATTTGCCAAATAGTCTGCTTCCATACTGTAAGGATTCGATGAATTGAAAGATAAAATGAAGGAAACCTAGATTTCCCACACAAATAAACTGCTACAATGGCAGATAACATATCTTCAAAACAGTTAACAGTTCTGCATGTGCTATTTATGACACAGGCATCCCAACCTCACACCCATGCATGTCTTCTATAATTGCACCAATAAGCCCATAATGCAAACCAACAAATGCTGCAGGGGCTGCTACGATTTGAGAATATCCTGTTACTCCTACAGGAAATGTCAGCCATACTGTTTGAAACAGTAAACCTCTCACTAATACCAAATGCATGTTATGCTGCCAATACTACCTAAAGTCATTCTGTTGTAGAGGTGAGCACTGTTAATGAAATTTCAATCAACCCATCAGATCTGGTGACTTCTATTAATGCAACTATTGACCTATTATCACACTGGGTGAAAATGAGGTCTGCAGATGCTAGAGATCAGAGTCAAAAATGTGGTGCTCGAAAAGCACAGCAGGTCAGGTAGCATCCAAGGAGCAGGAGAATTGACATTTTGGGCAAAAGCCCTCCATCAGGAAACATCCTGATGAAGAGCTTATGCCCGAAAGGTCGATTCTTCTGCTACTCGGATACTTCCTGAAATGCTGTACTTTTCCAGCACCACACTCTCAACTGTTATCACACTGGACAGTTTGGGCTGCATGACTAATTTCAAAATCCATTAGGATGCCTCTCAGTTTACAATTTAATTGACAGCTCCGAGTGGTTATAAACTCAAAGCTTGAGTGAGGTCCAACGTTTCTAAAAATAAAGCAAGGGCTTAGGGGAAAGTAAATGTAACAAATCAACTTTTAAATGCTGATTTCTTTTGGAAAAGTGAAGTCTTCAATAGACACCTAAGAAATTAACTTAATATTGACAATAGTACTGAGATCTGTCTATGGTGGATAGACAATAGACAATAGGTGCAGGAGTAGGCCATTCTGCCCTTCGAGCCTGCACCACCATTCATTATGATCATGGCTGATCATCTTCAATCAGTATCCTGATCCTGCCTTATCTCCATAACCCTTGATTCCACTATCCTTGAGAGCTCTATCTAACTCTTTCTTAAACGGATCCAGAAACTGGGCCTCCACTGCCTTCTGGGGCAGAGCATTCCACACACCCACCACTCTCTGAGTGAAGAAATTCCCCCTCATCTCTGTCCTAAATGGCCTACCCCTTATTTTTAAGCTGTGTCCTCTGGTTCGGGACTCACCCCTCAGTGGAAACATGTTTCCTGCCTCCAAAGTGTCCAATCCTTTAGTAATTTTATACGTCTCAATCAGATCTCCTCTCAGTCTTCTAAACTCAAGGGTATACAAGCCCAGTCGCTCCAATCTTTCAACATAAGATAGTCCCGCCATTCCAGGAATTGACCTCGTGAACCTCCCTCAATAGCCAGAATGTCTTTCCTCAAATTTGGAGACCAGAACTGCACACAATATTCCAGGTGCGGGCTCACCATACTGGGTGAGTTGACATAAACACAAAGATAGTTGGTGAGGGTGGAGGAATAAGGAGGGATGACTTTCTGCAATATTGAGATGGGGTTATAAAAGGGTCATGGTAGAGGGCATAAAGGGTATGAGCATTGAGAGGTAGAGAAATGTTTATGTTTCTTTTGTAAAACTATTCTTTGATTTTGCACCGAGACTGGTTTACCATCCGCCTGCCATCATAACCAGCAGCTTCCACATTGTTTCCAGGGTTACCACCTTGCTCACAGAGAACAAGAATCAAAGTTCCAGGACACTTAACATCAGGGAAGCTAGGAATTGTTCCAACTGAACTTGTGATTGGACAGCCAAAATTAAGGTCTCAGTAAAAAAAGAATTAAAACGTTTATGTTTAAATGTTTCCTTATTTTGAAGTCAACCCAGAAGTGATTAAAAAGCTCATTGCATTTATTGAAACTCATCACTCTTACATACTTCATGACTCTGGAGAGTGAAGCAGGTTACCATATTGTAATTGGAGTCCGTTCACACCTTAATCCTAATATTTCCATGCTTCTGTTAGATCTTAATGGCCTCATAGATATTCACAGACCTGATAAGGATTTTTTTTAACATGCCAGAACATAATACGCAAACTAATTCCCTAAAATGTATCTTGTGCTTCATTTGATCTGTCCTATTACTTTTAAAGTGGCAGAAGATCACAGAATAAGATCACATTTAAGGCATCAACTTAGAAGGAAAATTTATTGAAAAAAGAAAAATAGATAAATCATAAGCTACAAACAGCATGACTGGTTTCATAAAATCTACAAATTACTGCATGTCTGCAGAGGCTAGCCATTAGAGTGAATAGCCTTTGCAACACAGATTGATTTGTGGCTATTTTATCATAGTAACATTTGAAAAACAAATACAATTCAGGAACCATCCAGTACCACCATGCAAAGTGCATTCAAATTACTATTTCTTTCACTTCAGGCGAAGCAGTTTAACAACGCTGCAGATTCCTTTTTAAAATGGAGTACACTTTGTTCTGCCAAAGTTAGATTTTCCAAGTCCAAAACAAAATGTTCACTAATCAACATGTGACTTCTGGGTGAACAAAGAAGAGTTTTGGTTGGTTCAATTGATTGTATCAATCTATTTTTCACCTACCTTATTTCTCATTTATATATTGCTCTGTGTCATCCTCAGCTGACAACTCCATGCCAGTTTCTATGCTTACATCAGTGACCCAAACTGGATCTCAACACCACCTCTCTGAACTCCGTCACTATTTGCCACTCCATTAAAAAAAAATGTCAGACTGCTCAGCCAATATCCAGAACTGAACTTTCCCCAATTAAATATTCGGAAGATCAAAGCTATTGTCTTCAGTCTGTCAACAAGTCTATCTCTATGGCTGTCTCTAGGTGTCATGGGTGAAACCAGACTGCTTACAACGACAGTGTTAAATTTAATGAAGTTGTGCTTCATATCCCTGCCCTAAGACTGTCTATTTATACAGCTGTAACATTGCCCCAATTCAACTATCCCATCTTTATTTTTTAATCATTTTATGGCTTCTTGTCTTCATATCTCTAACCTGCTCCAGCAATGCTTACAACTACCAAGACTCTAATTAAATCTCTTTCAATTCCTAGTTTTAATCAATTCACATGGTTCAGTAAGCATCTGGAAACCCTTTATAAATCTCTTGTGTTCTTTAAAATCTTCCTCCTTACCCAACCTATTGCTCACCTGTCCTAATATCACTACACTATGTTGTTTGATAATATGTGAGACAACTCAAGAGATTTCAATGCATTAAAGGCCCTATTCAAATAAATTGCGGTTAATTAAAATCAGATAATAATTTTAAACATTCAAACTCATCTAATGGGCTCAGAAATTTATGAAAGATTAATGAACATGACTTTGGTTTCTTTGCCTTGACTTTAAGAAGCAAAGTGATAATTATCCAAAATGCTCAATAGTAGTTGTTCCATGATTTGCAAGCATTCAAGTATGAAGTGACCATTAGCTTTGAAATTCGGTGTACATTTTACCTTTTTCCCCCTCAAGACAGGGAAGCAAACATCTGCTTTGTACATTCAGAGTAAGTTTGACCCAGTAGTTACACCTTGAATTCTACTTTCTAGCAGTAACACATTGACACCATTGACTCCAATGCTTAAGCATTTTAACCAAGTAATTATTTTGGTCCCAGCAACTGGAAAAAAGTACTTATAGACACCATAAACTTTCTTTCAAATCTCATTCTCCTACTCTTAACTCAAGTGCAAATGAACAATTACTGAATATATATAATTTTAGGCAATTATTCCAATTACTCTCTCTCTCTTCTAAATTAAATAATAATGATCAATTTATGTCTTTGAAAACATTAATTTTACAAGACACTGTGTAAAGCTATGGTTGTCAAAATCATCCATCAACTGTGTAAATTTTCCCCATGGAACAAAAAAGAAAATAATCAGTTCTCCAACATCAATTAATTAGTCATTTGGGAAATGGTACCTTCACAATAAGCAGTTCTAATTCAAACTTGTTCTTCCCTTATCATTTTAATGGCCACAATTTTGTGGCAGTCATGACAGTGAGATTCTCAATGTTTACTGTCATTACATCTTCGAATCTGACAGAAACACCTAGAGTCCACACATGCACAATTGAATGCAGAAAGCCAACATTTCCTCTGTGTGCTTCTGCTCCTTTCTATAGGTTTTAAGAACAAGAAAGGCCCAGGCTATGAGAAAGATTTTTTTTTAAGTGTCGTGGAGACAGACAATGTTTGTTACATTCCTATGGCAATGTCTTAACCAATCAAAGTCACCAGCCTGCAGTAAGACCTAAGATTAATAGTTACATGTTCTTAGTGAGGGCCCATGCCCATGACAGCTCAACCAATCATCTTTCTCTTCTCATTTTGTATAATTTCCATCCCTCAGGTCTTTGTGTTCTAGTTCTGATAAGTGCAAGATGAAAAGCTTTGATTGCTTGGTGACATTTGGTAATGTTTAAGTTCTATAGTGCTAAGCAATTGTTTATGAACAATTTACTGGTGGTAGTTAATTGCTGAAAGGAAAACCATGGGTGATTTGGTGATGAGAAAGAAAATCAGTCATGTACAGGAGTACATCTGGATTTTAAAAAGTACATTTTGGTGGGGGAGTGGGGGGAAATGGTTCTTGTGGCATAATGGTAATGTCCCTACCCCTGAGCCACGAAACATAGGTTCAAATTCCACTGTTCCTGAGGAGCATAATAACATCTCTCAACTGGCTGATTGAAAATACCTGACAAGTGAAGTTCCTTCTTAACCTCATATCAAATGTGAGGTTTGCACTTGAGGTTAAAGGCCGTTTATGTCTCTTATTAGACAGTATAAAGCCACAAAACTGATTGCTATACCCTTTTGGAGTGGGTATTTTTAGTTTGTTATACTATCATTTAATAGACACTGTGATGCAGCAGGAATATTTTGCATCACTGCATAGAGGGCAGCTTTTATCATTTAGGAACTAACCTAACAGCTATGTCTTTGTGCCAATTATTATCATGAAAAGATTGTATTTCAATTAGATTTTTCAAGAGTTTCCTGTGGAGTGAATAATGGATTGTATAATTCTGTGCCCATGGCTGCAAATGAACTAAATATTCTGTTGTGATCCCAAGTTTGAAAACATTGAGCAAACCAGATACTTGTTAGTTTATCAAACTAAATTCAGTCATGATTTAAAAAGCACAAAGCGAAAAGGTCAGAAAATGAGCAGCAAAATTCCAGGATTATGTATAAATTCCAAAATAATCATTTCTATAGAAACTTGAACAAATGAGCACAAACAATAATGACTGAATAAGAACACTGAACAATTAACACAATGATTCTAAAGAGTATAAGCTTCTACTTTCAGACACAATCTCACAGACTTAATCCAGTTTTTTTTTATTGTTGTACCTTTCAGTTAGACAGTCTTTTAAAAATATTTATCCTCTGAAGATGTTTCCTTTCTAATCTGTATCTAGACCATAGGTTACAGCTTGGGCTGTTTGTACATCCTACTAGTACATCTTTATGCTCCAAGTATGGCATGGTTGATAATCACAAGCCATAAGACATGTTAACACTTCCTTAACACTGATTCTATAGCTTCACTTCTCTCTTTACAGAGCTATGTGGCCCTACATACTTCTCTAGATCACCCTCTTCCTGAACAGATAGAACTGCAATCTTCAGTTAGACACAGTAAATTTGATGTTTGCACTCTCCAAGTGTGAAGAGTAAACATGTTTAAAAGCCCAAACCTACCTGTTCTTTTTGTTTAAATCGTTGTTCTTTTGCCAACAATTAGCTTTATAAAACTATGAAACATAGGAACAGACATAGGCCATTTGGACAATTGAATCTGTTATACTATTTAATGAGAGGGAAAGTGAGGACTGCAGATGCTGGAGATCAGGGTCGAAGAGTGTGATGCTGGAAAAGGACAGCCGTTCAGACAACATCCGAGTAGCAGGAGAGTCGACGTTTCGGGCATAACCCCTTCATCAAGAATGAAGTTTATAGGTGGAGGGGGCTGAGAGATAAGTGGGAGGGGAGTGGGACTGGGGAAGGTAGCTGGGAATGGGTAGATGAAGGTGGGGGTGAAAGTGATAGGTTGGAGAGGAGGGTGGAGTGGATAGGTAGGAAGGAAGATGGACAGGTAGGACCGTTCAAGAGGGCGATGTCAAATTGGAAGGTTGAGACTGGGATAAGGTGGGGGGAGAGGAAATATGGAAACTGGTGAAATCCACATTGGTCCCATGTGGTTGGAGGGGCCCAAGGCGGAAGATGAAGCAAATTGATACGGACCTTCCAACTACACAGGATCAATGTAGATTTCACCAGTTTCCCCATTTCCCCTCCCTCCACCATATCCCAGTCCCAACATTCCAACTTGACACCGCCCTCTTGAACGGTCCTACCTGTTCATCTTCCTTCCAACTTACCTGCTGCACCCTCCTCTCCAATCCATCACTTTCACACCCATCTTCATCTACCTATCGCATTCCCAGCTGCCTTTGCCCCAGCCCCACTCCACTCCCATTTATCTCACAGCCCCCTTGGCCACAAGCCACATTCCCAATGAAGGGCTTATGCCTGAAACATCGATTCTCCTGCTCTTCGAATGCTGCCTGACTGGCTGTGCTTTTCCTGCACCACACACTTTGACAAAATTCAATGAGATCATGGTTGGTACATAGGAACCTTGGGCATTCTTGTTTTTAAAAGTCTTGCAGCCTGGTCAAAAATTCAGGAGTTGTTTGTAATGCACACATAAGTCTGTTATCTGGGTCAAATATGTAATCGTGATTTTTAAACACACAGGGGTGATTTTAGAAAACCTGAAATAAAGATTACTCTAATTTACTTTAAACTAAAAATATAACTTTACAGTGATTTTTGAGAAGATTTGCAGCTCAGGTTGATGATAAGTCTGTAAGTTAGCTCGCTGAGCTGGAGGATTTGTTTCGAGACGTATCGTCCCCATACAAGGTAACATCATCAGGGAGAGTCTCCAGTGAGGCTCTGGTGGTATGCCCCACCTCTCTATTTATAGGTCTTGGTTTCTTAAGGTGGGTGACGTTAATTCCGGTTCTTGTTTTCAAGGGAAGGTAGATAGGATCTAACTCGATGTGTTTATTGATGGAGTTCTAGTTAGAATTCCACGCCTCAAAGAACTCTCGTGCGTGTCTTCGTTTCGCCTGTCCTAGGATGCTTGTGTAGTCCCAGTCAATGTGGTGTCCTTCTTTGTCTGTATATATGGAAACTAGCACTAGTGGGTCATGTCTTTTGGTGGCTAGTTGGTGCTCGTGTATCCTGGTGGCAAGTTTCCTGCTTGTTTGTCCGATGTAGTGTTTTCTACAGTTCTTGCATGGTATCTTGTAAATGATGTTAGATTTGCTTGTAGTATTTAATGGATCCTTTAGGTTCATGAGTCGCTGTTTAAGCGTGTTGGTGGGTTTGTAGGTTGCCATGATACCATGGGGTCTGAGTAGTCTATGACTCTACATTGTTAACCTTTAATGTAACCTAAATCAAAAACAGTTATAACAATCTACAAAGCGTATCCACTTGGATTCATTTAGTCAATGTTATAAAAATTCTCTATCACCATGCCCTTTCTCTTCTCCACCCACTCCAATGGGACCATCTGTTTGGCAGATAGACACATTATTGTTCTACTATTCTCACATTCCGATTACTTAATCTGCACTATGAGAAGCCTCTCTCCCCGGGCACTGAAGAGTCACCTAAAGTCAAAAATTAGCTTGGTTTCTCTCTTTGGATGCTGCCTGACCCGTTGTGATTTCCAGCACTTTTTGTTTTCATGTATTGTTCAATTTGTTTTAAATCCAACAATGGCATTTGTTTAAGTTTTATATGCAACAGAAAAGATGAAGGGGAAGAGAGGAATCTTAACTCCCTAACCAAGAAAGCTATTTCAAATAAAGATAGCTTTCATGACAAAGATTTGCAAGGACCCAAATTGCTGGGATATAAAGGGTCAATAATGCCAATATTATTGGAACAGGTAAAGATTTCATGTGTACATCAATGTTTCTGTACATTCAAACACATTCCTGGAACGAATAAGAAAAATGTCCCCCTGCTTTATCATTGACATTCCTTCATAACAAGATGAGAAATATGATCATTGCTATATTATTTGCAACTCCCAGGGAATTAAGTAGTCCATGCCTGTTAGCAGCAAGACATAGACAATATTCAACTTTGTTTTGACAAGCCAGAAGTGTCAGACAATGATAATCTCCTACAAAAGAAAGTCAAAAACTCAACTGAATAGATAAATGTGATAGGTAAAAACAAGGACTGCAGATGCTGGAAACCAGATTCTGGATTAGAGTGGTCCTGGAAAAGCACAGCAGGTCAGGCAGCATCCGAGGAGCAGGAAAATCGACGTTTTGGGCAAAAGCCCTTCATCAGAAATAGAGGTAGGGTGCCTACAGAGTGGAGAGATAAATGAGAGGGAGGTGGGGGTGGAGAGAAAGTAGCATAGAGTATAATAGGTGAGTGGTGGTGGGGATGAAGGTGATAGGTCAGAGAGGAGGGTGGAGTGGATAGGTGGAAACGAAGATAGGCAGGTAGGACAGGTCATGAGGGCAGTGCTGACTGGAAGGCTGGAGCTGGGGTGAGGTGGGGGAAGGGGAAACTGGTGAAATTCACATTGATGCCATGGGGTTGAAGTGTTCCGGGGCGAAAGATGAGGCATTCTTCCTCCAGGCTTCGGGTGGTGAGGCCCAGGACCTGCGTGTCCTCGGCAGAGTGGGAGGGGGAGTTGAAATGTTGGGCCACAGGTTGATTGGTGTGGGTGTCCCAGAGATGTTCCCTAAAGCGCTCTGCTAGGAGGCATCCAGTCTCCCTAGTGTAGAGGAGACCGCATCGAGAGCAACGGAAACAATAAATGATATTGGTGGATGTGAAGGTGAAACTTTGATGGATCTGGAAGGTTCCTTTTGGGCCTTGGATGGAGGTGAGGGAGGAGGTGTGGGGGCAGGTTTTGCAATTTCTGGGGTAGCGGGGAGGGTGCCAGGACAGGAGGGTGGGTTGTTGGGGGGCATGGACCTGACCAGGTAGTCACGGAGGGAACGGTCTTTGCGGAAAGTGGAAATGGGTGGGGAGGGAAATATATCCCTGGTGGTGGGGTCCGTTTGGAGGTGGTGGAAGTGTCGTCGGATGATTTGGTTTATGCGAAGGTTAGTAGGGTAGAAGGTGAGCACCGGGAAGTTCTGTCCTTGTTACGGTTGGAGGGGTGGGGTTTGAGGGCAGAGGGGCGTGATGTGGATGAGATGTGTTGGAGGGCATCTTTAACTACGTGGGTAGGGAAATTGTGGTCTCTAAAGAAGGAAGCCATCTGGTGTGATCTGTGGTGGAACTAGTCCTCCTGGGAGCAGATACCCCAGAGGCGGAGGAATTGGGAATACGGGATGGCATTTTTGCAGGAGGTAGGGAAGAGGTGTAATCCAGGTAGCTGTGGGAGTCGGTGGGTTTGTAAAATGTGTCAGTGGCAAGTCGGTCGTCATTAATGGTGATGGAGAGGTCCAGGAAGGGGAGGGAGGTGTCAGAGATTGTCCAGGTGAATTTAAGGTCAGGGTGGAATGTGTTGGTGAAGTTGATGAATTGCTCAACCTTCTCGCGGGAGCACGAGGTGATGCCAATGCAGTCATCAATACAACGGAGGAAGAGGTGGGGAGTGGTGCCGGTGTAACTACGGAAGATGGACTGTTCTACGAGCCAACAAAAAGACAGGCATAGCTGGGCCCCATATAAATGTGATTACAAGCAGAAGTCAGAGGCTCAGTATTCCCTGAAGAGCAGCTCATGTCTTAATTCCCCAGGACCTTTCAGCCATCTAAGGAAGTATGAGGAAAACAATGGAATACTCTCCACATCTAAATGAGTGTCATTCCGAGGGCAGTCAGAAAGGTTTATCCTATTCAAGGCAAAGCAACTCACTTGATCAGTAACTCATCAACCACCTTAATTATTCATTCCATCAACCACCAGCGCTCAGTGGCAGCAATGTGTACCATCTGCAGGATAACATTCCCGTAGATTGCCAATGGTTTCCAACAGCATCTTCCAAACAGTGATCTCAACTAACCAGAAGAACAAAGAAATAAGGAATACGGGAACACATCCACCTGCAAGTCCCCCACTAATTCATATTTTATCATAACCCTGAAATATGAAACTGGTCCAACATCATTTCTAGTCAACATTCTGCTGCTTCCAGTGTAACAGAGCATCTCCACCACATGAACAACAGTGGTGCAAGAAGATAGCTCATTGCCAACTTCTTAAGGGCAACTAGGATTGGCATAGTCCTGGCCTTACCAACAATGAAAAAGAAAAGTCAGGGATTTAACTCAACATCTAGGATCAAGTTGTGCATGTCACAACAGTTGCTCTTTTTCCATTGACTATGTTCAGAGACCTCATTTACTTGGTTAGCATAACAGTGGCAAGTTAATAAAATTTCAACCATGTACATCAAGATGTTCATAAGGCCCAATATAAGAATCTAAGTCGAGGTGCTTCTCTGACCATATCCCTGCACTGTAAACATCATTTATCATGATGGTTTTTTTTGTTTGTTCAGATTATTTTCACTTTTGAGCAGTTCAGTGGCTATCTTTCAATGAACAGAGGAACATTTGGCATAACCTTCATATAGTCTTCAGTTTCAGCTGATGCTTAATGGGTAGTGACCTTGTCTGCAGTCTGACCCTACGAAGTTCTTGCAAACTCTTTGCTAAATGCTTCATAAGTGAGATACTCTCAAAGGATTCCCTCACTACCTGCGTAGCCCCTTTCTTCTGTCTGGCTGTCACTGATTTCCTCTTAGCATACACTTCCTTAAGGTGAATACATTCTGAAATGCACTCGAACAGTCACTCTCATCCTCATGTGACTGCTAATACCTATTTACCTATGGCTGTGTAAGAGCATTTCTTTCAGTTAATTCTCTGGAAATGAAGGAGGCTGGCTTTTTCCTGAATGAGTATTGCTCTGAAGTCTGTTGACGATGGATCTGTGGCCACTACCATGGGCAATTTGGGGTTATAATGCAACAGAATATCTGATTAAATTCATTTCTCTTTTATCTTTGATAATGCTATGGCTTGCTCAATATTCCAAACCCATCAAAAGACCCATTAAGTGCTCCATGATCGTATCCAGGTTTTGAATGAAATTCCCAAGCTGGTTCAGAAATCTCCAGACATCATGAATACTCTTTGGTTAAGGAAAGTTGTTTATGGCTTTTATTTTTTGAGGATTTATTAATAGTCCTCTCTATTTGATGAGATGTCCTAAAAATCTAATTCTCATTCTTGGAAATTCAGACTTCTAATTCAATTTGAGATGTGATTTCTGTGATTCATTAGAACTTTTTGAACTCTGATTGTGCACTTGTTTCGTAACACTATGTGCAGCTATATCATCAAATGACTAATTTTTTCACCTTCTAAAACGTGTGACATTGTGCACTGATAATCTCTGGAGCTGATGATATCCCAAAAAGAAGGCGACTTAAATAGAATCACCCAAAAGGCATGATGTGTCATTAACAGCTTTGATTCATGGTCAAGGGTTATCTGCCAAAAACTGCTGTTTGTAGCTGTCTCAGTGAAAAGAATATTATTGGCGAGTTTTGCCAGACTGTCATCTACTGAAGACATGGAATGGAATTCTCTCTGGACTGTTTTAGTTAATTGTGACAGGTCTCCACACAGACTTAGCTTGCCATAATGCTTGTGCACTGTTACAGACACCATGTAGTTGGCTGCATGACAAGTGATATTATTCCTCTGTGCAGCATCTTGTCAAGCTGTTCTTTAACTTTCGCCAACAACTGTGTGCTACTTTCCCAGGAAAACATAGACATATCAGATTAATGCCTCGAAGCAATTTTTTGTAATAATCTTTCCTGAACTTACCAAGACAGTGGAAATAGACCCTTTGTTTTAGACTCCTGCATCTGCAGTCCTCACTTTTGCCCTTTGTTTTACAATAGAACTTCATCTATTGATCTTCGGCGGCACGGTGGCACAGTGGTTAGCACTGCTGCCTCACAGTGCCAGAGACCCGGGTTCAATTCCCGACTCAGGCGACTGACTGTGTGGAGTTTGCACATTCTCCCCGTGTCTGCGTGGGTTTCGTCCGGGTGCTCCGGTTTCCTCCCACAGTCCAAAAGATGTGCGGGTCAGGTGAATTGGCCATGCTAAATTGCCCATAGTGTTAGGTTAAAGGGGTAAATGTAGGGGTATGGGTGGGTTGCGCTTCGGCGGGTCGGTGTGGACTTGTTGGGCCGAAGGGCCTGTTTCCACACTGTAAGTAATCTAATCTAATCTCCCCAGAAAACCTCTTTGTATACATGTACTCCTGCACAAAAAGGATGTTCTTTGATTCTTATAATGGAGATAGTTTTGTTGATTTCCTGCCTCTTGTCATTGGCATTGACCTGACCAGATTCTTAAAGACCTTGTACTTTTAATTCTAAATGGGGCTGGATAACTATTGCTTTGATTCATCACAACTAGTCTGTCAAGATTGGAACACCTGCACCAATACGAAGATTAAACTCTATCTTGAAGCTTTTTAACTTTTGCTATGACTCACCAGAGTCTGAGTTTCTCAATTTACTTCCCTGAAGAAAGCTATAAGTTTTCTTCATTTCTAATTTCTTGCCTGTTTTCCCTTTTGGAAAGTTTGTCTTGCCTCTTACTATTGCTGCTTTTGTTTTGATCTGCAAAAATGTTTGAAGTGCTTTTCATTTTGGCACTGGAAATACTGGCCCAGATGTTCTGATGGACAGATAGAAATGTAGGAACAGGATAGTCCCTCACGCCTGTCCACCATTGATTTCTGCAGTGCAGATGGGAGTTGCCATCAGGGACCTGAGAATTTCCTGATGTGACAGGTTCTGAGGGAATTGGCCAGAAAATTGAAAATTGCACCAGGAAATTTCCCCAAGCCTGGAACAATTCAAAAGTATCAATTTAAATCAGTGAATTTAGATGATTCCTCTTCAATTGTGTAAATAGTTACTTAGGAAATGTTAAGGCTTTAAAAATCCAATCTAACCCCAGGGTATCCATTAAATTGACCCCTAACCTATGACAAACATCCCAATTAGACTTCCCCCAGACCATTTATGCCCCCAAGACCCAACAAGCCCCTCTCCTCCAGGTCCTGAGAGGTGACAGCATTCCTATCTAACCAGGAGCTGACACTTGTCTTTCTACTGTAGCTCTGAAACTAACCTCCACCTCCAGCACTGGATTGACACCCCTCACCTCTGCCAAGAACCCAAAACCTAACACTCCCTACCCTGCCCTGCCACCAGACTTGATGCACTACACCCCAAGACCTTCCACACTGTTTACCTTCTGTAGCTGATATCTACTCTTTTCCACCACTGGACTTGATGTGACATTCCCTAGGATCTGACAGTATCCATCTTCCCACTATTGACCATGACACCTTCACAATTCTTACACTCCAATCCCCACCCCCACTCCAGAGCCCAGCCACTGGACTTTCTCTTTCTGTGTTGGTCACTAACCTTTAATGATAATAAACCTTTACTGAGGAGAGGAGAAGTACTATTTTTATTCATTTTCTGAATGAACATAAAGCATAGAACAGTACAATACAGTACAGACCCATCAACCCTTTATGTTGTACTGACCTTTTAAGATCTATTCTAAGATCAAACTAACCTACATACATTACATTTTGCTATCATCTGTGTGCCTATCCAAGATTCATTTAGATGTCCCTAATGTATCTGACTCTAATACCACCGCTGGTAGTGCATTCCACCTACCACTGTCTGTGTAAAGAACCCGCTTCTGACATCTCCCCTAAATCTTCCTCCAATCTCCTTAAAATTATGACCCCCCCGTGATAGCCATTTCCACCCTGGGAAAAGGTCTCTGGCTATCCATTCTATCTATGCCTCTCATCAACTTGTACGCCTCTATCAAGTCACTTCTCATTCTTCTTTGCTTCAATGAGAAAAGATCTAGCTCCGTCAGCCTTTCTTCATAAGACATGCCCTCCAGTACAGGCAGCATCCTGCTAAATCACCTCTGCATCCACTTCCTTCCTATAATGAGGCAACCAGAACTGAACACAATATGCCAAGTGTGGTCTAATAGAGCTGCAGAATAACCTCACGGCTCTTCAAGTCAATCCCCCTGCTATTGAAAGCAAACAAACTATATGCCTTCTTAACAACCCTATCAACTTGGGTAGCAACATTGAGGGATCTATGGACATAGACCCCAAAATTTCTCTGTTCCTCCACTCTGCCAATATCCCTTCCTTTAACCTTGTAATCTACATTCAAAGTTTCGGGCATAAGCCCTTCTTCCTGAAGAAGGGCTTATGCCCGAAACGTCGATTCTCCTGTTCCCTGGATGCTGCCTGACCTGCTGCGCTTTTCCAGCAACACATTTTCAGCTCTGATCTCCAGCATCTGCAGACCTCACTTTCTCCTCAACCTTCCAAACTGAATCACTTCACACTTTTCCAGGTTGAACTCCATCTGCCACTTTTCAGCCGAGCTCTGCATCCTGTCAATGTCCCATTGCAACCTACAATGCCCTCCACACTACACAACTCACCAATGTTTGTGTCATCAGCAAACTTAATAACCCAACCTTCCACTTCCTCATGAAAGTCATTTATAAAAATCATAAAGAGCAGAGGTCCCAGAACAGATCTCTGTAGAAAACCACTGGTCACCAAGCTCCAGGCTGAAGACTTTCCAACTACTACTATCCTCTGACTTCTATGGGCCAGCCAAATATATATCTAGACAGCTAAATTTCCTTGTATCCCATGCCTCCTTACTTTCTGAGTAAGCACACCATGGGGAGCCTTATGAAATGCCTTGCTAAAATCTATACAAACCACATCCACTGCTCTACCTTCATCAATGTGTTTTGTCACATCCTCAAAGAATTAATTAAGGCTTGTGAGGCATGGCCAGCCCTTCACAAAGTCATACTGACTATCTCTAATCAAGCTATGATTTTCCTATTAGTCATAAATCCTGTCTCTTAGAATCCTCTCCAATAATTTGCCCACCACCGATGTAAGGCTGACTAGTCTGTAATTCTCAGGGTTATCCCTATTTCCTTGCTTGAACAAAAGACTAACATTTGCCATAGTCCAATCATCTGGTACTACTCCAGTGGACAGAGAGGATGCAAAGATCATTACCAAAGGCACAACAATCTTTTCCCTTGCTTCCCGTAGTAACGTTGGGCATATCCCATCTGTCCCAGGAGACTTATCTATGCTCATGCTATTCAAAATTTCCAGCCCTTCCTCCTTCTTAACATTAACCTGTTCAAGTGTATCAGCCTGTTTTATGCTGTCCTTACAAATGACAAGGTCCTTTTCAGTAGTGAACATTGAAGCAAAATATTCATTAAGGACTTTCCTTACCTCTTCTGACTCCAGGCACAAGCTCCCTCCATTACCCCTGATCATCCTTACCCTCATGCTCCCATAAGCGTAGAAAGCCTTGGGGTTTTCCTTAATCCTACCTGCCAAGGCTTTTTACTGCCCTCGTCTAGCTCTCCTAAGTCCATTCTTCATTTCTTTCCTGGCTGACTTGTAACCTTCTAGAGCCCTGTCTGATCCTTACTTTTTCCAGTCTAAAGAAGTTTCCGTCTTCTTCTTGGCTTGCTGTTCCACATCTCTTGTCATCCAAGGTTTCTTCATCCTACCATTCATTCCTTGCATCAGTGGGACAAACCTATCCAGCACTTGCAGCAAGTGTTTCTGTTATGCATTTCCCTGAGAATATCTTCTCCAAGTATATGCTCCACATTTTTTGATTAATAGCATTGTAATTCCCCCTCCCCCCCCAATTAAATACTTTCCCATACTGTCTGCTCCTATCCCTCTCCATGTCTGTAGTAATGGTCAGAGAATTGTGATCACTATCACCAAAATTCTCTCTCACCAAAAGATCTGACACCTGACCTGGTTCATTGCCAAGCATCAAATCCAATATGGCCCCCTTCTAGTCAGCCTATCTACATATTGAGTCAGGAATCTTTCCTGGACACACCTGACAAAATCTGCTCCATTCAAGCTACTTGCACTAAGGAGGTTCCAATCAATATTAGGGAAGTTGGGTTCACTCATGACAACAATCCTGTTACTTCTGCACTTTTCCAAAATCTG
Organism: Chiloscyllium plagiosum; assembly: GCF_037043375.1. NCBI lineage: Eukaryota > Metazoa > Chordata > Chondrichthyes > Orectolobiformes > Hemiscylliidae > Chiloscyllium > Chiloscyllium plagiosum. The sequence goes on along the minus strand of NW_028270154.1, from coordinate 47,626,433 downwards.
TCTCCTAATCTGCTCCTCCGTGTCTCTGTTGCTATTGGGTATCCATAGAAAACTCCCAATAAAGTGACTGCACCTTTCCTGTTTCTGACTTCCACCTGTACTAACTCATTAGACAAACCCTCCTTGACAACCTCTCTTTCTGCAGCTGTGATACTATTCCTGATTAACAATGCCACACCCCCACCTCTTTTACCGTTCTCTCTTTTCCTTTTGAAATATCTAAACCCCAGAATATCCAAAAACCATTCCCGTCCCTGTGATATCCAAGTCTCCTCAATGGCCACAACATTGTAGCTCCAAGTACTGATCCATGCTCTAAATTCATCACCCTTATTCCTGAGACTTCTTGCATTAAAATAAAAACACTACAACCCATCACACTGACTGCAACCTTGCCATGTGAACTGTCTATCCTTCCTCATAGATTCTCTGCATGCTGTATTTGCTTGTTCACCAGCTACCCCATCGTCTGCTCCGTAGCTCTGCTTCCAATCCCCCTGCCAAATTAGTTTAAACCTTCCTGAAGAGCTCTAGCAAACCTCCATGCCAGGATGTTGGTACCCCTCCAGTTCAGGTGCAACCCGTCCTCCTTGTACAGGTCCCACCTTCCCCAGACCATATCCCAATGATCCACATATTTGAAACCCTCCCTCCTACAGCAGCTCTGCAGCCACAGGCAGCACCAACTCTCTGTTCCCCACCTCATTAGGCCAGTAGGAATTGAGGAGGTGGCACCAGTAGGAATCCTGAGATTACTACTCTGCTCGTCCTGCCTTCTGGTTTCCAATTTAACTCCCTATATTCACTTTTCATGGTCCTCATCCCTTTTCCTAGCTGTGTCATTGATACCGATGTATACCACAACTTCTGGCTGCTCACTCTCCCCCTTAAGAATCCTGTAGACTTGATCCGAGTCATCCTTGATCCTGGCACCCGGGAGGCAACATACCCTCCGGGTATCTTGTTCACGGTCACAGAATCTCCTGTCAGTTCCTCTAACCATTGAATCTCTCTATCGTTCTCCTATTCTCCCAACTTCCCCTCTGAGCCACAGAGCCAGGCTCAGTGCCAAAGACCTGGCCACCGTGGCTTTCCTCTGGTAGGTCATTTTCCACCCCCCAGCAGTATCCAAAGCAGTATACTTACTATTGAGGGGAACAGCCTGAGGGGATCCCTGCATTGTCTGCCTATTCCCTTTCCCTCTCCTGACGGTCGGCCCAGCTCCATCTATCCTGTAACCTAGGTGTGACAACCTCCATATAACTCCGCTCTATCGCCCCCACAGCCTCCCAAATGATCCAAAGTTCACCCAGCTCCAGTTTCCTAACTCGATCTATGAGGAGCTGGAGTTGGGTGCACTTCACAAGTGAAATCAGCAGAGATACTAGTGGTGATCCTTACTTTCCACATCCCACAAGAGGAACATGCAACTGCCCTAGCCTCCATCCCCTCTGCTCTAAATTGCCAAAAAGCAATTTTAAAAAGGCCTTACCTTACCAATCCTCCCACTCATTTTTTTTTGGTTAAAGAAGAAAGATACATGAAACCACTAGTGCAGTAATAGAATGAGGTAAATAGACTCCTCAGATCAAAACCATTTTATCCAATCCCCAGTTCTTTGGCAGCTTCTGAAACTAATACAGTAATATTTAGACTCAATTTCAGTGACTTTAAAGCCAAAGTTAGTCTTCATTTGCAGAACTGGATCAACATACATCCAAATTGTGTCAATGTATTATTTCTCTTGCTAATTAGTTGTCTTTGATCCAGACTGTACATTTGCTAACTCAGGCACAGTAATCAATCTAAGACTCTGTAATCCATCCTATTTGTCATCAGGAGCATTCAATTATACAAAATTAACAATCAGTATAAGCTCAGTCTAAGAGTGTATATCTTATGGAGGCGACTGATTTTAAAACTATTCCTAAGCAACAAAATTATCAGAAGAAAAGCTTAGCAATTAAATCAGTTCTAATTTCATAGTCATCAAAGAATGACTATATGCATCTACATCAAAAATTGACCCAGTTTGAGTCAATTCTGGTGCTGTTCACAAGATCAGCTCCATCCATACTTCTATCTCAGCATTACGCGAGAGAAACATCACTACATTAATGTCGAAGCTGTTGACAATCATGTCATTACTAGACAGTGTGACAGATTTTCCAGGACTGCCCTGTAATTTTACTTATTCTATCGAAGTTGTGGTGTCTCTGCTTTTTCTGAGTATTTGTACATTAATGCAACTCAGCAGCTTAGCCATTGGGATTTGCAAGGAGAGTGAGAAAACTTGTATAGTCGTGGATGGTCGAGCCAGAAATATTTGATCTAGGGAGTGGAGTCTTACCATTAAACTCTTAGGCAAGTCAAATACTCTCTCACCACCCTCACAGCTTCACGACTGGGTGTAAAGTCAATAGGATCCACAGCATTAAACCCCATGCTTAAATGTGACTCCAAAAAGCTGGTGTGATGAATGGAGGAATTTAAATTGTCCAGTCAGTGCTGCTGCCAGTTGCAGCACATCTCCAGTCTCATAGATTCACCATCAACACATTTGGCCCACTATTCTTTTTAGCACACAGAAATGTTCCCTAAATTGTTCCCCAAGATTCTGTCCCTGGTACCAGATTTTCACTTTGGATGTCTCCTGCTATTTTCTTTCTTTAGGAGCAATAATGAGCTGTCACTTAAAAATTAAGATCTGAAACTGATTTTGTCTTCGTAGTGTTGTATTTTGGAACTTAAAAGAAAACTGATTAGGATTAAAATATTTTTCAATCATGTACTTTAAAATTCCAAATATTGTGATTGAAGCTATGTATTAATAAAGGGAGACAACACATTTTTATGTGCATATGTTTCAGCTCTAAGTCTTTAAGTTCCCGAATATCAGGAAATCGAGCCGAAAAGGAAGGAATGGATTAATGGCCCAGATATTCCAGGAGGTGCGGGAAGTGGAGGAGATGTGGTGGAGAGCATCATCGACCACATCGGAGGGGAAGTTGCGGTCTTTGAAGAAGGAGGCCATTTGAGTTGTTCGGTAGTGGAATTGGTCCTCCTGGGAGCAGATGCGGCGGAGGCTGAGGAATTGGGAATATGGGATGGCGTTTTTACAGGGGGCAGGGTGGGAGGAGGTGTAATCTAGGTAGCTGTGGGAGTCGGTCGGTTTGTAGTAAATGTCTGTGTTGAGTCGGTCACCCGAGATAGAAATGGAGAGGTCTACGAAGGTGAGGGAGGAGTCTGAGATGGTCCAGGTAAATTTGAGGTCGGGTGGAAGGTGTTAGTAAAGTGGATGAACTGTTCAACCTCCTCGTGGGAGCATGAGGTAGCGCCAATACAATCATCGATGTAGCGGAGGAAAAGGTGGGGGATGGTGCCAGTGTAGCTGCGGAAGTTTCCCCTCCGACGTGGTCGACGACACTCTCCACCACATCTCCTCCACTTCCCGCACCTCAGCCCTTGAGCCCCGCCCTTCCAATCGCCACCAGGACAGAACCCCACTGGTCCTCACCTTCCACCCCACCAACCTCCGGATACATCGTATCATCCTCCGTCATTTCCGCCACCTCCAAACAGACCCCACCACCAGGGCTATATTTCCCTCCCCACCCCTATCAGCATTCAGGAGAGACCACTCCCTCCACGACTCCCTCGTCAAGTCCACACCCCCCACCAACCCAACCTCCTCTCCCGGCACCTTCCCCTGCATCCGCAAGAAGTGCAAAACTTGCGCCCACACCTCCCCCCTCACCTCCCTCCAAGGCCCCAATGGATCCTTCTATATCCGTCGCAAATTCACCTGCACTTCCACACACATCATTTACTGTATCCGCTGCACCTGATGTAGTCTCCTCTACATTGGGAGACAGGCCGCCTACTAGCGGAACATTTCAGGGAACACCTCTAGGACACCCGCACAACCAACCCAACCCGCCTCGTGGCTAAACATTTTAGCTCCCCCTCCCACTCCGCCAATGACATGCAGGTCCTTGGCCTCCTCCGTCGTCATACCCTGGCCACACGACGCCTGGAGGAAGAGCACCTCATCTTCCACCTAGGAACCCTCCAACCACACGGATTTCTCCAGCTTCCTCATTTCCCCTCCCCCCACCTTATCTCAGTCCCAACCCTCGGATTCAGCACCGCCCTCTTGACCTGCAATCTTCTTCCCGACCTCTCCGCCCCCACCCCCTCTCCAGCCTATCACCCTCACCCTCACCTCCTTCAACCTATCGTATTCCCAGCGCCCCTTCCCCAAATTCCCTCCCCCCTACCTTTTATCTCAGCCTGCTTGGCACACCAGCCTCATTCCTGAAGAAGGGCTTATGCCCGAAACGTCGATTCTCCTGCTCCTCAGATGCTGCCTGGCCTGCTATGTTTTTCCAGCATCACATTTTTCAGCTCCTCTACCTCACCCAAACCTGCTGAACATAACAGCTATGCTCCCATCTCCACTGACCCAACTCAATCCTGCCAGACATGACACACAACACCCCTATCAAACCTGACCCCTTAGCTCCTGACCTAACCTGACCCCATTGACTAATGGGCCTGATACCAACTGTACCTAAACCAACTTTCCCATCACTACCACCGCCATCCTCACCAGTACCATAAGAAAGAGTGAGTCATGGCCTGCAATGTTACTCCTGCCCTGAGTAGATTTCTCCTTAGTTTCCTTTAATGGATACATTTGGGTCAGGTCAGACTCAGAATCTTGACGGGAAATTTATTTGCTTCCAATATAATAGACAAACCTTAACTTCTACTAGCATGTTTATTAGTAATTTATCCTATGAGTGTCACAAATTGATCATCTATATGTTTCAAAACTGTGTCTTTTGGTAAGTTAACATGATCGCGAAGCGTCTGACAGTTAAGTGCCCCAAAAATTGCCAATGCAAGATGACCCCTTTAAATAACCCTGTCCAGTCATCAGCAGTTGCTTTCCTGAATTACTTTTTTTAAAATAATGGTGACTGCTAATATCCTCACCATTATTGCAACCATAAAGCCTGGGCCAACATTGATGAGTGTTTGCTAAGTGGAAGAATAATTTTATTCTTCCATAGGACATGGGCATCATTGGTGAAGCAGGCACTTCTTGCCCATCTCTAATGCCTTGACATTAGTGCTTTGGTAGGCTCTGGAGACACATGGAGACCAAATAAGGATGCCAGATTTTCTACCCTACAGGGTATTAATGAATCAGATTTTTTTAAAATAAAAATTGATGTTAGCGTTAATAACTGTAATCATGAAACAAATTTTCAATTCCAGATTTTAAAATCTGAATTCCAATTCTACCATCTGCAAAGAAGAGATCTGAGCCCTTCCCTCCAGAGCATTTGCCTGGGCCTGTAGTTTACCTCGAATTGCTTATACATTGAAACTGTATTAGAAATCAGAAACTTCATAATAGTTAATTAATTGGGTTAATTTCTGAATTATTTTAAATTATGAAATATTAACTCTTTTGTTTGCTACTTGTTATGCAATGCTGAATATTAGGAAATATGAAAAGACATTTAATAGCATTAGATGAGAGATAAAGCGTGTGTAATTTGCAAGCTGGGATGAATGAGTTTTTAATGTATTCATACATTGTGCCCACCTCTAATATCCCAGAGAAAGTGCTGGAGAGCTTTCATCTTGAACCACAGCAATATTTGAGATGTAGTGACACCCACGGTGCTATTAGAAAGGGAGTTTCAGGATTTTAGCAGGAAAGACAATATAAGTTGCGATGTTGCGGTGTCTTAGAGGGTATTTCTACTGCTCTTTTTCACATATTTGGTAAGACTTGCAGGTTTGGAAGATGCTGTCCAAAGAGCTTTGGTGAAGTGAGGCAGTGTATCTTGTAGATGATATATACTGCTGCAATTGTGGATCAGTGAAGGGAGTGAATATTGAAAGTGCTGGATGTGGTGCCAATCATCCAACTTCTTTGTTCTGGATAATGTCAAGTAACTTGATTACTGTAAGGTCTGATAGTAATGACATTGACTGTCAAAGGACAATGACTAGATTCTCTCTTTTTGGAGTTGTCCTTGCCTGGCAATTGTGTGGCATGTATGTTAGTTGAAACTGGTCATCACAAGTCTGGCTATTAGCCAGGTTTTGCTGCATTTAGGCTTGGACTGTTTCACTGCCTGGGAAATCACAAATGCTGTTGAACATTGTGCTGTTGAACATTGTGATAATTTTGACTTTTGATCCAATGATGAAGGGAAGATAATTGTTGAAGCAGTTGAGAAGATGATTGAGACCCAGACATTACACTGAGGAACTACTGCAGTGATATTTTGGGCCTGAGAAGATTTGTCTCTAATAACCAAAACCATATTCAATGGTGCCTGGTATGGTTCTAATCAGCAAAGAGTTTCCTTTCTGATTCCCAGTGACTCTAGTTTTGTTTGGATGTTTGATGCCACATGAGGTCAAATGCTGCCTAGATATTGAGGCAAGTCACTCTTACCTCACCTTTGGAGTTCAACTCTTTTGGCCACCTTTCAACCCAGGCTGTATTGGTGTCAGGAGCTGAGTTGGCCTGAAAGAATACAAAGTGAGCATCAGTGAGCATATTATAACTTTGCAAGTGTAGCTTCATAGCAGATGACCCATTCAGCCACATTTCTGATGGTCAAAAGAAGACTAATTGGGTGGTAGTAGGCTGGGTTAGATTTGTCCTTTTTGTGGACAGGACGTAGCTGGGCAATTTTCCACAATGTCATGCAGATGTCAGTAAAGAAACTTCACAGGAACAGTTTGACCAGAAGCATGGCTCGTTCTCAAATGATTTACTCTTGGCATCCAATTATTTCAGTTATACATCGTCTTCATTGACTTCACAATGTCATTTTGACCTAGGGCAAAGATTTGTAAGTTTTTGACAAATTGCAACACGTCCATCATAAACAAGACTTGTTTTGCCAAAGTAATGTCTTCCCAGGCAACATACTACATAGTTTACACTGCTGTTCAGTTTACAAATGATATTTAACATCACCTAAATTGCACTTCCAGATTAGAGCAATGGCAAAGATTTGTAACACAGAAGGTATCAGACCACAATGTCTGCAGTAATTTAGTTTGAATGCCACATATTAATTTCAACCACATCTTCCTAAATAAATTTAGTTAACTCATGTGGAAAGCTTAAAAAGATTTTACCTCATGCTGGATCACTTCTGAAGTTCTTTCCATTTTATAGATTAATTCTATCCTTTTCAAATAGTGTCACAGTAAAGTTCCAGAGCACCTACTGAGCTCCAGCACAAACTAGGAAAACATAGATTTCAAGTTAGTTAAAAACACCTTAAATACTTTAGGGAGGATGGGAAAGTTAATGATTTTCAAAATCGTGTGAAGGACTTTAACCGATAGACTGAGAGTTCTGGTATAGCAAAGTGAAATTATAACCAAGATTATCTTTGGATAAACTTTGTGAACTTCTCATAAAGATATGCATCAACAATATTGACCTATTCCATACACACTTCCAAACTAAGAATTTCAAAGTGAAATCACTGATAAATATATCCGATGGGTCTTCAGCAAATATGCTTGCAATCATGCAACAACATAAAATAAATTACAAACATTATCTTGCATAAGATCTGAATCTTAATTAATATTATTTGCTGTTGTACTTTGTCTGTCAACAATTAATTTCCACATTTCTAATGAAAACTGTGTTTAAACACTTACCCATCATGGCATAAACCTCCCACCAGTGTTGAAGGAGTCAACTCTGAGTACTTAGGTCTGGCAATGATTTCATTTTTAACCATATTTTAGATATTTCTCCCTTTTAATATGTACTTAATATCCAAATTAAGTTTTTTCAGCATCAGTCGATTATCTGGCATTCAATTATCTGAATATCAGATTATCTGGCAAGATCGCAAGGTCCCGATGCTTGACTAAACTATGTTATCCGGCATTCGATTATCCGGAATTCAACTAACCAAACAAAATACTCCCCATCTGTGTCCTTCGGATAATCGAGGTTCCTCTGTATATGTGAAGGTTGTCCTACCACTGTCTGCTGTAATCAAATTTAGGCTTTGGGCTGTAATTTAATTGTCACTTGTTCATTACTCATGTTTTTTTCTCAATGTTGTAGTGACTGGCCAGCAAATTGTACACCTCAGCCTATGTATTAGTACTATCCTATTCACTTTCTATAGCATCATTCAATTCTACTGTCTCAGGCCTTAGAACCATCATTGCTAAAGAAATCTTCAGACCATCAAAACTTGCAAGGCCTCCCAAAGACACTCATCCTAACTTGGAAATATATCACTGTTCCTTCACTGTCATTGGGTCAAATTCCTGGTACTCCTTCATTAACAGCTTAGTGGGTCTACCTACAGCAGATAAACTGCTAAGGATCCAGGAAGCAGCTCACCACCACCTTCTCAAGGATAACTAAGGACAGGCAATAAATGCAACATCCTTGTCCCATGAGCGAATAGAAGTAAAAAAAGGGCAGGGTAACTTGATCCGTTGAGCCTGTTCAGCTATTCAATAAGATGATAGCTGATCTGATTTTAACCTCAACTTAACATTCCCAGATACTCCTGATAATCTTTCATCAGTTATATTGGCATAAGAAATCTGTTTCATGTCTGTCTACAAGATGGAAATTTGAGAGAGTTCAGATTGCAAGAACCAGCAAAGTTTGCGAGAAATCACAAGGAATTATCAATCAGATTTATCAAAGCGCAGAATACCGCACTGATGAATTTTCAACTGATGTAACTTGTAACAGAGTATGGCTTGGTCAACAAACAGTGGTGACCACTTCAAGTCCAAAGGCAGGTGTGGAGATGCAAGTTCAAGTAGAGTGTTCTATTTCCTTATCTTCCCAGAAACAGTCCTCAATGACTGTTCAAACATTCAAATAATTTAAAAATAATCATTTAGCAAAACTGGCATTGATCAATCAATAGTCACAAGAACTGAAAGCAACAGCAGTACTTACCAATGTGCTGTTGTGACGTATCCTTAGTTATGTAGTGAGCTTGTGGTTCTATTACTTCTTTATATTACTGGTCTTTATTGGAATACTAATTAATTGATTTGTTGGTGTGTCTACCTTTCTAAGAATTTATATTGGCCATAATAAGCTTTGCTTGTAAATATTTGATTGACTGTATGAGCGATTACGAGTGGCGTTAGTAGTTCACAAAAAAAGGTCACGTGATTTTGGTGGTGGGAATGTCATTTAATTGTATATGATAATACTTTTGTGTAAAGAAAGTAAAATCATTTATCAATTGGCTGGAGTCTGGCTCTGCATTAATCCATCAATTCACCAATACCCATTGTTTAATGAATTTACTGCTTTGCTGTTGTTTATGAATTCATTATCACTTGCTTCTTGAGTACTTCATGATGTTTGATGACCTACTCATTTATTAATTTATTATTGATAATGCATTTCTCTTTTTATTTAATTTGCTTTGCTCTGTAACCTTGCTCAGTGGTGCTGTATTTATTCATTTATTCGCTGCTTGTCTGTTGCAATTGCAAATACTACATCAGGTTGTCAGGTAGGGTTCCAGTTTGTAACATTCATTTTCAGGTGAATAGATGTTAGAAATGCAACTGGAGCGAGAATCTGCAGAACTGGAAGTGCACTCACTGTGCCAGTTGTACTTGGGTGCATAATTGTGGGCTTTTCTGTAATTAATGAGCTGAAAATTATGCTCATTTCTCCATGAGAATTTCCTTAAAACCCCAGATATAAAGAAAGTATACTAGCTCACATATTTCACTCGTAGTGACAGAACTGTTGTAACTACCAACCTCTGCTGTCAATCATCTATGAAACCAACAGCAACATCTGGCATCCATATGGAAACAGTCAAATGTAAAAATCAAGAAGTTGCTGTCAATGAATTCCCCCTCCTCCATAGATTGTGTCGTTGAAGACCTCACAGATGTAAATCAATTAGAAATCGCAAAATTAATGTAATCTTTACATTTTACTCCTTTGTTCTTGTTCCAAAACATCTTGGAAAAGTTCAGTTCTATGAATAAGAAATAACTAGCTTTTTAATTTGCTACTAAATCATAATTACTTATGAACAAGCTCTGTAACTCTGAACAACTTAAATTTATATTCCTGGAATGTCAACATTCTCAATTTCATTTCTAAATATTTATTAGACATTTTTAAATTAATAAAATAATAAACATTTCAATTTTTTTAAAGAACATATTCATAATGCTTCACTTTATCTTTAGTTCTATTTATATTCAAATCCTGCAAAATTTACATTCTGTAAAATTACATTTTAAAAACAATTTATTTTTATTTTTCTATGTTTTAGATTGTGGACTGAATTGTGCAAAGGACTGTTTAAGAAACCAATAATTGTCAAAGGGATTGCTTCACTTTTTAAAAGCAAGTTGTTTGACACTCATTCTAAGTGCTGTTTATACAGCTGTATGTTCAAGCAGTGGACTAAATCTAGTTCAGACAAGTTGGAACCAGAGACTATATGCAAACAGAGATTTAATTAGCAACAAATAGCTTATTAGTCTGTAGTATGGTGACCTGGTGCTGATGACAAAGGCCTTCTGCCTGCTAACAATGATGTGATTGGCTATTAGAAACAGCTTATGGATGTGACTGTTGGAGAGAGGCCATCGGTTCTCCAAAAGAGAAGGGGCTGGCTATTTTCAGTGAAGTAAAAAAAACCCTCAAGTCTGAAGAAAGCCAGTTCATTTCCCTTCATCAGTTAATGTCTGCTGTCTGTTTAATTTTTTTGCCCATGATGTCAGAGATTTTCTAAGCAAGAAGCAGTTGCCTAAGCCTTCTGCAATGAAAGTACCTGGAGAAAGAAGATCAAGGAGCAGCACATGCTGAAATGCAAAAAGGATGATCTCAGCCAATTCTGTGGACAGGGATTATTAAAATGTCTGCCTAGTTTTTCCCTCCACCCATAATTTTTTTTTGTCTATGTCTATCTATAAATGTGTTTTGGGAGGGGGCAGCTTTATAAAAAGGTTAGAATTTTAACTAGTAAGTTTTATATATAACTGGTTCATAATTATTTATTTCTAGTTAAAATCTATTGGTCATAAACAATAATTCTTGTAAGTGCAGACATATGATTCATTGTTTCTATCAACCCGAGTCTAAATCACAGAGAAATTGAGTAATTTTTGCATTTTTTTACAAAATCTTTAATTTTTGGGATGGCACCAGGAATAGCTGGGCTTGAGTGTAACCGTGCTATTCCAGTGAGATGAAAAATATCCTGAAGAAGGGCTTATGCCCGAAACGTCGATTCTCCTGTTCCTTGGATGCTGCCTGACCTGCTTCGCTTTTCCAGCAACACATTTTCAGATGAAAAATATTGCAAACAAGTGAATGATAAAACATATTTGCTGCTTCTTAACTTGTTTTCTGTGAGAGTTCTCTAATGTAATTCACTACTTAGCCTGCTGAAGACATCATTGTTACTGGAGGTCAGAGATTTACTACAGCTGGTTCCAGAATGAAATTAATATGAAGGAAGCTGAAATTCATAGCCAGTGCTCAATAGATATTTATGGGGAGCCATCTTTGAAGTCAGCGGTGATCACATTACTTTAGGAATAAACCACACACTTAAATGAATGCAATGTTGGGAAGGGTAGCTTAATCTTGTATAGGGTCTTAGAAAGCAATGGAAGGATGTTTATGTAGTGTTTGTAATGCATTTTTTAATTGGTGAAATCTCTTCCACAAGTTACTTGAAGTTTCACTTTTCATCATTGCCTGGCTTTCAGTTATAGATTTATCATGAAACCTCAGCAACCATCAATATGCTCAACCATTTCCAATGAGGTGACATTGTTTGCCTCAATTTCTCTGCCGCCCCCTCACCCTAACCAACCTGTCTCCCAACGAACTGACTGCACTCCGTGTGCTTAAGTCCACACCTGACTTTGTTATTAACCCTGCCAATACGGGCAGTGTCATTATAGTCTGGCATACTGAACTCGACATTGCAGAGGTTGAGTGCCAGCTCTCTGATACTATCTCCCCTGGACCATGACACCACCTTGGCACATCAGGCAATTGTATCAACTACAATTACTGACCTCATTTTACCTGGTGATCTCCCCACTTCACTGCCTCCAAACTGATAGCTCCCCCAGCACTGCACAGGTTGCTTCTACCTCCTTCTGAAAATCCACAAACAGGACTGTCCAGGCAGACCCATAGTCTCAGCCTGTTCCTGCCCCACAGAACTCATCTCTTCCTACCTTGGCTCAATCTTTTCTCCCCTGGTCCGGTCCCTGCCCTTGTGCATCCATGATTCCTCTGACACTTGATGTCGTTTTCGGAATTCCCAGTTTGTAGGCTCCAGCCACCTCACCTTTACCATGAACATGCAGTCTCTTTTCACACCCCATCCCCCACCAGGATTGTCTCAGGGCTCATCACCACCCTCCTATGCTTGGCCAAGCTTATCCTCACCTTCAACAATTCTGCTTTTAACTCTTCTCATTTTCTTCAGATCAGAGGGGTGGCCTGGGGTACTCACATGGGCCCCCATTATGCCAGTCTATTCATGGGGTATTTGGAACATTCCTTGTTCCAGTCCTATTCTGGCTCCCACCCACAACTCTTTCTCTGGTATATTGATGATATCATCAATGCTGCTTCACTCTCTCATCCAGAATTGGAAAAGTTCAGCAATTTGACTTCAAATTTCACTTTCATCTGGTCTATTTCTGAATCTTCCCTTCCTTTCATTGACATTTCTGTTTCCCTTTCTGAGGATAAACTGGCCATTAATATCCACGATAAATCCACCAACTCTGACAGCTACGTATACTATACAATCTCGCATCCTGCTTCCTGCAAAGACTCCATTCCATTCTCCCAGTTTCTCCATCTCCATCGCATATGTTCCAATGAGGCCAACTTCAACAAGAGAACCTCCGAAATAGCCACCTTCTACCTCAAGCGAGGATTCGCTAGCACCGTTGTCAGCCAGGCTCTCAACAGTGTCCGACCCATCTCCCACACTTCAGCCCTCAGCCACTCTCTTCCCTCTCACAACTGCAAGTTCTCCTTGTCCTTACTTACTAGCCCACCAGCATCTACATCGAGAAGATCTTCAGCCGCCATTTCCTCCACCTCTAGCGAAATGCCACCACCAGACAGATATTGCCCTCCCCTCCCTTGTCTGCCTTCCGCAGGGATTATTCCCTCCAGGATACCCTGACCTACTCTTCTTCACTTTCAACATACCCCCACGGCACCTTCCCCTGCAACTGCTGAAGGTGTAACACCTGCCCATTTACCTCCTCCCTCCTCAGTATCCAAGGGCCCAAAACAACCTCCAAGTGAAGTAGCACTTTACCTGCACTCCTCACAATCTAGTCTACTGCATTCGCTGCTCACAGTGTGGTCTCCTCTACATTGGAGAAACAAAACATAGACTGGATGACCACTTCACAAAACATTTATGTTTTACCCACAAAAAAGACCCTGAGCTTCCAGTTGCCTGTCACTTTAACTCAACACCCTGTACCCTGGCCAACATCTCTGTTCAGATTTGTTATGGTGCTCCAGCGAAGCTCAGCAAGCTGGAAGACCACCTAATTTTTTGCTTGGGGACCCTGTAGCCCTTCAGACTCAATATAGAGTTCAATAATTTTGGGGCCTGAACTCTCTCATGTCCTAGCCCTCTCCCCCACATACTAGGCCTTGCTATCACATAAAAACTGAAAGAGCTACAGATGTTATAGATCAGAAACAAAAACAGAAGTTGCTGAAAAAGCTCTGCAGGTCTGGCAGCATCTGTGAAGTGAAATCAAAGTTAATGTTTAGTGTCTGGTGACATTTCCTCAGAACTATCACACAGTCTGCCATTACACACTACCTATTGTTAGCCACTAACCGTCTCCATTAATAACTATTCACCCCTCGAGCCAGATCGTTATCAACTGCTTTGTCTGTCCAACTGTTCTTCGGTCTCTTTGGGCTCTATCCCCACCTAAAGTTACTCCTTACCCCCTCCCCCACCCTATCTTCTGCATACAAACCAACATTTTCCTAGCTATCATCAGTTCTGAGGAAGGGTCACTGGACCTGAAGCGTTAACTCTGATTTCTCTTCACAGATGCTTCGAGACCTGTTGAACTTTTCCAGCAACTTCTGTTTTTGTTTTTGATTTACAGCATCTTACGTTCTTTCAGTTTTTAGTTGCTCAGCCATTTCCTTCAGTTCCCTCTTCAATGTTTGCTATTTCACTCATTTCCCCAAATGCTTTCTAACTTCATTCCTTGAATTGCAAAGAATGCAGTCTTCTGTATTACTGCCACACAGTGGTTTAGTCATTCATTGCCTCACTTTGCTGGAACACAGCAACTTTGTTTGGTTTTAGTCTCTCCTACTGAAAACAACTACTACTTTAGTTTATAAATAAATAACCCTCAATTTATTATTATCCACTCCAAGCCCTCTCTTTATCTCCCTGTATCATCCTTTCGTACTATTAATAATTGCTCATGAATTAATTTGCCATCAAGGATTCCTTTCAAAGCACATAAATTTCATGATATTTGACATATATTACGAACCAAGGTTAGAAGTAATAATCCTGTCATAAATTCATCATTCATATTGCTAATTATTCCAAAAGAAATGAGAATTAGCAATGCTAAAATGTTTAAATTTAAGAATTGTGCAATTCATCAAATATTTTGCAATGCAAAAATCTCCATTCTTGACAGGAATTCCAGTTCAGCATCAAAATTTAAAAAGGTGACTCAAATACAGTACTATTCTGTTATTGTTGCCATAACATCTTTCAGCCCTGGTTCCTTCTCTTGCCCCTGCATCAATGATTTAATTCTTTCACCATTGCCTTTTCTGCTAGCAGTGACAATATTTCATATCAATAGAAAGTGCAAGTGATTTATTGTAAGGAACTACATTGTAAGAAACAAAAATATAAATCAGCAAGTGAAAATAAATTATCATTTTTCACAGGTATATTAAACTAGCTTCTAAGATGACTTGATCCAGTCATTCCATGATTCATTGTTCCTTTCAGTAATTAAAATTCCATTTTGATTAAGCATGTTTTGGCCATAAGCTTCTTGGATTTCCATGTCAATGTAATGCCTTTAATGCGCTATTTGAAAGTCAACTGAGAGCACACCAGCTATCCAAAGCTGATTTTTAAAAAATATCAATTATGGTAATTGAGATGTGATTGAGTGAGGATGCATCTATAAATAAAGTTACAAATAACTTGCTCTGGACATCCTGCTTATATCTCAAGCAATAGTTTTTCCTTCATTAAACATTTTAAATTTTTTTTTCTTCTCAATGGGCAATCAAACAAGATTTTAATCAATTATCTTCATGGTGGATAGAGTATGAGGTGTTGGCCTTTGTCACCTGGGTGAACGAGAGTGTGGTGCTGGAAAAGCACAGCTGGTCATGCAGCATCTGAGGAACAGGAAAATCGACGTTTCAGGCAAAAGCCCTTCATCAGAAAATTCCCAAAACATCGATTTTCCTGCTCCTTGGATACTGCCTGACCGGCTGTGCTCTTGCAGTACCATACTCTTGAGTCTAATCTCCAGCATCTGCAGTACTCACTTTCGCCTAGGTGAATAGTGATCCTAGGCAAGTGAGGACTGCTGATGCTGGAGATTAGAGTCGAGAGTGCAATGCTGGAAAAGCACAGCAGATCAAGCAGCATCCGAGAAGCAGACAAATCGATGTTTCCTGATGAAGGGCTTTTCCCAAAACATCGATTTTCCTGCTCCTCAGGTGCTTCCTGACTTGCTGTGTTTTCTCAGCATCACACTCTCGACCTGAATAATGATGGTTCCAACATTACAGAATGATATGTCAACATTGTAATTCACTGTATTCCAAAATCCTATTAATAGGACATCTTTCATGTGATATGGCCCCATATGCTTAATACAATGGTGTTAAGTATGGAAATCTTTGTCACAAGAAATAGTAGTTGTTGAAGCATAAATTATTGTGTTTTTTAGAAAGAAAAGTAGTTAAACATTTGAAGCAGAGAATGATAATTGGCTTAAGTTAGTGAGCAAGGTAGTGGGATTAATTATGGATTTTTCCAGCTACGAATGTGAACAAGTGAAATAATTGACTACTTCTGTGCTAAAACCTTTGGCTTCATTGTTTGACCGCCTGTAGGGCATTAAATTTGACAGAAATATTAAGTCTTTCTTGACCTTTTCTCTATTACTGAACATTTTAATTCTTGGTTATGTCCAATTGATATACCAACAGAGCTGTATAGAATTAGTTAAGCAATTCCTTAATGTTCACACTGCACTAGCTATCAAGAATTCTCTCCATTGCCTAAGGTTGAGTTTATAGTGGATATATTGCTACAATAATGCTCCTATATAAAGTTGCAGCCAAATAGCTATAGTATGGTTGATGGAAGGCAGTTATTTTCAATGAGAGAAGGTTATAATTGGCTCCTTACCTTAAGTATCTGTGATCCTTGAAGACCTGGCTTCAGATTGCACCACTTTGGCATGTACCAGTGGTCCTGCTTCTATTCCAGGAAACCAGTTAGTGAAGAATGATACTATCTTTACTCATTCTGACATTTATATATGTGTATATCTTCACTCAAACACAATTCAGTTTCCATAAATGATGTTTTTTTAAAAAAAATTTAACTTGTTATGACACGCCTCCAGAGGAGTTGGAACTTGAAACTAGACCTTCTAGCCCAGAGATAGGGACATCACTATTATGTTAAAACTCCCTCTGTAAGTGTACAATTGATATACAACTAACTGTTGGGTCTGGTTGGCTGACAGGAATGGTGGAATATCAATGCTGGATGGAAGGCTTATGACCCAGGCAGACACTGTCATTCCTCTGCAGTGTAATTTCAGAAAGCATAATAACCTCCTGTAGTGCAGATTCCTGGACAGCTGTAAAAACCTCTGAATCCTCTTTTTGAACACTTGTATATGAATCCATGAATACAACAGGCCAAGATTGTAAGTCATTAATTTATAGTTCCAGGTACCAAGGCTTCAGTCTAAGTTCCCACTGTAGCACTCAAATGCTGTGGCCTCTGTTCTGTTGCCAACAACACATAGTAGTGTTAATAAATATTCTTATGAAGTTCGCCATCACTTCCCCACTGGAGATGATGGGTGCTCATTCAAATGCTCCAAACAAAGTTGTGCGCCTAACTCCTCTATGCTCATGACAGCGATAGTGGTTTCCCTCATTGTGACAAACAATTCTGAGTGAATGCCCATGAACCTTTTGCTATATGATACTTTACTGAAGTCTTCATCTGCTCACCCTGCAGCCCTTCAGGGATCCAGCACCTGTAAGATCCTTCCTGTTACTACGGTTGTAGCCCATTTGTGCCCAGTGATTCATGATAAGCTGATCCTACCTGTAAGCTACACTCTAATGTACGTACAATACCAGTTTTTGAACAGCTGACTGCAAATGTGAGGTTGGGTGGGTTTTTCTTCCTCTTCAATATAATTTTTCTCTCTAGACCTTTATACTCATCCACCATTAACAGGCCACAATTAGTGGGCATTCATGACACAGAAGCATAGGAGAAGCATTGGTGTGAGGAATGTGAGGATGGTGGGGGAACTATGGTTACACCATCTGCATATTACATTTGAGTATGAATATGAAATAGAATTTGAAAAGGTACATTAGGGAGGAAAATACCATCATCAATTACTTCATTGACTACCTTTCCAATTATTCCCAAACCAGCTCTTCCATGGACATTTGTATATGCAATCCCATTACCTGTCATGTGTTAGTTGCTGCTACTGCCATCTATGAACAGCCAATGCAGGACCATTTGTTTGGTTGATATGCCTATCACTGCTGAATAGCTGTTACTGTGTGCATGTTATGTGACTTCAGCATGCAGTTTGTAGCAACTTTAAATATGTGTCAGCGTGAGATGATACTATGAGTGTGGGTTTTGAGTCATGGTTGCTATTGACTGTTAATTGGAGGCGAAGGTTTATGGATAGTGCAGCAGTATATGAGGTTTGTGCTGCAATTGGTAAGATTTTGCAATGTAAGAATACATTCACTGATCTTGATCACTTCTGGCATGTCTTTAAACTTCTTGTATCCCTGAATCAAGGACACTGGCGCTGGACTCTTCGCATTGATTCCATTAACCAGTAGATCTAATAGCCTTCTTCAGTATTTGTCCTGGCTACCTTAAGAAAAGAGATTCTCCTATATCCAAAGTGTCCAAAGATTTGGTGGTTGTATGCTAGGGCAGTGGGATAGCTCTCTCTGACCTGATATACGATTTGGCCTTCTTTCTACCAGTATTCATAGGATTCAGCAAGGCTGCATCCAGAACGGACCCCAACTGTAAGAGGAGCAGGCTGTCTGATAGTGATGTTAGACTTGCATGAGACAAGTAGCCTCTCAGCCACTCTTTCAGCTTGCCAGATTCATTCAAATAAGTAGACTGCATGAAGTTTGCGTATTACCTTCATCACTTTGAATGGGCAATTGGGTAAATACATATCACGATCCACATGTTTGAATTTCACTTGGTTAAATTTAGCTTCCTACATATTTTGCATATGTCAATGTAATTGATGGGAAATCTTACATTGGTCAATCTGTTCTGGCATCAGGTGTTTTTTCAAGTAAGACAACTGTATTTTTTTATGGTAACTTTCTGATCTGCTGAAAAAGCTATGAAGTGAACAAGTTCACTTGTCTTGGTGATTGAATCAGATAAGTTTATCAATTGATGTCAGATGTTTTCGAAAAATGTAAATTGCTGTTAGATTTGGTCTGGCCACTGTTCTAACACAGCTCATACTGTTCATGTCAGATACAACCCTCATTGCCAGCATCTAACTGAGCATTTATCTTTAATGTTACTGTAAGACAGGGTGTTTGCATCAGCTGTCAAATACTGCCTGACCCATCTTAATAAGTATATCAGATAGAGCAAATTTTCTCATTGAAATACATCCACTATCAGTTGAATAAAACATTTATTTGTCATTACCTGCTTTTAAAAGTACAGTTCAATGGCAATGTGTAGCTCACACAAATGCACACTTAATAATTATTATGCAATATTATAGTTCTCTATACTTTCACTGTGGTATCTTCACTTATTAACTTTGTGGAAGTCAATGCCATCTCTTCATTCACAAAAATTGAAGCATATAGTTCTCGTGTCAAATAAGTCTAAATGAGGCAGATTTAATGTTCTATAGAGAAATGCTCACAAGTAAGAACATGTTTACAACACGGAATAGGCAATTCAGTCCTAACAATTCAACAGTAATTACACTTCCAACCAGGAAATAGCTACAAATATATTTATCTATTTTCTTTGCATATTCCATTAATTCATATACTTTCATCTACCTAAGCAATCTAATCCTGTGCATTGACTTAGCTTCTGCATCAGCTAATCTTAGAAATGAATTAACTCTAGTTCTGCATAAAATTCTGTTTAAAGATAGCAGCCTATCATTTGCTCCACGTGTTGTATGTGACATCATGACCCAGATGTTTTGATGGCTAGGTAGTCATTGCCACAAGGTAGACTGGAGAGGTGCATTTAGACCATGTGCAAATCTGTTGCAACTGATTCTAAGATAACTGTACAGGAAATTTAAAATTCGATAGTTAATTCCCACATGAGTCTGACACCCTCTGAAAAAGCCTCTGTTCAGATCAGAGAACTCTGAGAGTTCAAACTCATTTAAGCTAAATGATTTCCCAGGGAATGCTAGAGAGTTAACAACCTGTTGAAACCAATAAACTGAACTGCTAACTCACCTCAGCCATGCCACCATCCAACTGTTAATACCCTTCAGACCTGACTCTCCATCCTCCAAAATGATCCTCCAACCCCATGCACTTGACACCTCGACTTCTATGACCTAACCCCAGGGACTGAGTCAGCTTCATCTCCCATCATAGCTGTCAGCACCCTCACAACATTGTGCAAAACCTGCACCCACATCTCACTCCTCACCACCATCCAAGGCCCCAAAGGATCCTTCTACATCTGACAGAATTTACCACTTCCACCAATATCATTTACTGTATCCGTTGCACCCAATGTGGTCTCCTCTACATCGGGAAGACAGAACTCCAACTTGCGGATCATTATAGAGAACATCTCTGGGACACCCACACCAACCAACCCTATCACCCCATGGCTTAACACTTCAACTCCCCCTCCCACTCCACCAAGGACATGCAAGTCCTGGATCTCTACCATCAACAAATCTTAACCACCATATACCCGGAGGAAGAACTAGGCAGAGGTGTGCACTGCAGATGCTAGAGATTAGAGTCAAGATTAGAGTGGTGCTGGAAAACACAGCAGGTCAGGCATCATCTGAGAAGCAGGAAAATCAATGTTTCAGGCAAAAGCCCTTCATCAGGGTTAGCAGTGCTGCCTCACAACATCATTGGGTTCGATTCGAGCCTTGGGTGACTGTCTGTGTGTAGCTTGCACATTCTCCTTGTGTCTGTGCAGATTTCCTCCAGGTACTCTAGTTTCCTCCCACAGTATCAAATACGTGCAGTGTCAGTGGATTAGCCATGCAAAATATAGAGTTACAGGGATATGGTGGGGGCAGGGGCTAGGTTTGACTGGCTTGCTCTTTGGAAGGTTAGTGTGGACGTGAATCTATACCTTAAGGACTCTATGAATCACATGCCACCCATCCTCCCTCCACCACTTGTTATCATACTACCTTAGCCCACCCACCTGCTATTCTCCCCTTTCATTTACCTTACACAGTTACCTTCCTCTAAGGAGCTGTCAAAATGGTTGGCTGTGTTACTGAACACTTAAATTACAAAACACGGCACGTTGTTGACTGTAATGGAGTTGTGGTTTCCACATGATTCTCTTGCATGCAGGCTCTAAACATTCTTGGACAGATCTCCCCAGTTTTGTACCAAATGGGTTGCTGACAGAAATTTCCAGAGTAGAAGTTTGAGCAGTGTTGGAAATAGGGTTTCCAATGCTGATTGGAATTTCTGGGAGACAAACAGGAGGCTTGAAGAATACAGCAAGACAGGCAGCATCAGGAGGTGGGGAAGTCAACCTTCTTCAGGACTAGATGTGTGGATAGAAGGAGCTACAGATAAAAGGGGATGGGGTGTGGTGGGGAGAATAGTGGAATGGTGAAGTAGTGATAGGTGAACACAAGTAGTGGTACAACCTGGTTAGTCAATGGAAGGATTGGTAGCTGGAAGAAAGGGTGGAGGTGGGGCAGGAAAGGGAACTGGGGATTGGGTGGGAAGGTTATTTGAAATTTGAGAATTCAATGTTAACTACTGAGCCATTGTACCAACAGCCCCTTATTTGTAATTACTCAACTCCAGAAATCAATGTGCATCCACCTGACCTGTACCATCCCTTCATAATTTTCAACAATTCTATCATATAATAAAATAAAAAGTTTCCAAGCCTTTCACTTTCATTTTGTTTTATCTTCCAAGTAACATTTTAATATTTTCTTGTTTTACTCACTCCAGTCTCAATATCCTTCTGTGTAGTAAGAAATGATTACTGCGCACAGAACTACCTAAGGTATTGTTAAGATTTTTCACAAGTTAATCATTACCTCCAGGATTTTAAAATCTGTGCCGAGAATTCCATTAGTTATTTTTATAGCCTATCAATCTGGCTTGCTTCTTTCAATATCTAAGCAACCTGAACCACATACACTAAGCCTACTTCCATTCAGAATATAATTACTGCTTTTATTTGAGGTCAATTTATTAATGTTATTAATGAAGTACACACTCTGGCAGGGACAGTTGAGTCTGAAGGCAATGTTTAATGTCATCTCAGCAGTGAGTCACAATAGGAATAAAGGTCAAGTCTGAGAGCAGGGTTTGAATCTGACAGTGGGAACATTGCATGTAAATTAATGCACTGATTGCAGGACAGACTGATCTTTTGAATTAAATTAGGATTATTGTCACATGTACTAACATGAGTACAATGAAAAGTTTACAAGTCGCCACTTACAGCACCATCTTAGGTAAAAAGGTACCGAGGTCCAGAATCTTAGGTATTCAAAAACTAATAGCTATTATTGAATCTGATTAGAAGTGACTACTTTTCTTCTTGATTTAATTACCAGTGGAATGCAAAATATGTTTACGCCCAATAACAAGCACATAGTACCCTATAAAATATTTTTTCTTCTTTCTTGATCATCTATCTTTCAACATTTTATTCGTGGGAAGAAAACTCAACTTTAAGCGAATTCTGCTGTTAGAGCAAAGTTGGACATATCAAATGTCCAACCAGTTAATTCGCTTCTTGATTTCATCCTACTCTACTAGATTATGTAGCCCCTTTTTAAATGCCCTTTGCTTCCTGTGAAACTAAAACATTATATTGAATAGCCCCATTATACCTCATTGAATCACACCATTGTACAGTGATCACACGCTCAATTAAATAATGCTACCATGATACATAAAGGCAGGAAGATTCATGTTTCCTCTTCATTATAATGACTGAGCTGCATACATCAATGGAACATCATAATGGTATTACCTAAAGTTAGCCTCTACTGCTTAAATTTAAAATGTTCCTTTTAAAGAGGAAGAGCATTGTGGCTGCTGACATCTTTTGAAATAATGAGTTAGTGTTAACTCTATGAGTGAATGTGCCCTAAACTTTTCTGATGCTGGATATTTTGGTGACGGAAGTGGAAAGAAGGAGAAATATCTTATATCGCAGAAAAACTGGAGGCCCTCCAGCCTCATAATGAGAAGGCAATGGAAACTGAAATCCAGAAAAAGTAAGTGTTAAATGTTAAGTCCTCAGAACCTGGCTTCAACAGGAGTATTTTGTTGTATTTAGTCACTCATGGTATCCAGCCGTACTTGCCACCACTATCAGTATGGAGTAATGGATAAGGGTTATTTGAAGTAGTTTGTTACTACCTCTATCCCTTGTCTTTGGTCTGTATTATAAGTCAAATCAAATATCCCAAATCATATGAAGAAGTTAGCCTCGACCACAACATTTTCTTATTTTTAAAGGCAAGTGTAAGGTGTTGCATTCTGGATGCAGTTTGATTGGTCAGACTACCAGGTTTGAAACAAAACACACTTTATTCTTACACTACAGTTCAAATTCAAACAAAAGGAAGAAGAATTGGAATAACTTAACTCTTTGGAAAACTTAACAGAATAATAGATTATTTGACTACTAAACAGCAACTGTTTCAATATAGTAACAGCCCATAAACACATACTTGGGAATGGCAAATTCAGTAAAATACATTGTCTCACATGTAGTTCTAGCAGCAGGAAGAAAACCCAAACTTTAACTGTTAGCAGAGAGAGCAATAACAGTTTGCACATCCAGCTTCAAGACCCCAGCAACTGCTGGAAGTTAAACTAAGATTGTGATTCTGTGGGAGCTTGACTCCACAGCTTCATGCTGCTTCTATTGTTGCAACTTTTAAAAACCCTAAGACCTACTTTTTGGCTTAGAGCAGATTTCTCGACTCCTCTGTCTCAACTTCACTTTATTAAAACAAATCATTACAAAATACATGTCTAAAAGCCATAGTTTTGTCACACATGTCTTTGGCCAATCTAATGATAAGTCATCCACTACTATAGAGTGTCAACAGAAGAGGCACTGTTTTTAGTAATGGGAGGGTTTATTGCATGATAGCATGATCAGGCATAATTATTAAGATCTAAAAGCTGGTACAGATACATCTGCTGCTTCAGAAAGCTCGAGAACTCTTTGTCTCCACCCACAGACTGTGTGTGATAATAGTGGATGAAGTCAATGCAATATAAACATTGACCTCTTCGGAATCATTGTCTTATGCAATATATGCCCAAACAGCTTTTTGCCCATAGCTCATTCATTATAAACATATATATATGTATAATAACTATATTATATTTACCATCACAGTATCTCCTCCCTGATGGTTCTCAAACTTTTCTCAGAATGCACCTAACCAGATGTGGAAAAATGGTACATAACTCACTTGAGAACTGTTGACCTAGTTCCGATCTATGGATCTATTTTATCAAAGAGAAATGTGTTACTTCAGAAAATTTAGGAAATAAATTACCTCAGTGCAAGTATTTTAGTTGAAAATTCCTGCAGGATTTGGATAAACATGAAGTTATTATTTGAAAATGAGAAAACCTAAACACAGTTATCTGACTAATCAAGGAAGGGGCTACTAACTCTCCAGAGCAGGAGTTAAAATAACCAGTTAAATTGAACATATTGATGCGATACAAGAGCAAAATCTTACTGATGTCTGAGTGATGTAATGTGATATTTTTGTGATAGATGCAGTTGTGCTGCAATTTTACTGAGTGTTTCTAAATCTTTCAAATTGTGTTACATTTAAATAGCTTTTACTTTATTTTATTTCTGTTGTCAAATAAACTTCTCTTTGTTAATAAAACCAAATCTGCAGCATTGTGTGTTTCTGTTTCAATCTTACAAAATAAAAACAAAACACGGTACGGTGGGCGGCACGGTGGCACAGTGGTTAGCACTGCTGCCTCACAGCACCGGAGACCCGGGTTCAATTCCCGCCTCAGGCGACTGACTGTGTGGAGTTTGCACGTTCTCCCCGTGTCTGTGTGGGTTTCCTCCGGGTGCTCCGGTTTCCTCCCACAGTCCAAAGATGTGCAGGTCAGGTGAATTGGCCATGCTAAATTGCCCATAGTGTTCGGTAAGGGGTAAATGTATGGGTGGGTCGGTGTGGACTTGTTGGGCTGAAGGGCCTGTTTCCACACTGTAATCTAATCTAATCTAAACTATGATCAATCAAGACAGGTTTCAGTCTGGGAAATGACTTATCCATCTTGGTTTTGTAACAATACCTTTCCATCAACATCTGCCTATGAATTGGTCAATTGGCAGTATGAATTCAAGCTTGTGTTTCCTGAAATTAACTCAAAGTACAAATTGATTTTACAAAATCTGAAATATTTTGTCAGGGTCTTTGTGGTCATTGTCAGAAATATGGAAGAATTCTATTCTTCTTAACCCTTTAGTGCTGAAAGCAAGACTATAATTTTTTAATGTTCTTTGTCAGTAATCTACTTATCCATAACTGAAAGGTGGAATAATTATTTAAATAACCAAAGATGTCAAAAATGTGCCAATGCATGCTTAGATTGTTTTTCATTTTCCTTTTGTAAATTTATGCTTTCTAAGTTTCAGTGATAACTGCTTTGCGAAAGTGTACATCCCTTCCTGAGGTGCGGATTGGTGAATTGCTTCCTGAACACATTTGGTATACATAAATTTCTGTTGAGCTATTTCCTCATCTTGCTGCTCCTTTCAGCAGCTTGTTCAACTCTGTGTTACATTTGTTAATTTACCCAATAGTAGTTGATCTGATTGATTAGATACTAATGCATCTAAGCAACTAGTTTGTGTGAAAGACCTGAAGTCAGTAAATGTACTTGACTTTGCCTCCAGTTTATTATAAAAATTGGGAAAAAGAAAATGTCCAAAATTTTAGGTAACACCAATGCTGAGGTAGTGGTGACCACCAAAGAACACTTCCCTCCCCCATCCACCTCCCACATTATCTCTTGTCCTCAAATACACCATCTTCTCCCCCCTTTAATGTGAAGTTGCCCCCCTCTTTACAATTATTATCTTGTCTCTTACCCAGCATGCTGCCTCCAGCCCCCATAATTGGATTCCCCAATATCCCCCTCACAGCAGTGGCTGCTGATTACACCCACACTCTTCGAATCTGATCTCCAGCATCTGCAGTCCTCACTTTCATTGAGCTGACCCTCAGAACTGACCATGGCCCAGCCCTTTGATCAATTTTAAAGGACAACTCTGACTGACAGGTGACCAGGCTTCTGATTAATCTCTGTGCAGCTCCCCAACTGACTCACTGCAAATCCTCTGACTGGTCAACAGAACCTGCAAGCGCACTTCCCAGTATGTACAGATGATCTGACTGAACCCAAGCAGCCAACTGACCATGTCCAAGCCCCAAGACTGAGATGCCCGAACATATGGCACCAGACTGAAGTCTGTCTCCTTTGAATTGACTGAGAATTATTACCTTTTACTTTGAGACACAGCCAATTGTTTGAAGCCATGTCCAATATAAGCTTCTAGCACATGTTGCATTTGTGACAATGACATAGCACAGTGCCACATAGCAACACGTCCATTCCTTTCATTGTTCAGTGCTGCCAATTATGACAAGCTAACTGGCTTTGTGTATGCAAGGTAAAACAGAAGTAAGGCTACATATTATAGGAGCAGAATTAGGCAATTTGACCCATCAAGTCTGCTCCGCCCTTTGGTCATGACTGGTACAAGTACCGTGAGTCCCTAAGCCCTGGCTGAGAGGATAAACCACAATGAGGCAAGACACAGCAAGACAAGGCAGAGATGCTGTGACCATGCAAACAGGTGTAAAGTGAATAAGGAGTAAGAGCAAGTGAGGACCCCTGAAATTCACCTGGCTCAATCTATGAGTTGTGTGTCTGTCCCTGGCACACATTGTCCTGGCATCAGAATTCCAATGCAAATCACAACATGGGCATGGCAAACTGTATTGTAAGTGGTAGAAGATGAGCCATGAGGCTCTGGTAGGGCAGGTCCAATGCCAACCTCTGTGAATGGAGAATACAGGAGTTCAGTGCCCATGGAGCAGACCCTGAGTATTGGTGATTGCTGTCCAAGGCAGAGGCCTGGAGGAGCAGATGGCATCTGGAGTCATCAGGTACTCACTTTGATTATCATATAGCGAACAACCCAATATCTATTAAGCATGATGGGAAAGGAAGCCACCTTACACCCACATAAGAGCTGATGAGGTTAAGTCTAATAGAAGTATTGCAAGGAACATTCGAGCATTCGAGCAGGTTAAGGAAAAAATAGTTTGTGTCCAATGACTTTTTAACCTTAATAAAGAATGTGATATACTAAATATTCTGCATTCGTGCTATTTGTCAGTTGATACCCTATTCTCAGGTAAACACTATCATGTCAGGAATTGTCACTATGTAGTTTCTCTCTAGTCCAAGGGAAATGCTTATCAATGAGTCAAGAATAGATACTCATAAGACGTTAATGTAAGCAAATAGGTGGCTCACCCCTCACTCTGAAATTCTTGTCTCACTTCAAAACTTGATTGTAGATTCAGATTTTTTTCTCATCATCTAGAATCTCATTTTTCCATTCTCACCATACTTTCCCAACTGATCGACTATTGCTCATGTCTTTCATATCTTGCAGAATTTTGCTCTCTATGTTTTTGCTTCCACCAACTTTTCTCATCAGCAGAGCAGGAAGGGCAGCTTTTGGATAGTTAAAGCCAGCTGGTAAACTGAAGCCTAGCAATAACACATTTCAAATTTATCGACATGTGGGCTGATCAGTTCTCCTTGTTATTCGTTTCAGAAGTTATCATTCAGGATAAAGTTGGGGCAAAGGTCCGTCATGTTAATGAGAAGGACTGGGAGGGCTCTCATTATCCTTTTCTTTGTCTGTTCTGGCAACAACGGAGGACTTTACAATTATAACTGTGATAAAGAATCATGCACCCACTTTGGTAATGCATGCACTAACTGTACTAAAGAACTGCAATAATCAATATGCCAAGTCATTTGAGGGATCATCCTACAAAAATCAAGAAATAAAGTGTGGCGCCAAACACCACAAAACAGATCAGACAAAAAGTCTCTGAAGGCCTGTATTTTCATTATCAGTTCCAAAAATGAATTGAAATCCTGTCAGACCTGGAGTCATCTTAAAAAGAAAAGATTTAGAATTTTGAATGAGCACTGTTCCCAAAATGATATCAGCAGTTGGCGAATTTTCATTTTGTTGAAATAAGATATTGTAGGCATCATTCAATAAATAGGGTAACACCAAGACACCATCACTACTTGATGATATTTAAGAGAAGTTAACAGTTTCTTTAAATCAAGCTGCTTTCTGAGTTACAGATAGGGATCAACATTGACAGAGATGGCAGTGAATGATTTTATACAGATGAAATGGAGGTTGACATGTGGTAGGCAGTCTTAACAACTTGTGACAGCATATGCTGTCAATATTAATATGGGCTCACATTTTCAATCCCAACATCAGTAAGTGGTTCAGTCCTCTTATTTTCATTTGCTTAGTCCAGTCAACCTGACACTCGATGGGATATCATTGTTTGCTTGGTGACATTATTATAATTTTCCATTGGTTCAGAGATGGGTGTGAGCTAGTCTGACTGAAAATGTGAGATAATGATGTACTTATTCTGGCTGTTTGAACACAGGCACACTTCAGATCAGCAAAGTCAAGCATTTAGATAGTAAATAGAAGCTCCAACAACTCTTAACTATGGCATTATTTTCTCAACCTCCATTACCACTTGAATTGATGACACCGAGAAGGAGAAGAAAGGAGTAAATTAAAGCCATGCAGCTAAAATTACATGATAAGGGACATAACTTTTGACAGTATGGATATAATTAACTACTGGCAAGTAGCAGATCAAGATAAAGAGCATTCAGCATGTTTGGATTCATTGTTCCCCCACACGGTACTCTAAAATAGTGGGTTTGACAGCTAGAACTACAGAAGTAACAAGGGTAAAAGGATTTCTTATCTCTAAAGTGTATATTAAAAATGCCACAGTAATCATTCTTTACACTTATTAAACCAAGGAGCAAAGTTGCAGCCCTGGAGAATTATTCACTGAACAAATCCATTCCAGCATGACACAATCGAAATTTAGCAGTGAGAAGGAGCAAAGGTTGAGGTCAGGAAGGTGATGAAAGAGATAGCAAAAAATGAACAACCTGCAGTTACTTATCAATGGTTCAGATATTACAAGTTTTTTGTTTTAATTCCTGCATATTCATGAAATGCAAGGGAAAATCAAATAAGAAATGGTCTGAATGTCTAACTGAATAACAATTACATCTATTCTGTTTGTTATGAAATATAAATAGGTTTCGAAAAAATAAAATGCAAGTCTTACATCTATCAACACATGCACAAAATTAATTGCGTAACTGTAACGAAACCATGAGGTTAAATTCTCCCATGGGCCTCCCAATTGTTCATTATGACTTGATTAAACCTTCTTAGGAATCTTAGCATTTCCGTGGATATCCTCTCAAACCCATGATAGATGATAGATGATTAAAGATTTCCCACAGAAGTTCAGTCTCTAATGTTTTCATTAATCCTGTCCATCATTACTTTAGCTTTCATTTTAAAAATTAATCTAAATATCACTAATGAGCTTTAACAGCTGCAAGAGAATTGACCAAGTAATTTTATCACCAGAATGCAAGTCTGATTGAGGGATGAGCAAATGATAATAAGATTCAAGGAGTTGAAAAGAAAGGCAGGAGAAAGATTGGCAGTTTCAAGTTTATCACCTTGGTGAAGCAGTTTGTAAACCCATTGTCTTAAATTCATGTTACAATCTTGGTAGCAGCAAGTAGCACTTAGAAGGAATTTGAGCTTCCAGTTATTTGATAAAAAAAATTATACAACATGCCCACCTGTAGCAAAAGACTAAAAGCACTATTCACTCAACAGTATCTTTGTAAGCAATGTACACTTCAAGCCAAATGACAAAATATTCTCCTATTCCTTGTAACACATACAGTCATATAGTCATAGAGATGTATGACACAGAAACAGACCCTTCGGTCCAACTCCTCCATGCTGACCAGATATCCCAACCCAATCTAGTCCCACCTGTCAGCACCCGGCCCATATCCCTCCAAACCCTTCCTATTCATATACCATCCAGATGGCTTTTATATGTTGCAACTGTGCCACCTCCACCACTTCCTCTGCCAGCCCATTCCACTCACGCATCACTCTCTGCGTGAAAAAGTTATCCCTTAGATCCCCGTTATATCTTTCCCCTCTCACCCTAAACCTATGCCCTCTCGTTCGGGACTTCCCCCAACCCAGGGAAAATACTATGTTTATTTATCCTATCCATACCCCTCATGATTTTATAAACTCCTATAAGGTACTCCTCAGCCTCCGACACTTCCAGGGAAAACAGTCCCAGCCTGTTCAGCCTCTCCCTATAGCTCAAATCCTCCAACCCTGGCAACATCCATGTAAATCTTTTCTGAACCCTTTCAAGTTTCACAACATCTTTCTGATAGGAAGGAGATCAGAATTGCATGCAATATTCCAAATGTTTTAGAATTGTAACATCAAGTTTGTGGTGGATCATTTTAAAAATTGTACTTCACAAACAAGAGATGCACACAACAGTTTATTTCAAACAGGAAAAGAAATAAGAAAAATTGCAAAGACCTCTACTTACAGACAGAAGAGGAGAAAAATAGATCATAGAACCCCTACAATGTGGAAACAGGTCATTTGCCCCTTTCAGATTACATTGACCCATTCCCTGACACTATCCCGGTGACCTTCATTTCCTATGGCTAATCCACCTAAACTGCACATCACCGGAGAGTATGAGTCAATTTAGCATGGCCAATCCACCTAGCCTCCACCCTTTTGGACTGTGGGAGGAAACCAGAGCACTTGAAGGAAACCCACACAGACACCACTCCACAAACTCCACAATTGCCTGAGGATGGGATTGATCCTGGGTTCCTGGTGCTGTGAGGCAGCAGTGCTAACCACTGTGCCACCCCCAAAATAAAATAATTCAATTCACACTCCCTCATCTCCTGAACAAAATCTCTCAAAAAGAATTCAAGTAATATGTTGAGCTTGATCCAATTCCTATCTATCTTCTCTTTCTAATTTGTGTTATGATCCCAACTGATATTATTACTGGACAAGTCAAACCTCAAACTGAAATCTAACTTTGTAGAGTTATTCAGTCATAAAGCATGGAAATGGACCCTTCAATCTAACTAGTCCATGCTGAACATAATCCCAAACTAAACTAATCCCACCTGCATGCTCCTGGTTTATATTCCTCCACACCTTTCCTATTCATGTACTTATCCAAACGTCTTTTAAACATTATAATTGTACCCATATCCATCACTTCCTCATGAAGTTCATTCCACACGTGAACTACACTCTGTGTAAAACATTTACCCCTCCTGTCTTTTTTAAATCTCACTCCTCTCACCTTAATATCTTTTTTCTAATTTAACGTGATATTTCACTGAAGCAGCAATATATAGTGCAACAGATTTGGTTTTAAGTATGAAACAGAATTTATCTTGTAAGGGCATTCAGTAAAGTATTCGACAAGGTTCCCCATGGGAGATTGCTTAGCGAGGTTAGATCTCACGGAGTACATGGAGTACTAGCCATTGGATACAGAACTGGCTCAAAGGTAGAAGACACAGGATGGTGCTGGAGTGTTGTTTTTCAGACTGGAGGCCTGCGACCAGTGGATAGCTACAAGGATCGGTGCTGTGTTGACTGCTTCTCGTCATTTATACAAATGATTTGGATGTGAATGTAGAAGATATAATTAGTAAGTTTGCAGATGACACCAAAATTGGAGATGTAGTGGATAGTCAAGAAGGTTACCTCAGAGTTGGTGGGCGGCACGGTGGCACAGTGGTTAGCACTGTTGCCTCACAGCGCCAGAGACCCGGGTTCAATTCCCGACTCAGGCGACTGACTGTGTGGAGTTTGCACGTTCTCCCCGTGTCTGCGTGGGTTTCCTCCGGGTGCTCCGGTTTCCTCCCACAGTCCAAAGATGTGCAGGGTCAGGTGAATTGGCCATGCTAAATTGCCCGTAGTGTTAGGTAAGGTGTAAATGTAGGGGTATGGGTGGGTTGCGCTTCGGCGGGTCGGTGTGGACTTGTTGGGCCGAAGGGCCTGTTTCCACATTGTAATGTAATCTAATCTAATCTAATCAGTACCAGGGGATCTTGATTAGATGGGCCAATGGGCTGAGAAGTAGCAGATGGAGTTTAATTTAAATAAATGTGAGGTGCTGCATTTTGGAAAAGCAAATCAGAGTCGGATTTATACACCTAATGGTAAGGTCCTAGAGAATGTTGCTGAACAAAGAGACCTTGGAGTGCAGGTTCATTATTCCTTGAAAATAAAGTTCCAGGTAGACAGGACAGTGAAGAAGGCATTGGTATGCTTGCCTTTATTGGTCAGAGTATTGAGTACAGGAGTTGGGAGGTCATGTTGCGGCTGAACAGGACATTGGTTAGGCCACTTTTGGAATATTCTGGTCTCCTTCTTATCGGAAGGATATTGTGAAACTTGAAAGGGTTTAGAAAAGATTTACAAGGATATTGCCAGGGTTGGAGGCTTTGAGCTTTTGGCAGAGGATGAATAGGCTGGAGCTGTTTTCCCTGGAGTGTCGGAGGCTAAGGGGTAACCTTATTATGGAGATTTATAAAATCATGAGGGGCATGGACATGGTCTTTCCCCTGTGGTGGGGGAGTTCAGAACTAGGGGGCATAGGGTTAAGGTGAGTGGGGAAAGATTTAAAAGGGACCTAAGGGCCAACTTTTTCATGCAGAGGGTGGTGCATGTATGGAATGAGCTGCCAGAGGAAATGGTGAAGGCGAGTACAATTACAGCATTTAAAAGGCATCTGGATGGGTTAGGAATAGGAAGGGTTTAGAGGGATATGTGCCAGGTGCTGGCAAATGGGACTAGATTAGTTTAAGATAACGGGTCGCCATGGATGAGTTGGACTGAAGGGTATATTTCTGTGCTGTATATCTCTATGATTCTATGGCTCTAAAAGAAATGAAGATGAAATAAAATAAACCAACACAGTTATGAATAACACAATTCAAAATATTTTGAAGCATGTAGTAAAATACAATATACCATCTACACCAGCAATGAACCTTTACGGTGTTCAAATGCCAGACAAAATTTGCTACTGGTTAGGGTTAATAATACATTTCAATTCTCATTCTTGACAGTTTAAAAGCCCCTTCTTTGATATCCATGCAATTGTGTCGCATATTTCTAAGCTTTTAAAAACACCCCCTGGATTCTAGTCAAAATGTTCTGATCTAAAATTTTTTAACTAATGCACTTACACTTAAGTAGTCTTTTTCTAACTTTTCTGAACTAATTCCTTGTTACAACATAACTGTTTCATTAATCCTACTTCAATCCAGGATGTCAATGAACTGAAGCCAAAAAGTTTCCAAATGATGGCTGTTTTCCCTCAAGAACAAAAACAATCAATTCCTGATCCTTATTTTGTCCACTTATCCAACACTCCCAATGGAAACAAATTCCCATTAATACTCTAGGAACTCTCTTTCTCATACTGGTTTCAAAACAGCTCAATTCCAGAAATACTGACAAGTTAATCATTAAGCCCCTCCATGCACTCCCAGATCAAAATCCACATGCCAATAGCTTAAAATCCAAACTCTGAAATAGATTAATTTTAAATTAGATAATTTGGACAGTTGAGCTCCGCTGAAATAATTGTAAGTTTTTGTCCTGAACTCTTTCCAAGAAAATAGAAGCATTTGTATAAATAAGTTTCTTCCATGTTATTTTTTGTGCAAATTTCAAAATGATGCAAAGTCAACGCAAGACTCCATGTCTCTTTCTCAACCATTTAATAATTCAGTGATATGCAGGAATAGCTGATAGACCATTCTTAATTGTAGAGTTGTTGTCATACAGAAGAGGTACAGTGATAGTTTTTCCAGATTTAAACATTAAAAACTTTTATACCTAGAACACTTTTATATCAAGTATTATACAGTGCTACATTTTAGAAGAAAATACTATGATTAGAAGTCTATTTGACAAGGAGTCATTCAACTACCATATTTTGTGAATCACACGCTAGATCAATCCGGGAATCCTATAGTGTCAACCTTATAAAAGCTTTGACGACAGTCATAAACTTGTTAATCTGATACTAACTGGGGCATCATTTGGTATTGAAGCCTCAACCAGTGTCTGTTTCTCTCACAGTTCTACTAATTCATCTAGCTCTGAAGAGAAAGAAAATCTTCAGGCAGCTATGAAAGGTCACTAATCCTTATAAGCAGTATCACCATAACAGCTACATACCAAGAAGAAACGCAAAGCAATCACAATTTTTCTTCCTTTGCCAGATTGTATCACTGTGAGGTGCTTTGAGGTATGTTTTCATCTTATTGGTGGTATATAAAAGCAAGTGGTAGTCATTGTAAAAAAAATAAACAGTTGAAGACCAATGAATCTTCAATGAGAGGGAACATGATGTTTGATTGCACTTTGATAAGTCATTGAATTGTTACTTTTTTTAGTGTTTCTTCAAAAGTCGTAGGATTGTGCAGTTTCATTGATACAAAAATAGCATTTTAGATAAACAAAACAATTCAATTTGTTTTATTTAGTACTAATTTTTCCTCAAATTATTCTTCCTCTTTTTCTGAAACTGCTGATAGTTTAGATTTGAATAGGAAGCAGTATCTTCAATATCTCATTCATTAACCATAATTTATTCACAAACATAGACAACAGGCCATTTCTTAATATCATGAGCAATGAATCACATTGGCTGAAAACCAGCTTCTCCGAATGGAAACCTCTGGACAAGGCCAAAATTGATCATCCACTTTGAAGTTATGCTTGATAATTATTGTCAACATCTTATCTTTGGCCCTCTCACCATTGAGGTTGGGAATATCGTGACAACAATAGCTGAGACTACATTTAGTCAGAGATAATCACTAGAAAGTTAGGGAGCTGAACAGATATATTTGCTCACAGTTTCGAATTTAGAATAGAGCTCCCTGTCTCACCCATTGATCGTACGTGACATCTGCCAGTGTAACATTAAAATTAACCTTTTCAGAATTACACCTTATACATCGCTGGATTCTGAGGAAGGATCACCAGACCAAAAACATTAACTCTGATTTCTCTCCACAGGTACTGCTAGACCTGCTGAGCTTTTCCAGCAATTTTTGATTTTTGTATGTCATAAAGTTGCAGGTTGTTTTTGGATGCAGTCCAATTGGAATGGTTTTCTGCCTAAGTCTTTAGCAATCTGAGGTTTTACATTTTCAATTGAGCTACTCTTACATAATTTGGGGACAGTGATCCAGAATTCCACTATTTATTGTTTGAAGATTTTATTCCTGTCATCATTTCTGAACATCTTAGGTCAAAATGTGGGAGTGTTCCCCATGCTCTGTCGAACCCACCAGAGAAAAACATTTTTCTCGACCTATGAATACCAGATAAAAACTGAAAGTATTTCATCAGATTTGCAACTCTTGAATACTTTCGGCGAATGTAGCATAGTGTCTGTTTCCAACTGATTCCTTTTATAATAATCACATTGCATGTCAAACTACTGTACAAATATGAGCTGCTATGCATATAATGTAAACTTTTTCAAATTAAGTTGAGGAAATATGGTACAATGACACTGATATGCAAGTCAGTGCAATGTGTTATATACTTATAGCACAGGAAAATTTAATTCAATGGAAATCTCTTCATTATTTGGAGTCATATCAGGTGCAAAGAAAAATGAAACGAAGAACTGTGGATGCTAGAGATTGGAAGCAAGCAAAGAAATTTGGATGAAGTTGTTTGAGGTCAATCATCTCTATCCCAGGATATCAACCTAGCAGTTCCTCAAAATGGTGACTTAGGCTATATCATCTTCAGTTACTTCATCAATCTCCACCATAAGGTCAGGAGTAATGATGCTTGTGATCATTGCAAAACTACACTATTATCTGAATCCTCAGTGTAGAGACTGTCCATATCCTTATTGTTAGGACTGAGGACAGTGTTAATCATTATTCTGGAAATTTTGCATTGCTATCTTTGTCCTGATGAGTGCAAGGTGAAAGGCTTCATAAATATTTCCTTTTTGTCGTTTCCTTTTTCTGTATATATTCAAGTCTTGCAACTTTTTTTTTGCTTTATGCAATTTATATTCTGTAAGGCATCTAGCTGTGAACATTGTAATATTCAGAGAGGCGGTTTATACATCTGAGTTCCAATTGCTGTTGAGTAATCACATCTAGAAGTAAGGGTGGACCTGTTGCAAGTTCCTCAAGAGGTCACTCAAAACTGTTCAATAATTACTGAAGTTGAGCTCAGGGGTTACAGGCAGTTGAAGAAAGCTTTTGCCTGAAACGTCGATTTCCCTGCTCCTCGGATGCTGCCTGACCTGTTGTACCTTTCCAGCACCACTTAACCTAAACTCTGGTTTCCAGCAGCTGCAGTCCTCACTTTTGCCCAGTCTGTCTGTGAGAGAGGTAGAGATAGAAGCAGAAGCAGGCTACACGGAGTGTAAATATTATTAACTCCACTACTGGGAAAATTGCTGGCTCAATGTAAATGGGGCTTGAGGATATTATTTGGGTGTATAGAGGAGATTCACTAGGATGTTTCAGGGGATGAAACACATTTTAGCTATGTGGAGAAGATGGATAAATTGGCCTGCTTTCTTTGGAGCAGAGAAGATTGGGGGAGGGACCTAATGGTGGTGTATATGATTGTGAAGGACATGGACAGAGTGAATAGAAAGCAACTGTTCATCTTAGTTAAGGATCAAAAACAAGGGGCACATTTTTAAAGTGAAAGTCAGAAGATTTAAAGAGATTTGAGGAAATGTTTTCACCCAGAAGGTGGGAGTGGGGAATGTACTGCCTAGGAGAGAAGTCAAGGCAGGTTACCTCACAAACCTCAAAATATACTTGAAGTGTCATATCACTCAAGACCATAAGACCATAAGACATAGGAGTGGAAGTAAGGCCATTCGGCCCATCGAGTCCACTCCGCCATTCAATCATGGCTGATGGGCATTTCAGCTCCACTTACCAGCGTTCTCCCCGTAGCCCTTAATTCCTCTAGACAACAAGAATCTATCAATCTCGGCCTTGAAGACATTTAGCGTCCCGGCTTCCACTGCACTCCGTGGCAATGAATTCCACAGGCCCACCACTCTCTGGCTGAAGAAATGTCTCCGCATTTCTGTTCTGAAATGACCCCCTCTAATTCTAAGGCTGTGTCCACGGGTCCTAGTCTCCTCGTCTAACGGAAACAATTTCCTAGCATCCACCTTTTCCAAGCCATGTATTATTTTGTACGTCTCTATTAAGTCTCCCCTTAATCTTCTAAACTCCAACGAATACAATCCCAGTATCCTCAGCCGTTCCTCATATGTTAGACCTGTCATTCCAGGGATCATCCGTGTGAATCTCCGCTGGACACGTTCCAGTGCCAGTATGTCCTTCCTGAGGTGTGGGGACCAAAACTGGACACAGTACTCCAAATGGGGCCTAACCAGAGCTTTATAAAGTCTTAGTAGTACATCAAGGCTATGGCCTACTGCGGAAATGTAGGACTAGTATAGTAGCAGTATATTTAGTATATTTTTGGCAGTACAGACTCAAGGGCCCTCATCTGTGTTAAATGATTCTGTGATTTGATACGTTTGGAAAATTCTTGATAAAATCTACCCAATTTCAACCCTGATTACATTAACACGTCATGAAAACAACTAATTAGTTCAATTAAATTAATTTCCATAAGCTGCAGGGCAGAATGTTATTATGTAAAGTGTGAGATTTGGTCAGTGTGTATGAAGGGATAATGATTAACTTGCCAGCCTTTTGAAGATTTATTTGAAACCAGTATATGTCAGACAGCAGCAGTCTGAAGGCTGTTTAGAAAGATAACATGAATTTGTTTGCATTGTGAAAATTTTATGTTTGGAGTGAACACACATTAAAAGGCATTAACTTCTTTTTGATTTAGAAGAATCAAGACTTGATTCTTGCGTAAAGAAAACATACAGGTTAGAATTACTTCGGAGGCAGCTCACAGAAGACCAAGTTGCAGTTAAATATAAAATCAGTTTCTCCTGGAGAAAGAAATTAGTTCAGAATAGATACAAAATATATTATTTCAGTGTAATGGTTTCATTTGAAAATTTCAGACCTGAAGAGAATGAAACAGTTGTTTGAAGCTAAGAAAGTATAAGCTCTTATTTATGTGAATAGTCAAGTAAAAGACAATCAAATTCTCAAGATTAAGAGTTAAATGAAACAGTTAAATCAAACCCATAGATGAGATTGAAAGAAAAATAAACTCTTAATGGAATTTGAGGATTATGATCATCATTTGGGATAGAGAGGATTAGTTCTGCCATTTGTTTTAAAATCTTTTAAATTGTGTTATATTTAAATAGCTTGATTTATTTCATCTTCATTTCTCTTAAAGTCACAGAGTCATAGATTCTGACCGATGAAGGCAAGCATGCCAAATTCCTTCCACACCACCCTGTCTATTGCTGATTCAACTTTCAAGAAATTATGTACCAGCACCCTAGATATCTCTCATAGACTCAAAGAGTCCTAAAGCACAGAGAATGGCCTTTTGGCATAAGCTGTTACTTGCCAACCAAAACATCCATCAACACTAACCCCATTTCCCTGCACTTGGACTCTATCCTTCTAATGTTTTCCTATCCATGTATTTGTCCAAATGCCTTTTAAATGTTGTTAATGTACCTGTCTCAACCACTTCCAATGGCAGCCCATTCCAAATGTGTACGACCATCTGTGTAAAATATTTGCCCCTCAAGTTCCCTTTTATTCTTTCCCCTCTAACCATAAACTGATGCCTTCTAGTCCTTGATTCCCCAACCCTGGGAAAAAGACTGAATGCATTCACCCTATCCATGTCTCACATAATCTTGTACACCTCTATAAGTTTCCCCCTCAGTGTCCTACGCTCAAAAGAAAAATGTCCTAGTTTGTCCAACCTCACCCTACAACTCAGACCCTTGAGTCCAGGAAACATCCTTGTAAATTTCTTCTGCACTCTTTCCACTTTAAGAACATCCCTCCTTGAGGCAGTCGGCCAAGGTCTCTTTGTTCAGCAACACTCCCTAGGACCTTACCATTAAGTGTATAAATCCTGCTGAGATTTGCTTTCCCAAAATGCACAGCTCACATTTATCTAAATTAAACTCCATCTGCCAGTTCTCAGCACATTGGCCCATCTGGTCAAGATCCTGTTGTAATCTGAGGTAACCTTCTTCGCTTCCACTACACCTCCAATTTCGGTGTTATCTGCAAACTTACTAACTATACCTCTTATGCTTACATCCAAATCATTTATATAAATGACGAAAAGTATTGGACCCAGCACCGATCCTTGTGGCATTCCACTGGTCACAGGCCTCTCAGTCTGAAAAACAACCCTCCACCACCATCCTCTGTCTTCTACCTTTGAGCCAGTTCTGTATCCAAATGGCTAGTTCTCCTGTATTCCATGAGATCTAACCTCGCTAACCAGTCTCCTATGGGGAACCTTGTTGAACGCCTTACTGGAGGCCATATAGATCACGTCCACTGCTCTGCCCTCATCAATCCACTTGTTACTTCTTCAAAAATCTCAATCAAGTTTGTGAGACATGATTTCCCATGCACAAAGCCATGTCGACTATCCCTAATCAGTCCTTGCCTTTCCAAATACATGCACATCCTGTCCTGCAGGATTCCTTCCAACAATTTGCCCACCACTGACATCAGTTTAACTGGTCTATAATTCCCTGGCTTGTCCTTACCACCCTTCTTAAAGAGTGACACCACATTAGTCAACCTCCAGTCTTCTGGCACCTCACCTGTGACTATTTATGATACAAATATCTCAGCAAGGAGCCCAGCAATCACTTCCCTGGCTTCCCACAGAGTTCTAGAGTACACCTGATCAGGTCCTCCTCCTCTGTAATATGGACATTTTTCAAGATGTCACCATCTATTTCCTTACATTCTATAACTTCCATGTCCTTTTCCACAGTAAATACTGATGCAAAATACTTGTTTAGTATCTCCCCCATCTCCTGCTGTTCCACACAAAGGCCGTCTTGCTGATCTTTGAGGGGCCCTGTTATCTCCCTAGTTACCTTTTTGTCTTTAATGTATTTGTAAAAACCCTTTAGATTCTCCTTAACCCTATTTGCCAAAGCTATATCATGTCCCTTTTTGCTCTCCTGTTTTCCCTCTTAAGTATACTCCTATTGCCTTTATACTATTTTAAGGATTCGTCTGATCTATTTTGTCTATATCTGACATATGCTTCCTTCTTTTTCTTAACCAAACCGTACATTTTCTTAGTCATCCAACATTCCCTACACCGACTAGCCTTTCTTTTCACCCTAACAGGAATATACTATCTCTGGATTCTCGTTATCTCATTTCTGAAGGCATCCCACTTTCCGGCCATCCCTTTACCTGTGAAGATCTGCCCCTAGTAGCTTTTGAAAGTTATTTTCTCTGGAGCATCGGAGGCTGAGGGGTGACCTTGTAGAAGTTTATAAAATCATGAGGGGCCTGGATAGGATAAATAGACAAAGTCTTTTCCCTGGGGTGGGGGAGTCCAGAACTAGAGGGCATAGGTTTAGGGTGAGAGGGGAAAGATATAAAAGAGATCTAAGGGGCAACCTTTTCACACAGAGGATGGTGCGTGTATGGAATGAGCTGCCAGAGGAACTGGTGGAGGCTAGTACGATTGTAACATTTAAAAGGCAGCTGGATGTGTATATGAATAGGAAGGGTTTGGAGGGATATGGGCCAGGTGCTGGCAGGTGGGACTAGATTGGGTTGGGATATTTGATCGGTCTGTTTCTGTGCTGTACATCTCTGACTCTATGACCTAAACTGACCACAATACTCCAAGTGCAGCCTCACCAACATCCTGTACAACTGCAACATAACTTCCCAACTTCTATATTCAATGCCCTGATTAATGGAGGCCAGTGTGCCAAAAGCCTTCTTCACTGCCCTGTTTACGTAACTTCATTTTCAGAGAACCGCGCACCTGAACTCCAAGGTCCCTCTGTTCCTATACACTTCTTAAGGCCTTACATTCACCATGAAACTCCTACCATGATTTGACTTTCCAAAATGCAAACCTCACACTTATCTATATCAAACTCCATCTGCCATTTCTCAGCCTTCCTAAGCTGATCCAGGTCCTGTTGCAATTTCTGATAACCTTCTTCACTGTCCAAAATACCACTTATTTTAGTGTTATCTACAAATTTACTAATTGTGGCTGGTACATTCTCATCCAAATCATTGATATAGATATCAAACAGTAATGGACCCAGCACTGACCCCTGAGGCACTCCACTAGTCACAGGCCTCCAGTCCGACAAGCATCCTTCCATTATTACCCACTGCTTCCTACCATCAAGCCAACTGTGTATCCAATTTTCTAGCTCTCCCGGATTCTCTTGTGAAATAAACTTTTGTTTTATTGTTAAAATCAAACCTGCAGAATTGTCTGATTATATTCCAGTGAAAGAAAGCTATCGAACCAACTTTCAGTTTGGGATCTGATTTGTCCATCAGTAATGTCAGCTGGGGTCCTAACAAGTCCCATTCCTGAGGTAGTTCAGGTCCCTCATTGGAGCACTTAAATCTCATATGTACTTATACATTTACTTACATGTTTATAATGTAGGAATGGTACATTGGTATGTAAAATAATATTAATTCAACATTGTCATTCTTTTGAATTCTCACCGACCAATTGTCTGTTATCTGCTGAATTAGCTTGTCTATTTTTGTTATTACATGATTAGTAAATGTTCGAATGCTCTTAATTACTCAGTTAATATGTGAATTTTTCAATGTATGTTCCATGAAAGGTCAGTCTTTGGTCTGTGAAAGTGTTTCTCGGATCAAATACCTTTAGTGTTCAAGCCATTCTGCTTTAATCTGCAGAGTACTGTATTTACTCCAGTGTTTGAACTGATTGAATTGCCTCCCACAACCCTTGAACAATAGCTAACTAAGTGTGAATCCTTAAACAAGAAAATATCAGTTCACTTTAGTTTTAGATCAAACTGATATGGAGATAGGACTGCTTCAATGAATCATCCACCCATTATAGAACTGAATCATTGAATTCTATTGAACTATGCCCAAGCTTAAGTCTCTGCAATATATGTCAGCAAATTCAAAGCATGCACAAGCAATAGAATTTATCAATAGGAATTAACATATTGAATTTTGTCAATTGCAATTGAAATTCTTACAAGACTGCAAGAAATCAACAGCTGACATATCTATTACCCATTGATCTTTTGTTTTCATTTTGGAAATGTCAATTGTCCACAACTGTAGAACAATAAAGGATTCTGCTCATTTATATCTCACAGTTTAGCTTAGCTTTGAAGTTCTGCAACACCATTAAAATAAGTTTCTTGAAGAGACACTTTGTGTCTTAAAGATCTGCCTTGATTCAGATCTCTTTGGCCAATATCTGTCAGAAGTTAGCAATAAAAAAAAACCTAAGCCTACCTTCATGTTTTAGTTTTATCTCAGTCAGAACACTGTTTGGGTGGAACGTCATCGATGCAAGAGCATACACATGGATGAGAAGTACTTCAAAATATATTTATTTTGTTTCAGGTAAGTAGTTTTAAAGCTTTTAGGGAACTTAATTGTTATTCTATTACTTGATGAGCTATTCTTGTTCCTGTAAAATGTTATATTTTTATTAAATTCAATTTAGTAAGTTTTTTTGTATTTACTATACAGTCCGCCAATGCAACTCTTCTGACAGCTGGCAGAGGCTTGAGATACACAAAACATATTATTATCATCAGTATTATCTCTGACCCATCATGCCTGTGGTGAAAGGTTCATTGTTTGACCTGTTGCAACACTAAAAGATCAAGTGCAAAGAATGTGTAAGGAGGAGTAAAAAGGACTGAAAGGAATTAAATTTTAACATCATTCAGTAACCAGATTGTCACCATTCCATCTGAATATAATATTGTA
The DNA here is from genome assembly GCF_037043375.1 of Chiloscyllium plagiosum. NCBI lineage: Eukaryota > Metazoa > Chordata > Chondrichthyes > Orectolobiformes > Hemiscylliidae > Chiloscyllium > Chiloscyllium plagiosum. The sequence continues at coordinate 47,583,628 of NW_028270154.1, read as the reverse complement.
CCACAGCAATTGTCTAACAAAAAACCCACAGTAATGCACTTTGCTAAAGATTTGGAAATCATACATTAATTCTACAGCACTAGCTGTTGTTACACTTGAAATCTATGACTCTTTGCAAAAATGAATAATTAGTGGTTTCACTTGAATAAATGCCAATGGAGAATTAAACAACTGAAGAATCAACATAAAAGTTTAAAAATGCATGTTTAAAAACTAACATTGCAGGAATGGAGCGTAGTTCAGTGGGGGAAAATACCATTCTCTTTTTTGTTAATCTTCAAATTGTTTTTTATTAAAACAGCAACGAAGTTAGGTAGTAACCTTGCCCTTTTCTAAACCGATAAAAAAGAAACCATGGGTTTACATCATTGGACTTGCCGCTCTCCTCACCTGATAACTCTTATTCAGAAGAGTGCACAACTTTAACGATGCTGTTACCAGTGCCGACTGAATTACTGCACTGGTTTTGGCATAAACGTAGCCTTTCACATTTAGCCTTCACCCAAGGCAAAAATAAATCAGCACATGGGCAGAACAACAATAAATGTTCTATTTGCAGTCTGTAAATAAATCTTCATTCGTTATTAAATGCTCTGCGTTCAAGGTTGATACAGACAGATTTGTAATCATAGAGTCATAGAAATGTACAGCACTGAAACAGACCCTTCAGTCCAACTCGTCCATGCCAACCAAATATATATCAAAACCCTCCCTGAGATAAACCCTCCCTATTCATACACCCATCCAGATGCCTTTTAAATATTGTAATTTTACTGGCTTCCACAAGTTCCTCTGGCATCTCATTGCATCACCCTTTGCGAGAAAACTTTGCACCTTAGGTCCCTTTTATATCTTTCCTTTGTCACCTTAAACCTATGCCCTCTAGTTTTGCACTCCCCCACCACAGGGAAAAGACCTTTCTATTTACCCTATCCACGTCTCTCATGATTTTATAAACCTCTATAAGGTCACCCCTTAGCCTCCAACACTCCAGAGAAAACAGCCTCAGCCTATTCAGACTGTCCCTACAGCTCAATCCCTTCAACCCTGGCAATATCCTTGTAAATCTTTTCTGAAGCAACATCCTTTCTAAAGGAGGGAGACCAGAACTGCACACAATATTTTAAAAGTGGCCTAACCAATGTCCTGTATATTCACAATATGATCTCCCAACTCTTGTACTCAATGCTCTGACCAATTAAGAAAGGAATACTAAAAGCTTTCTTCACTATCCGGTCTACTTGAGACTCCACTTTCAAGGAACAATGAGCCTGGGCTCCAAGGTCTCTTTGCTCAACAACACTGCCACAGAACCTTACCATTAAGTATAGGAGTCATAGGTTATTGGGGAGGAAAGGTTCTAAAGGCAGAAAAGTGTGGTTGAAGGTTATCAGATCAGCTATGAGCATTAAATAATGGCACAGATTTGATGGGATGAATGGCTTACTTCTGCTCCTATGTCATATGGTCATGTTGTCTTATAACATCAGTGATGCCAATAAATCAAATACTTGTATATAGTTTTTAAACTAATTGCTAACAAAATCACTTAGCCTTGTTTGTACATTGCTGACACACAGCCACATGTAAATGGAATTGCACTGACTTCTGCTTGATAGTACTTTTGACCTTTTTTCCACTTGGCTGTCAAACTTTGTGACAGATGAAGGACATACAGTCAAGTCTCAATCTAATAAAACTTCCACTTTATTATTAACGCTTAATTCTTAGAAAGTACACAATCGATACATTATCAAACTGTTTGACTGGTATCGAGAGACTACCCATGTGTTACGAAGTGACGAGATTCACACCAACAAGTTGTAGTCTTCCCTGAGTTCTGAACTCAGGATCTCGACTTCATGATGGTTGGTCTCGAGTTGTTGCTCAAGTTTTTGTCAATGTCTCGAATGTACCTTCTTTTACATGTTTTCTCACAGTCTTCTGCAAGTCCCTTATTGTTCTGAGCTTATTTGTTGAAGAATCATGTAAATAGGAGACATCTGTATCTGTGGTTCCTCTCATCAATTGTATTTTATCCTGATTTGCAACCACAGGGGTCAAATAACCTTTAGCTTTAGACATTTGCCACAGTCAGCAGTCTGCTTTTGCTTCTTCCTTTCACAGCAAGCTGATCTGGAGTTTATGTAAAGTTAGTATAATTTCCTATCATGCGTGTCAAACTTCAACTGTTAGCCATATGGCTACAGTTACCCGCAAGATCACAGTGCACGTGAATTTTGCTATTTCTATTTTTACATTCTTGTAGCTGTGATTGTTCAGATTCCATTGGCATGCACTAATTACTCATGCCTTCTTTTTGTGATGTTACTCATGTGACAGCTCTGATTGGATTTCAAAGTTTTGTCAGTGCATAAGCTTTTAAAGTAGTCACTAACAACATTCACAATAGATGAAAGCATTGTTGGCATTGATTAATTACTAAGTGCTTTCCAGTTTACATAACCAGTGTGCATTAATATGACATCGACTCAAGGCATTAGCAGCATTAAGGTCAAAAATGTTTGCTTAAATAGTAGAGGACAGTCTGCATGTGCTGGTTCACATATCCAAATAGAGAATGGGAAATTTACATGATTCACATAACACAATTCGCAGTTTAAACCTACTTGGAAGAATGTGATTCTAGTGGAGGATGAATGTGTGCTGCTGTACCACTCCCGTGGCTGCTTTTGCATGATCCCAGAGGTGAGGAGGATTCAAAACATTTGAATAAATTAACATTGAAAAACCAATACAACTCATTTCTCTGATTTTGACCTTTATGTAGCCCAACCTATGTTTCATTTTGCCATAACTGCCTACATGCCACAAATGACTTGCTGTGGGCTGATTACTGTGAAACCATTTTAACCAGCAACATCCATTGGCCAAGCAGCTTCTTGGTTGAGAAAGTAGCCCCAGAGGGTGATGTGAGATTGGACACCATTGATTCCACTGTAAAAAAATAGCCTGCATCTCTTTAAAGAGAAGAGTACCAGTGAGAAAGGCTGTACTAGGATGATGTGTTTGAAAGAACTAGAGATGGATCCTGCCACTTCTTAGATAGAATACTGGGAAACCTTGCTCAAGAGAGTGAATGCTTCTTACCCACCACTGCAGCATCAGGAGATGGAGAAGTCGACTTTTCCAACTCTTGATGATGCCGGGCTTGCTGTGTTCTTCCAGCCTCCTGCCTATCCATTTTGGATTCCAGCATCTGTAGGATTTTTTTGTCTTTTACCCACCAGTGCCCATACCCCTTCCAAATAGTCACCACACAAATGGTTCTATCAGTAACACATCAATTAACACTGAGAAGTGGTGGTCCAGGAGATAAATGACAGAATATCAACTTTTAATTTAATTACTCTTTGCTAATATCAGCACACCCACTGCTCACAAAATACTTCATCTCTCTTCCTTACATTCCTTTGCTATCAATTATATTAAGTTTCACTCAGCTCAAACTGGAGACTGAGCCTGTGGAGTCCAGATAAGATGTCCTCCTTTACCATCCTCTTTACACAGTACCATTTAATAATGCCTCTTGCTGTTCATTTATAGTAGTTGTGATGTCTTGTTTCCAATATAGGTGACTGCGCCCAGATCCATGGAAACAGATAGTGGTAATTATGTCTAAAGGTATGAATTAGGAGATAGTGAGGACTGCAAATGCTGGAGATCAGAGTCAAACAGTGTAGCGCTGGAAAATCACAGCAGGTCAGGCAGCATCCAAGGAGCAGGAGAGTCATTTCAGGCATAAGCCCTTCATCAGGAAATAATTGTCAAACTCTAGGAGGCAATCCAGACAGCAGCTTGCTGATTCAAAATACAGTTACAGGGAAGAAAACCAGCACACAAGTCAGCACAGAAATTTCACACATCCCTACGCTTTTGGATTCAGCTGACACTATTCCTGAAAACACAGCTATGTCTTTTGAGGAGAATCTGTCCTTTATTGAAGAAGGAAAGAAGTAAATTTGCCAACTTATTGTACAGAAGCTGTCAAGAAGATGCAGCAACTGCAGTCAGTTTGATGATGAGTTATTCCGGGATTAAAAAAAGAATGAAAAGACTGCAGGAAACAAGAAAGTAACAATGTATTGGTTCAATTACTAATGAAAATAATTGAAGCGTTAAAACTTCCTACAGTCAATAAAGAGGTCACAGAATCTGAGATATCCAGAATTCTGAATGAGAAAGAGATCTTCCACCAAAGAAAGAAGAGGTTTCTAAATTATAAAACAGTTTGAACACAGTTGAAAATTTTGTCAGAAGGAATATGTCACTTCTGCACAGGCAGAAGCCATGTAGGTAATACATTTTCAATCATGCACAGAGAACATCAGTGTGGGAGTGATGTGTTTAGAGAAACATTTCAATCCTCAGAAAAGACCCAGCAAGAATAAGTAAACCTTAATAGGTAATAAGAATCGTTCCAAAGAGAAAGCGATGTTTCGGTCCAAAGTGGATCATAATGTTGTGGGGAAAATCACCAGCCTCGGAGTCAGAGTCAGGGTTCAATGACAGAGTTTATTGCACAAGGAAATACCGGAGCTCCGGGGGGAGAGAGAGAGAGAGAGAGAGAGACACCAACAGCACAGTGGTCAGCTGTGAGTCTTCTCTCAACCCAGGAGCACATGTCCAGATACTTTTATACATTTTGTGATACAATAGGTCAGTGATGAGGTTATTGTCTCCGTAACATAGTTAGTTTGTGGTAAACATAGCAGAATCATTGATAGTTTTGGTGCAGTCATTGTCAGTTCCAGCTCAGTCTTTGTAAATTTCAGCACTGTCATTATCAGTTTCAGCACAGACATTGTCAGTTTCAATATCTGTGCGGAAGTCTGTTGCTGTAGTAATGGGCGCTAATCGCTCTTCCTGAGAAGGACAATTACTGCAGCCCTGGCTATTAGTACTTTGTATTGAATCTGTATCAAACTGTTATCATTTCTACCAAAGGTGTTGGCTGGACCCAGACACTTCAACGGGCAGTATACGCTACTCGTGTGTATTCTCTCCCCCACCCACCTTAAACTAGTCAACTAGGTTGTGAGTAGCCCCAGGCAGTATCTGTGTTTGTTCTGCTGTCTCTCTCTCTCTATATTGTGGTCCAGCAGCCATCTTGTGTCTCAAGTGGTCAACTTATGGCTCAGAGGTCATCTTGTATATCCATGTGTCTAATGTCACCCTGCCCTGTGCCATCTCCCACTTCACTCCCCTCTTTGTGTTCCAGGAGATGACTTTAGAGATCCCCACAGACCACCCAATTTACATGTAGAGGTAAGTTGTGTCTAGGAGCTCCTCCTCCCGAGGGGTATCAAGGAGTGCCAATTTCATTGCCGTCTCTTCTGTGGTGACACTCGCTGCTGGTACAGTTCTCATCAGTAGAGCCTTACAGCAGAGCTTTAAACACCCAAGGCCCACACAGAATAGCGGCATGAGTGCAATGAGGAGAACTATCCCGCGTGCCAAATAGTGTCCGCAAGATTTACATATCAACCAATTTAGCCAGCTGTCTGTAATTGTGACTCCCTGTCGAAAATTATCCAGCTGGTCTCGGATATTCTTGATGGCTTTTGTAATGTTGTAAGAGTCATCAATAACATGGGTGATACAATTGTCACTAATAATTGTACAAACTCCCTCTTGCTGTGCTAATTGATAATCCACTGCATAACGTGTCTGCTGTGTGTAGAGTCTGAGTTCAGCCAACTCTGTATTAATTGCTTCCAGAGCTTTTGAGGTATTATTGCCTAAGATAGTCAGGCCACATAGAAGGTAATTTCAGTTTTTAGCACTGACGAACCCTGCTGCTTCTCTCTAAGATAGAGATCCCAAGAATCCATATCCCAATAATGACCCCAAAGTGGTGGCGATCTGCCAGTCAGCACAGAACTCTTGACTGATGGAGCGGGTCACTATCCTTCTCCAGACATGTCCCCTGCCTGGGCATGGTACAGTGAGGGGTACAATTGTCCCCACTGTGAACACGTTTGGGAGGTCTGGGGTGTCTGTCGCATACATCCTCTTAAATAGAAAAACAAATCCCTTCACCGCTCGGTAACAGATATTGTCCTGTCCTTTTGTCTGTCTGTCCACCCATGTTGCCCCGATCCCCAGGTGCCACACCCGAGCTGGTAAGTATCAAATGGGTATGTTCATGTGGCAGAGCTGACATGGGTGCCATTGCACTGACCACACATGAATTGTCTGCCCGTGGTCACATTCAAGCATGCTACTCAATACAGGTGCAGGTAAACTGTCCCCTGGTGACTGTCCAGTATTGATAAGCGCACTGTGTCTGGATGCAGGAGTCATTTTTGGTAACCAGGGCATAAACCCATCCCCATCCCTGCCCTGTTAAACAGAGTGGGTAATTATTAGGTTTTAAATGAGTTTTCACTTCCCTATGCTGGGGAACCTGGCCCCATTTGTCGATGGTCCTGCCCAGCTGCACACATCTACCCTGGAGTCCCCGTTTGTATTTTCCTATCTGCCCCTCACACCGCGCTGCCGAGGTGTCTACTGTATACAGGTCGTGAGGGGTCCACACGGGGTGCCGTCACAAATAGGGATTCTACTGATCGCACCAGTGGGTAGCAAACAGTTTGGTTCCCATGTAAACTTAGGCGGGTTTTATAGAAGAGGTTATCTTCAAATCCTGACATGCTCCCGACAGTCGCGTCACATAAATGCAGTAAAATACATAGGTATTGCAATTAAAATAAAGTTATCAGTCAAAGTCTTTGTTTTCACCAGGAGGTGCAGTCGTGCTTCTGTGTGGTTTGTTCTGTTGTGTTTTCAGTACTCCCCCCTGGGATGACTATCTTGTCCACCGTTCCTGTCTGCACCCAGGGAATGGTCAATGATATTAGTTTGGTCACAGGAGTCTTTAAGCGGTTTTAGGTGGGTAGAGTGCTTCCGTGTGCATTTTCCTTTAATATCTATGCAGGCACAGATGTCCCCATTTATTACCATGTCGTATAGCCCATTCCATTTTGGGACAAAGCCTGGTTTGTCAGGCAGTGCTCACACCTGGACACGGCTTCCCGCTGCTGGGACCTCAGGGAAGATTTCAAGTTCCCCTGCCTTGGCCTTTTTGTCCTGTTTGTCAATTACAGATTTCCGCATCTCTTTTAATTGGGCGCTTAATTCTATCACATACCGCCGAATTTTGTCTTTTAGTGGACCCACATCGGTGCCACCTGTGATTATTGTCTCTGGCAATTGCATTTCTTGTTCGGTCATTAATTCATATGGTGTTAGCCCGGTTGCCTGATTCATGGTGGCTCTTAATCTCATTAGTATGGCTGGCAGCAGCTCAGTCCATGTTCTGCCTGAGGTTTGCACAGCCTTAGCTAAAGTATTTTTGGGTGTTCTATTCATTCTGTCTACCATCCCTGAGCTCTGGGGATGACAAGGAATGTAAAATATTTATCTAATGCCAAGTAATTGGCAGACAGTCTTCATGGCCTGGCCTGTAAAACGCGTCCCTTGGTCGGAGTTGATCTGGAGGGGTAACTCCCCACCTCGGGATTACCTCATCCGCTAATATTCTGGCTACAGTGGTCACAGTGCAGCTTTTGGTTGGGAATGCTTCTACCCACCGGGTGAATTGGTCTATGATGACCAGGCAGTATGTTTTCCCATGGGAAGGTGGGAGTGGCCCTGTAAAATCTATCTGAAGGTGTTCCCAAGGTCTTCTAGGTCAGGGCTGGTGTCCCATCTTAATTTTTATGGGTCTCCCTGGGTTATGTTGTGCACAAACCATGCATCTGAGACAGTACTTGGCCATGTCTTTTCCCATTCCCTTCCAACCCCACTCTCTCTCTTGGCTTGCTATCAAGGCCTCTCTACCTGTATGGGACAACCCATGGTGCAGTTCAAGCAATGTGTTCTGTATACATGCTGGTGCTACCACCTTGTCTGCTCACCTCCAGACACCATCCTCCCCTTTGAATGTCACCTGCAGTTTCCATTTGTCTCTCTCTTCCTGCGGGGTGTCTTCCTGTAGCTGCTGAATTTGGATAGTGTCTTTTGGTAATTCAATAGTGGCTATTGCAACCTCATCAATGGCTTCTAGTTCTCAGGCTTTCTGAGCTGCTCAGTCTGCTGCCTAGTTTCCTTTGAATTGTAGCCAATTTGCATTCTCTTTAGCTGGCTCCTTTTGATGGATTTTTACTTTTATTACTACAGCCTCTTTTGGCTGTTCACTGGCACGCAATAGTGCCTGAATTCTTAATTGGTGTCTGATCGGGGTTCCTCCTGCAGTGGTGAACCCTCTTCTGCCCCCATGCCACCATGTAGTCATGGACTACACCGAAGGCATATTGACTGTCTGTATATATATTCACGATTTTTCCATTTGCTAGTTCCAGTGCTTCAGTGATTGCTACCAGTTCTGCTACCTGTGTGGACTAACCTCCATCAATCCTTCCGGACATAACTGTTTCTAATTTATCATTTACCATAGCCCATTCTGTTCAGGGTGACGCTGCTACATATTTTTGTGACCCGTCCACGAAAAGGGTCTCCTCGGCTGTGTCTCAGAGGGATACCTTTTAATCTACCTCTATCTTCATCCCCATCTATATCCCCACAATTGTGTGATTCCCCTGCGTCTGGAATACCCTCAGCTGGGTTTTCTCCAGTATCCCTATCTATTACCATGGACTGACTTGGGGGTAAAAGAACTACCTCCCACTTTGCCCTTCTCATATTGGAGATGGCCCTCGTTTGTCTGTGTTTAGCATCTCTAATAGAGTTTGCATAGTGTGGAGAATGACATTCCCTGCCATTACTATGGGCTCACTAACCTTAATGGCCTAAGCAGCACAGTCTAAGGCTGCTATGCACCTGGGCAACCCAGTGACTACTGGCCCTTCTGTAGTTGAGTAGTACCCTACATGCCTTTTCCTGCTACCATAGCCTGGGGTGACCTTGTGGAGTAAAATCCTCCCTCATTATTACAGTGGATGTGAAAATCCTTGCTGGGATCTGGCAGCGCTAGCCCGGGGGCCAATATGAGTCGGGCTTTAAGCCGACTGTATGCCTCCTCTTTAGCTCTGTCTAAAATAGTAAAAATCTTGTGTTCGGGGGCCAAGCCATTTAAAATAGTGGAGGGTCTGCTACAATGGGGTGCAATTTGGGGGTGACCTTATTTAGTCCTGTATAATCAATGGTGAGCCTGTAGCTCCCATCAGGCTTTGTTACTGGCCACGACGGGGAGTTAGTTGTACTTGTGGTTACTTTCAGGATTCCCTGTTTCACTCGTCCTTTCACTATCTCCAAAACTGCTTTTTCTGCTTCAGGTTTTATTGGGTATTGCCGGTGGGGCTTATGCTCCTGCCCAGAAACCCTTATCGGGTCTATGTTAATTAGACATGTACCTAACTTTGTTTCTGCCCATGCTCTGGGGATGGAGGCGCAGATGGCTCCAAATCCCCCCTTTTTGAGGTTCCAGTCCCTACTGATGCCAGTAGCCACTGTAATAGTTTCAAGGTGGCTTGTAAGTTTCCCAATCTCGGTCTTTCGACCATCCTGTCTGGGCCAAATCAATTTCCCTATTGCACAATCGATTAAAACGTCATATTCTCTCATGAGGTCATTGCCCATTATGGTGCCCTTGTTTTTTTGGATATATAAATTAGAATTTAGATGGATATATAAATTATTTATTTCTAGGAGGGTAGTTTCGCTTCGGTAATCTGGTGTTGAATCCCCTCCTACCTAGGTTAAGCAAATCATTTTATTTGTGTGGGGTAAGGGTAAGTTTGTGATGGATACAGCCGCTCCTGCGTCTACTAGCATTTCACATTTCCTCCTTCCTATTATCGCAGGTACGTAAATTCTCCCCGCTCCCTTACCCTCACGAACAGGAACAGCTGGTTGTCAGCTCTGCTGACCTCAGGATTCCCGCGGTGCCACAGTGTTCCGGGTGGTGTTTGGGGTGCTCCATGCTTCTATGTGTCCTATTCTGTTGCAGTGGCTGCAGTATTTTACATTCTTCCCTGCTCTATCCCCTGCTTGTGGGACCCTATATTCTCGAGCAAAGTGTCCCTGTCGGCCACATTTGTGGCAGGTTAGTTTTATTCTGCTCTCACCTCCATTCCGGTCGGTTGCTTTGTTTATTGCGGAAGCTTCTGCCTCCTGCATCCCGCGAGCCCATGCAACTAGATCATCGTAATCCTGGGCATTATTACTCCCATTTCCAGGATGGCTTGGTGGGGGCTGGAGAGCCTAAGCTTGGATGAATGCCCAGTCCCCCCGATCTGGGTTTAATTGCCCTGAGTATTTCTGATAGACCTTAAATAATCATTCCCCATACTCAGAGGCTCCTTCCCCTTTACATTGCTTAGTTGTCATGATCTTGCTCCAGTTTGTGGGAGCATTTCCTAGCACCCTCTGGATTTCCTCTTTTAAATCGGCTAAGGGTATCTGCTGGGCATCTATCTCAGCTGTAAAGCAATGGCATGTGTCCATTGTCCTCCCCAAAAATCTTGGGTTGCTGTGGCATTGGGTCCACCAGCTACCTGTCTCCATTTGTCTGCTGTGCAAGCTGCCCAGACCAGCTGGTGTATGTCTCTCAGGTGTAGTTGGTGCCCTACCCATACATTATCCAGTTCTTTCCAGAACCTGGTGTTTGCGCTCCAGGCTGTAATTTGCCCAGGGAGGCCAAAATTTGCTGCCTCTCCCCTGGGGTGAAGGGTTTATAATTTGCTTTGGGCTGTGAGTCTGTTCTTCCTCTAGTAACGGGCGCTAAGTTATACTCGTGCACGGTTCGTCCAACAGAGGGAGCAATTGGTCCCTGCTGGATGGATTCGTAGGAGGGGAGAGAATCAATCTCCCTTTCCTCCTGTATTTTTCTAATCTTTGTTCTAGCTCCTTTATCCTGTCCTCCAGCTCTTCAATTCATTCTTGGCTTTTTCTCCACCTGCTAGTGGAGGCACCGACTTGTTCAATTTGGTTTGCTAATTGGTACACTAACATTACCCCTACCTTTGTAGTTTTATTCCATTTCTGTTTATCCATCCACTGTCTCTGTTGTGGTAATGTCCAGGATGGATCCCAACCACTTTTCTTCATTTGCTCTGTCAACCCTTGTCTGTCTGCCTTGTATTTTCAATAAAGGAACCTGTAGTATTCCCCTTAAAACTTTGATCTGCCATTTAGCAGATGTTGTACCCCTGGATACCACCAACAGTAAAATGTTCCTAACCAGTGAGGACGTCTCTACCCCCTGGACAATAGTACTGTCCCAGCACCGTCCGTACAGCCGTAGCAGCCTCCTAGCAAGGTGTGCTCTCTAGTGTTGGGACTTCTCTACCCTCCCGGCCACCACTACTAGTCAGTACCTACCAGTCAGCTGGGAATACTGGCTCAATAGGGTGTGCTGTCTACCATGACCCCTCTACCACCAGCACCCACACCCTCCCAGCCACCTCTACTGACCCAGCACCTACTGATAGGCCCAGAAGCTAACCACTAGCCCAGTGGGACTCGTTACCCTCCCCACCACTATTCAAGCTCTGTCATTCTACTATGGACTGACAGAGTATGTTAGTATTTCTATCAATGGTGTTGGCTGGACACAGACAGTCGGCAGGCAGTATACACTACTCATGGGTATTCTCTCCCCCACCCGCCTTAAACTAATCAACTAGGTTGTGAGTTTATTGTGTTGGCATTCTGGTGGCTCTAGGCAGTATCTGTGTTTGCTCTGCTGTTACACTCCATGTTGTGGTCCAGCGGCCATCTTGTGTATCTGTGTGCCTAGTGTTACCTTGCCCCATGCCACCTCTCACTTCGGTAACAATATTCATAAGCTTAGAAGATGAAGGAGCAGAATTAGACCATTCAGCCCATTGCTTCTGCTCTGCCACTCAATGAGGTCATGACTGATCTGATAATTCTCAACCCTAATTTCCAGCCTTATCCTCATAAGCTTTGATTCCCTTACTGATTTAAAATCTGTGTATCTCAGCCTTGAATATCTTTAGTGATCCAATTTAAACAGCCCTCTGTAGTAAAGAATTCCACAGGTTCACTCCCCTCTGAGAGAACAAAAACATTCCTCATTGCTGACTTAAATGGGCAACTCATTAATGATGCTTTCTGTTCCTAAGTTGTCTCACAAGGGAGAGCATATAGTCTCAGTATCTCTTCTGCCAAGCCTCTTAAGAATCTTATATGTTTCAATAAAGTCATTCTTCTAAACTCCAATGATTATAAGCCCAATTTAACCAATCCCTTCTCATAGAAATTCCCTCCATACTTGGAGTCAACCTTCCTCTACCTCCAATGCCAGCATATCTTTCCTTAGACAAGGAGCCCAATACTGTTCACAGCATTCCAGTTGTGGTCTGAGTAGTGCCTTGTGTGGTTTTAGCAAATGCTCCTTAGTTTTATATTCTATTTGCTTTGAGATAGAGGCCAACATTTCATTTACCTTTTCTATTACTTGCTGAACTTGGATGATGACCATTTTTGATTCATACTTGAAGACCCCAATTCCCTCTGGGCTGCAGATTTTTGCAATCTTTCTCCATTTAAACAATATTCAGCTTCTCTATTCTCCTTGTCAACATGCATAGCCTCAATTTTCCATGTTACATTTTCCAATGTTTTGCCAATCGCTTACCATGTCAATTTTCCTTGTAGACTCCTTGGGTATCCTTACTACTTGCTTTCCAACCTACTTTTGTGTCAACTGCAAACTTGACCATAGCATATTCATTTCCAACTCATTCACATATATTGTAAATAATTATGGGCTCGGCACTGATCCCTATGACATTTACAGGGTGCCATCCTGAAAATACCACCTTGGTCCCAAATATCTGACTTCTGTTTGTTACCTAATTCTCAATCCATGCCAATAGACAAGCCCCAACACAATAGCTCCTATTTTGTTAAGTAGCCTTGTATGCAATACCTTATCAAATGCATTTTGGAAGTCTAAATATAATATGCCTGCTGGTTCCCTTTGTCTAACCTTTGTTACGTCCTCAGAGAATGTAATAAGAAGTCAGACAAAATTTACCCTGCATAACGCCATGCTGACTTTGCTTGTTTTATCATTGTTTCCACATGTTATGCTATTACATTCTTTATAACAGACTCCACAGTGATAAATGTTAAACTAACTGATCTAAAGTTAACTATTTTTATTTTCTTCCCTTTTTGAATAAAGGTGCTGCATTGGTAGTTTTCAATCCTCTGGAACTTTTCCAGAATCAAATGATTGTTGAAAGATTATTGCTAGTAGCTCCATTATCTCTGTAATTACTTTCCTCAAAACCCTCGGATGCATCAGGTCCAGGAGACTTAGTGGCCATTAGATTTCTTAATTTTTTTTTTCTCTCTAGTAATGGTTAGTGTGGTAAGTTCCTCCCCACCTTGGGTTTCTTGATTATTCAGTATTTTTGAATATTATTAGTGTCCGCGACCATGAAGACTGGGGCAAAGTATTTATTCAACTCCTTTACATTTCCTGGTTCTCCATTATTGTTTCCCTAGTCTCATTCTCTCCAGAGCCTTTGTTCATTTTGGCCTTTCTTTTTGTTTTTATGCATTTAAGGAAACTCTTGCTGACCATTTTTATATTATGTCCTCATTGGTTCATTTTATCTCTCAATTTTTATCAACTTTGGTTCTCAAAACTTTAAACCTTTTCAAACTTACCCCATCCTCTGGTTTACCATTTGTCTTTCTCACGTTATATGTTTATTTTCCTTCAATTTGACAATACAATTCACTATCTTTGTTAACTGTACTCATTTATCCCCTTCCTTAAATCCTTCTTCCACATTGGAATGCATCTTTGCTGTAAGTTATGAATTATCTTCTTCTATTTAGAAATTGTTGATCTGTGCAGATGGCAGATTGAAGCTACAAGACAAACCAATTATTAAGCAACAGAAGCAGTGGAGAGTTTCTTTTTTATATGCCTGCAGGACCAGACGATTCATCTCCTGGAAGCATACAATGCATTGGCAAATATTAAAGTTGAATATTGGAACACCTACGAACACAACAAGAATTTAAACAGTCTAACTACCTCAGTGATCCTACGAGCTAAAAGCACAATTGTTAGCAGTCAAAAAATGTAATCAAGCCTTGCAGGTTGGGTGGTTTAAGTTATAGAGAGAGGCTGAATAGGCTGGAGCTTTTTTCCTTGGAGCATTGGAGGCTGAAAGGTGACCTTGTAGAGATTTATAAAATTATGAGGGGCATGGATAGGGTAAATAGGCAAGGTTTTTTTCCCCTGGGAAATATATAAAAGGGACTAAGGAGCAACTTCTTCATGGAGAGGGTGTTGCGTGTGTGGAATGAGCTGCCAGAGGTAGTGGTGGAAGCTGGTACAATTAAATTTAAAAGACATCTGGATGAGTAAATGAATAGGAAGGGATTAGAGGGATATTGGCCAAATGCTGGCAAATGGGATTAGATTAATATAGGATATCTGTACAGCATGGACAAGTTGGACCGAGGAGTCAGTTTCTGTGCTATATATCTCTATGACTCTACAAGACCACAGCAAACAATGTCCTGAAATTCTCTCTGCTAGTTAAGAAGTAATGATCTCTTCATTCACTTGTAAGGGACAGAGGTCATCTTGGGAAGGAGATTTCTCTTCTTGTAGCTCTCCATGTTTCTGCTGTCCAAGATGGTACAATTCTCGTAGAGTCCCTAAGCTGTCTTTGCCCACAACTCCACAAGTGTCACTGTGACTGAAAGAAAACAATCCCAGTCTACAAGTAGTGAGTACATCTTTATTGACTTGCCTCCAAGCATTAATTTCAGAAACACTTCATCTTTTTTGATCTATTACATCCATCCCTAGATCACAGCTCAAAACAGCTAGAAAGGAGAGCAAGAATTCCACTTCCTTGTCTTGCTTCCCAAGACGATGTGATTATTTGTGTCCTTTTCTTTTAAACATTTTGTTTTCCTTGAATGGGCTTCACTACTACTACAGATCTTCATGTTGGCCAAAACACAGAGACCAGCTGTTGTCAAAAGCTGTGATTCCATTGCATCAATTTGTTGATCTTCCAAAGAAATGACAAGAAAATGCATATATCCTACATACTCTCAATGTGAACAATGTGTACTGATAGATGATTTGAGTGAAAGAGATTTGCTAAGATTGAGTGGGGAACGGGAGAAGTGGAGTAAAAGCATCAAATGTTCATGGTTAAAGATTAGTAGTAAAAAAGGGTCCCATAAAAGAGTTTAAGGAAAGATTTAAACTAAGGTGAATTGTATCTTTTATTTTAAATATAGCTACTGAACATGCGCAAAAGAAGCCTTATCATAATAATGCTGGAGCACATAAAATTGGGTTTGGGTCTGTAGGATCCAGCACAAGATGTCTTTCCTCTTTTACCTTCCCCTTGTATAGTAATGTTCAATAAAGCTTGTTTTTGGTCATTTAAAAGAAGGTATATTATACATCATACTTCCTACTAACAATTTGCTATCCCTATGCTTAATACTATTAGAACTCTTATGTGCAATGTCAGAGATATGGGTGAATAACAGCCATGTTATTTGACTCTGACAGCCACCATCTCAAAATAGTTCGCAAGGCTATCACTATCACGCACATATCCTTCTTTCTTGCAGGGAAGAACAGAGTGCTACTGGAGAATGCCAAAGCCAGCAACTTGTTGCCATTAGAAGTCTGGATTTCGGAACTGACATGTGGTTGGGTATGAAAATGGAGGAGGAGCATCCAATTATGATGACTTAGGGTTCCTTCACAACATTGACTTTTTCCCTTCTAACTTCTATCACATACACTCTTCATAATGCACTGAAGCTATTTCAACAACCAGTTATCTCTCCTTGTTTACCTTTGGCACTAAAAGCTATTCCTTATCTCTCCCTTACATTTCAAATGTAGAAAATCATAAGTGTTCCACGTGAGTGTAGTATCTCCAATGGAAGTTCACAAGCCGGCAATGTCCACATTCCTGCATGGTCGGTAATGGCTCTCAGTTAAGGCCAGAGATAAATGGAAAAGGATGAGGGGATTGGTTTATGGGACAATCACTATGCTTTGCAAAACAGTAGAGCTAGATGATCCTGGCTCCACAGAAGTATGTTGTGTGTAAATGTACCTTACAGTAACACATGATTAGGAATCCTGAGTAGAAGATGCCTGGCATCTTGGCTGCTTATTGCAAAGGAAACAGAACCTAAAACAAGCACCATGTCCCTCATTTACATACGTTAAAGACTGAAATCTGTTAAGATGGTCATTGGGGTTGTGAAAAATGGCTCAAATGTGTATTACGTCATGATATTTCATGCATTCCTGGAGTTTAAGAGGTTAGCTAATATCAACACTCACTGTGATTTGTTTTACACTCCCACAATGGGTACAGTGAGGTCCAGTTTCTATATTTTGGACTTTAGAAAATACTGGAAGATTATTGGTTTACAACAGTGGCAAAGAGTTTTCTTTTAAGGAATGTCAGTGGATTCCTTCTGAGGCCTAATCCCCATCTGGATCATTGTCCATATGTTCTGTGAATTTATTAAGAGATTGCCCGTTCACAGTCTTGCAAGGGAATTGTTTCTCCTAGGGTATTATAGATAGGTTGTCTCCACTTATTGGCTTTCAAATTTATATTAACCAAGGATAAGATTATTCAGTCATCTTAGAGGCTGCAGTTCTGAGATGCTGAAATGTTGCTTCATTCTTTTCTTTTATTAAATGTAATCATTATTTCCAGCTAGGAAAGTCATAACGTCTTTTTAAATAAAGCATGAATTCATAACAAGAATAGTGGTTTTAGTGCTATTGGGCTAAGAAGACAGGAGTAATCAGTAGCAGTCCAATTATGATTCATAATATCATAAAATACAGAAGCATGATTAGGCCATTTAGCCCATTGAGTCAGCTTCACCATTCAATCTTGACTAATATGTTTCTCAACCCCATTTCCTGCCTTATCCCCCATAACCCTTGATCCCTTCATTTATCAAGAGCCTATCTATCTGTGTCTTAAATACACTCAATGACTTGGCCTCCACAGCCTTCTGCAGCAATGAATGTCACAGATTAACCACCCTTTGGCTGAAGACATTTCTCCTCATCTCAGTTCCAAAGGGTCATCCCTTCAACGTGAGTCTGTGCCCTCAGGATCTAGTCTCCTATACTGGTGGAAACATCTTCCCACATCCACTTTATCCGGGCCTCTCAATCTTCTGCAAGTTTAAAGGAGAGTCCCCCATTTCCATCCTTCATAACACCATTACCTCCAGACCCCAAGTCCTCAACCACTCCCCATATGCCAAACCCTTCATCCCTGGGATCATTTTTGCAAACATCCTCTGGACCCCAGCAGCACATCCTTCCTTAGATATGGGCCCCAAAATGACTCATAATATTTCAAATGCAGTCTGACCAGATCCTTATACAGCCTCAGCAGTACAGCTCTATTCTAGCCATCTTGAAATTAATGCTAATATCCTAATTGCCAACTGTACTTACATGTTAATCTTAAGAGAATCCTGAACTAGGACTCCTAACTCCTTTGTGCTTCAGATTTCTGAAGTGTTACCCCATTTAGAAAATAGTCTAAACCTCCATTCTTCCTACCAAAATGCTTACCAAACTTATCCACCTTCAGGCCTTTCAGCTTCCCAGCATCTTTTCCTTGGTCATGTCTACAACACTACTCTGTCCCCTAACTCTCTTGACATTCTGGTATGCTGGTGGTATCTTCCCCATGAAGACTGATACCTATTCAATTAATCTGCCATTTTTTTGCCCTGTCCTGTGACTCCCATTAGAAAGCGTCAACAGGACCAGTTTTGCCTGTAATATACCTCTACCGAAATTGAATGTCAAGAATGTCTAATTCCTGAAGAACTGTCCTCCAGCAGGGGAAGCCATCCCAAGAGGCAAAGGAAACCAATCAGAGAAACAAGCATGGAGTATGAGCTGGATTTCAGGTTGCAGATGGCCTCAAACATGAAAGCCTAACATTAGATGAGTGATCAAGGAGGAGAAAGACTTGGGGTTTGTTTGAGATTTTCCTTTTTTTTTGGTGCTAAATAAAGTCTGTTCCCCCGGCCTACTAGGAAATCTTAAACAAATGGTTTGGCCTTTTGTTGGAGTAAAAAAGTGTGTTGCTGTAAAAGCACAGCAGGTCAGGCAGCACCGAGGAGCAGGAGAGTTGACGCTTCAGGCATAGGCCCTTCATCAGGAGTGTGCTTTTCCAGCACAACACTTCTTGACTCTGATCTCCAGCATCAGTAGTTTTTACTTTCTCCTGGCCTTTTGCTGAAGCTTACTCTACTTCCTGCCAGGATTTACTGTCGATTTTTATGACTGGTAGTTAAAGTCAAATCACAAAATTGGACCCCATTCTTCCATGATATATGCCTTCCCTATGAGAAAAACAGCACAGTTAAAAATGGTGGCAGGTACAATATGCCAGAAATAGTGATAGAGAGTAAAACTATTTTGATTACTTAACTACCTCATCTCCATCAAATATGCTAAAGTCAAAATCAAACCTAGATTGCCAAATTTAAATGTTGCTTCAGAATTACAACGTTAAATATCAATGTTTTTATGCATAACAATTACAGATATTCCAACAAATATAGATACATCAAAAAAGCCAGCAGAATGTGATTTCTTTATTAAATTTATGAGTATTACTTATGCAAAGAGAAATGTTAAGATTTCAAAAAGCGTAATTAAGCATCTTGTGAGTTTAACCAAATGCACAATAAATTAGTGAACAGCAGTCAAGTAGAGACCAGCATCACTTTTTCTTTACGTTTTCTGCAGTGATAAGGTAATTGTTAGGTTGCTTTTGACTTCTACACAAGATTTTGAGTGTGGGAATCTGATAAATCTTTAATCTGTGCTGGATTAGGATTTACAGGCATGCCTGTTGGAATATAATATGCATTTTCCATGTAATTAGATTCAGCTAATAGATTATTTTGGGTATTCATTTTGTGATCTTGCTTGTCCTTTGTATTTGGATACATTTGTACTTCAGTGGTCTCAGAAGATGGGCCAGAATATGTGGGTAGAGGTGGTGAAAATAATTTGGTACATTGCATGCTGGGTATGTATGGGGGTCTCAAGGCATTCGGATATAGAACACATGGAGAGAATGTTGATCCACAATATGGTTGCTGAGGTATTATTATTTCAATATAGCAACCAGTTTCTGGATCTAGCAGCAGTTTACGTGGGGATTGTACCGGTGTTTCGATGAAATAATGTTTTCCAGTCTCTGGATCAATAAGCATTTTTTTATCTGGTAGGATGTATTGAAAGCAAGGGAATTGGGGATTGGCTAAAAAGTGAGGAGATTGAGGCAGTTTATTACAGTTTTCTGTATTTGGTATTTGCTCAGTTGAAGTTGGCATTTGATGTGGCACCTGAGCAGAAGTATAAAATGGAGGTTGTAGAGATGTACCAAATGATTGAAAGTCCTCAGGGACTTGTTGAGGCAATGTCTGTTCTTCCTGTTTACGGGGATCTTGGGTTTCCCAATTTTGTTGGCAAAAGGTAGTTGTTGTTGAATAATGACTTGGTTTAGGAACAATCAGTTGTGGAGAAGCAGGCATTTGTAATTGGACCGATGCCTGTGATTTGTGTTCTTTAACAGGAATGGTCAGATAATTTACTCGGTCTGATAATACTGATGCTTCCTCTTGGGTGAATGCCTTGTTCATTGCTGCTACATTCATTTCTGAGGACTGTTGCTTGGTTTGATCACCAGTTGTATTGGTGGATAATTTAGAATCAAGATGAATAGGTTCCAGCAACTTCACATTCAAATTTTTAAAGCTTGATGTAGCCTGTGAAGCCAGAAGCTTATTACCTGTTGTATTTTGAATACCATATGACAATACTGATTTCTCATGAACATCTGGCATTTCTTTTTCTTGCAGTGAGGTATTTACTGACATTTTAATAGTTTCTGGATAATTTGATGATTCCACAGAAATGTGATTGTTGTCTGTGGTTTTGATTGGTATTAAATTGATGTCATTTGGGATTTGAATCTGCACAGATGAAATTTGCACATCTGCAACTTTGTTATTATTGGTTTCTGTACAGTCTTCAGTAGCACGTTTTCTATCGACCTGTGAAACTATTGAAAGGGCACTGTTATCTTTGAATGGCTGTAATTCACTTATGAATGTTAACCCATTTTCAGTTTTTTGTATCATTTCAACTTGACCTGTGTTCTCTGGAGTATTATATTCAATTTCAAACTCTTTCTCACTTTTACTTTTAACTGCTGGTAACTGGATATACCCACTGTTCTGCATACAATGGTTCAACAGACTACTTTGATCACCCATTACATCATGGATTTCTTCTTTAAGATTACTCTTTGTAGGTGATAATTTAATTTCTTTGCAGTTTGAACTTGAATTATACAAAGATTTAGTTTCATTTTGCAATCCCCTTTGCACCTCATTTTCATGCATATTTGTATTTGGTAATATGTTGTCAACTGATGCACTCTGGTGGTCCTGCTGATGATCTACTTGATATTTAGGGTAATCAAATGATGTATTGTCATCTTCGACATCATAACTGGAATCTTTAGACATTTTGTTCTGATCTCCCAAACTGACTTGAGGTTCTTTTTTCAGTTCATGCTTGATATGTGACACCAAAAGCATTTCATTGTCTAATGTTAAATTTTCTAATATTTTATTTTGCTTTTCCAATCTAAGTTGCATTGCTTTCTTATGTTTCCCTTTTCTAGGTGGTGTTTGAGTTTCTTTATCATTTGCAGTTGATACCCTTAAACATTTATTTTGATTACCCAATGTCATGTTGCTGGGATCATCTTCCCAAAATGATGAACCCAAGCCTTTGTTGCTTTCAATTGAATTTTGATTCTTCACATTAACTTTTTGAAAAGAAATATTTTCATTTGGCAGTTCAATATGCTCATTAAACATTCCTAACTGATTGTTCTGAATTTCCAGCTCTATTTGAGAATCCTTTTCAAATCCATGCTTTCTTTGTGAAGAATCATTATTTTTGTTTAGGGCTGAATTGTTTAAAAGTACAGTTTGATCTTGTACTATGTCTGGAGTCTTACTTCTTGTGACATCCTTAGAGAGTGCCAATGAATTTTCTTTCTTGCTTAAATTGGACTTGGTTGTAAATCTGTTTTCATTATCTTGTTCACTTTGAATATCTCTATTATGTTCTATATTGCTAACTGGCATTTCAGTATTTTCAGTTTTTGTGGTAGAACATGATAAATGAGTATTAATATTTTCCAGCCTTTGCTGGAATTCATTATTTTGTTTATCTTTTCCAAGTACAAAATCGTCAATTTCATTATTTTGTACAAAATTGGCTGAACATTCTTTCTGATTCTCTGCTCCCACTTGGACTTTTATAGATGATGATTTAGACTTTGCATTATTTGAAATTGATAAGGCTTTGATTTTCCTTTCATGTATTATTTTCCTGGAAAGACAGGTTAAATGTTCAGTTGCGTTATTTCCATTCTCCTTCATAGAGTAATTTGTACTCTCTATTCTTTTAGCAGAAATTACTTTGTTTTTCTGTTTATTTGATGGAAGAGGTAGCTGGAAGTCTGAGGACAAAAGTTTTGAAATATCTGAGCTTCCTGTACAATAACTCTTGTCCACTGAATGATTGTTATCATATTTGTCGGCTTTCCTATTTATTGATTGACATTCAATAAAAATTGGTGATAGTTTGTGTTGTTTTGCTGAAAGTGATTTTTCTAAACTAGCAGAATTGTGAACTTGATTGGGTAAAGCAGATTGAGTCTTGACAGTACAGGATGTCAATGCGCTGTAAGCATTTTCAGCCAGTTTTCTCACATCTCTGGTATGATAAGGATGATCTTTTGTTTTGTTTTTCATTATTATGTTGTCTTTTACATTACACCATGAAACCTTATCTTGCTCCAGTCCAGAGTCTAATTCAAATGAAGTAGGAAGAATCTTATGCATAGGGCCAAGGCCAATAGTGTTAGAACCCATAGCAGAATTCTCTTTGGCAATAGAAACTGGTTTGATTTGTTTTGCATTTGCTATTTGAGAATTGTGTACCATGTATGGTGCTGTTAATGTAAGAGAATGACTTGTTCCTTCAATTTTGCATGAGGTGTTACCTGACTGGATGTCACTTGTTCTCTCTTCAAATGGTACCTGTTCCGTTTGCATTCTGTCGTTTAATATTATTTCTTCCTCAGAAACCTGTGATGTGTAATCTGTATTTCGAAACTCTGAAATACATGGTGCATTGATATTTTTCTCTTGCTCAGTTGCATTAGTGTTTAGGTCATGTAACTCAGGACATGATTTTTTTGGATGCAATTCAAATGCTGTCTCTTCCTTGGTATCAATTTGGCTGTCTGTATTGCATTCACTACAATTTCTAAATGCTTTGTTTCTACAGCAGTTGAGAATATTTTTGTTTTTCTTTCCATCCAAATTCAGACCACAGTCACATTTTAAACAATTGAAACTGTATTTTTGTTCCTCATTTCTGTTTTCCTCAATGCTTGTATTATTAAATTCAAAACTGTTCCTTTTGCAATTGCCTTTGATCAATTTGACAGTTTCACATTCTGAAGCAGGATCTTCATCTTGAACTTGTTGTGAAACCATTGTGGGAAGGCCACAATCCTTTTTTACCAAGGTAGGAGTTGATGAGACAGAGTTTGTAATCTTATTTAATCCATGCTCCATTTTGAGACCTTGCTCAAATTGCATTTTCTTGGATATAACATTTGTGATAAGATAGGACGCAAATTTGTTTTTGGTCAAAGGCCTAACTATGGAGATTGGTCTTTTTAGTTGGTTATCTATATTATCTTCATCTTTGATATTGTCTGTGAAAGGTACATTTTCACACTTTTGCAACTCTTCTAAATTTTTTTTGTTCTCAGTTTCATCAACAGGATCAATGCAAACACAGGAATTCATATCACACCTTGAAGTAAAGACTTTTAATTCACTTCTCTGTTGTTTTCTAAATTCAATTTGACGTTTGGGGACAGTTCTGCTTGATCTAAAATCTTTGCTTTTGTCATGAGTTTCCACAGCCACATCAATGCACTGCTCACTGTCAAATGAATCATCAAATAACATAGTGTCTTCTTTAGCTTCAGAATGTAAAGCTTTGTTGCTGGAATCTGAGCACTCATCATTTCTGTTAAAAAGGCCATTGTGGGCTAATCCATTGCAAGGTGACAATCCGTGTTTTTTATGGTTTTCCTCTGACAGAGGTGATGAAAAATCAATGAGTGCCTGAGACTTATAAATATCAAGGTAATCATCATTTGGGCAGGATAAACTTCGAAAAGCCAAAGCAGTTAACTTTTGAACTTCATAATCAGTCTCATCTAAGTCACTTGTTGCACTGGATGTTTCACTCACACAATCACCATATAACCTTTTACCATTAGCACATGAATTGTTTTTAAAATTGTTTTCAAATGTATCTGTTTTAAAAGTTTTTCCAGGTTCATTTAACCCCAGCTGTAGATAGCAGCTTGGGGATTCATGGAGACTTATTCCAGTCTTCTGAATTTTAGTGAGCTGCACTGTGCTACTGCTCTCTCCAGTTTTGCTATTCTGGGCTGTGATTGACATTTGAACCTGTTGGTCTCCTTTATAGTTCTCGGTATCTGTGCCCTTAACTAATGGATCATATTCAGTTGACTTGTTGACTAATCCTTCGATATATGAATTGCGATTAGTAATTAATAAAGTATCATCAGGTACTACAACATGACAAGCATTGCTGTTTTGCAGAGGGACGGTGGTTGTTTCATGCATATCAGCAATTGTTATAGATACTCTCCCATTCATTTTGCAATCAGAGTCAACATCAGTCTCGTTCTTGATCTCTAATCTACAGACCTTCATCTCTTCATCAGATTCAAAGGAGTCTTTCTCAGGACTTACTTTACACAACTCCTTTTTATGCTTATTCATAAATAATTTCCCTTGTCCTTCACAACAATAAGATTGAAGTGCTGATGTGCAATCATTCAAACTGCTCTCATTTTCTGGACTTTTTAACAGGTCACTGCTTTGTTCAGTTTGCAAATTAGCTAAAAGTTCAGATCTTTCACTTGTAAAAATTTCTTGATTTCCAACAGAGTCTGTAGGAAGTTCTTCAATGTCCTCAAATTGTCCACTAGAGTCACTGAGATTTTCAGAGCACATAGCTGTGTGATAGGAACCTGAAGAATCGCAAGGAGTGTCATCAGCTTTAGGAAAAAAAGGTGATTCTGATGATCTCTTTATTATAGATAATAAGTCACCATGCTGGATATTATTTATGCGATCAGGATCTGCAGAAAGTTCATTGGGAATTCTATTTACTTTAGTTTGGCCCTTGTCCTCTGTCAAAACTTGATTGGAAGACTCTGATTTTGCAGCTGTATCTTCTGAAATAAAAGCTAAATTTGTTCTGGAGTTATTAGAGGGTGTACTGGATGATATTTCAGAAATAAATTTGGAACCAACTTGAGACTCATCTCTTCTGTTACATGTACTTTCTTGTGGTCTGTTCACACACGAAACTTCTTCATCCAAATAATTCATTTTCTCAGACCCATATAAATATTTTATATAGTGTCCCTATAAAAGTTTCAAATTAACATTCTGTAAACTTATTTCAATGAAGAATGTTGCCAGTCTGAAGAGATGATTCATTAATTGTGATCTAGTAACTGGGCCAACTGTTTCAGTAATTTCTCTGACTAATTGTCAAGTCATTATAATTCTGGAAGAAAAGAACATAATTAATTATAGCAAGAACAAAATTTAGCAAAACCGCTGTAAGTAAAATTAGTTAGTAAAAAAATCATTTGCAGCAATTTCATCTGAAAATTACAACAGATACAACATACATCGGTTTTGCATAAAGAATTCATATCTCATGAAATATTTCAAATTATAGAGTCATAAAGATATAAGCACAGAAACAGACCCTTCGAGCCAATTTGTCCAGGGCAACCAGATGTCTTAAATTAATCTCGTCCCATTTGCCAGCATCTGGCCAATATCCCTCTAAACCCTTCTTATTCATTTGGACATCCATTTAAATGTGTTTGTACCAGCCTCCATCACTTCCTCAGGCAGTTCATTCCATAAATGCGCCACCATCTACATGAAAAGGTTGCCCATTAGATTCCTTTAAAAATTGTCCCTCCCATCTTAAGCCCATGTCCTCTAGTTTTGGACTCTCCCACCCTGGGGAGAAGACCTTATCTATACACCATGTCCATGCCCCTCATGACCTTTTATAAACACTCCCCAGCCCCTGACACTCCAGGGAAAATATTCAGCCTCAAACCCTCCATCTGTGGCAAAAATCCTTTACTGAACCCTTTCAATTTTCACAACGTGCTTTATATAGCAGGAGACTAGAATTGAACACAGTATTCCAAAAGTGGCCTAGCCATCATCCTCTACAGTTACAATGTGACTATCCAATTCCTTTATTTAATACACAGACCAAGAAAGGCAAGCATATCAAACTCCTTCTTCACTATCCTGTCTACCTGCAGCTCCACTTTCAAGGAACTATGCACATGCACTCCAAAATCTCTTTGTTCAGCAATACACCCCAGGACCTTACCATTACCTGCACTGATTTGCCTTACCCCAAAATGCAGTACCTCATTTATCTAAATTAAACTCCATCTATTACTACTTGGTCCATCTGATCAATGAGCTGTTGAACTCTGAGGTAATCTTCTTCATTGTCCACTACACTACCAATTTTGGTGATATCTGCAAACTTACTAACCGTATGCCCTATATTCACATCCAAATCATGTATATACATGACACATACAGTGGATCCAGCATTAATCCTTGTGGCACACTACTGATCACAGGCCTCCAGTGCGAAATGCAACCATCCACCACCACCCTCTGTCTCCTACCTTTGAACAGCACCCAAATGGCTAGTTCTCCCTGGGTCCCATGTGATCTAATAGTGTGTTGCTGGAAAAACACAGCAGGTCAGGCAGCATCCGAGGAGCAGGAAAATCGATGTTTCGGGCCATAACCCTTCATCAGGTATGAGGCTGGGAGCCTCAGGGGTGGATAGATAAATGGGAGGGAGTGGGGCTGGGGTGAAGGTAGTTGAGAGTGCAATAGGTGGATGGAGGTGGGGGTAAAGGTGATAGGTCAGCGAGAAGGGTGGAGCAGCTAGGTGGGAAGGAAGATTGACAGGTGGGATAGGTCATGAGGATAGCACGGAGCTGGAATGTTGGAACTGGGGTAAGGGGAGGGGAAATGAGGAAACTGGTGAAGTCCACATTGATGCCATGTGGTTGAAGGGTCTTGATGCAGAAGGTAAGGCATTCTTCCTCTGGGCGTTGGGTGGTAAGGGAGTGGCGATGGAGGAGGCCCAGGACCTGCATGTTCTCGGCAGACTGGGAGGGGGAGTTGGTCCTCCGAGGAGCAGATATGGTGGAGGTGGAGGAATTGGGAATATGGGATAGCACTTTTGCAGGAGATAGGATTGGAGCAGGTGTAATCCAGGTAACTGTGGGAGTTCGTTGGTTTATAAAAAATGTCAGTGTTGAGGGTGTTGACGATGAAGGTGAGAGATTAGAGTGGGCGAGGCGGTTGGACAGGTTGAGGCGGTTGATGTCACAGCCGCAGTTTGAAATGAAGAGGTCAAGGGCAGGTAGCAGGCCAGCACAGGGTATCCAGGTGGGTGGGGTGTGTTGGAGACGGAGAATGGGTCCTCGGTGGGAGGGCAGGAGATATGTTGTAAAAGTAGGCACAGAGACGGAGGTGGTGGAAGAAACGTTTAATGTCGCAGCGGGCCTCACCCTCAACGATTTCTCCTTCCTCCAGAAAAAGGGGTAGCCATGGCACCCACATGGGCCCCAGCTATGCCTGTCTCTTTGTTGGTTACATTGAACAGTCCATCTTCCGGAGCTACATTGGCACCATTCCCCACCTCTTCCGCAGCTACATTGATGACTGCATGGGCCCCACCTCATACTCCCATGAGGAGGTCAAACAGTTCATCAACTTCACCAACACATTCCACTCTGACCTTAAATTCACCTGGACCATCTCTGACACCTCCCTCCCCTTCCTAGATCTCTCCATCTCCATCCACGATGACTGACTCAATACTGACATTTTTTTACAAACCCGCCAACTCCCACAGCTACCTGGGTTACCCCTCCTCCCATTCTACCTCCTGCAAAAGTGCCATCCCATATTCCAAATTCCTCCGCCTCTGCCGCATCTGCTCCCAGGAGGACCAGTTCCTCCACAGAACACACCAGAATGGCCTCCTTCTTTAAAGATGAAATTTCCCTTCCCACGTAGTTGAAGATGCCCTCCAACACATCTCATCCACGTCCTGCACCTATGTCCTTGAACCCCATCCCTCCAACCGCAACAAGGACAGTTCGCCTCTAGTCCTCACCTTCCACCCCACCAACATCTGCATAAATTGCATCATCCGTTGACATTTCCGCCACCTACAAATTGACCCCACCACCAGGGATATATTTCCCTCCCCACCCCTATCTGCTTTCCACAAAGTCCGTTCCCTCTGCAACTACATGGTCAGGTCCATATATCCCTAATGAGGCACCCTCCCCTCCTGGCACCTTCCCATGCCACTGACCCCCTCACCTCCATCCAAGGCTCTAAAGGAGCCTTCCATATCCATCAAAGTTTCATCTGCACTTCCAAACATGTCATTTATTGTATCGTTGCTCCTGATGCCGTCTCCTCTTCACTGGGGAGACTGGACAACTTTCTCGCAGAGTGCTTTAGAGAACATCTCCGGGACACCCACACCAACCAGTCCCACCGCCCCATGGCCAAACATTTCAACTCCCCCTCTCACTCTATCAAGGACATGCAGGTCCTGGGCCTCCTCCACTGCCACTCCCTCACCACCTGACACCTGAAGGAAGAACGCCTCACCTTCCGCCTCAGGCCTCTCCAACCCCAGGGCATCAATATGGACTTCACCAGTTTCCTCATTTCCCCTCCCCCGATCTTACCGCAGTTCCAACATTCCAGCTCAGCACCGCACTCATGACTTGTCCCACCTGTCAATCGTCCTTCCCACCTATCCATTTCACTCTCCTCTCTGACCTATCACCTATACCCCCACCTATTGCATTCTCAGCTACGTTCTCCCCAGCCCCACTCCCATCCCATTTATCTCTCCACCCCCAAGGCTCCCAACCTCATTCCTAATAAAGGGCTCTGGTCTGGCCTGAAACGTCGATTTTCTTGTTCCTCGGATGTTGCCTGACCTGCTGTGCTTTTCCAGCAACACACTCTCAACTCTGATCTCAAGTACCTGCAGTCCTCACTGTCTCCCTTGTGATCTAACCTTATTAATCAGTCTACCATGTAGAAGCTTTTAAAATGTCGTACTGAAGTCCATATAAACACCATCTATCACTCTACCTTCATCAATCCTCTTTGTTACTTCTTCAAAAAACTCAAACAAGTTAGTGAGACATAATTTCCCACACACAATGTCATGTTGACTCTCCCTAATCGGTCCTTGCCTTTCTAATTACATGTAAATCCTGTCCCTGAGAATCCCTTCCAACAACTTGCCCACCACTGATGTCAGGTTCCCTGGCTTTTCCGTATGACCTTTCTTAAATAATGGTACCACACCAGCTAACATCCAGTCTTCCGGCAACTCACCTGTGGCTATAAATGACACAACTATCTCAATGAGGGGCCTTGTAATCACGTCCCTAGCTTCCCACAAAGTTCTAGGGTACACCTGATCAGGTCCTGGGGATTTATCCACCTTTGGAACATAGAACATTACAGCACAGTACAGGCCCTTCAGCCCTTGATGTTGCGCTGACCTGTGAAACCAATCTGAAGCCCAACTTACCTACCCTACACCATTTTCATCCATATGTCTATACAATGATCATTTAAATGCCCTTAAAGTTGGTGAGTCTACTACTGTTGCTGTCAGGCCGTACCACATCCCTACTACTCATTTGTTCTATACCTATCATCGCTCAATTCAATGTCATGTCCCCTCGTGATAGCCATCACCATCCGAGGAAAAAAGGCTCTCACTGTCCACCCTATCTAACCCTCTGATTATCTTACATGTCTTAATTAAGTCACCTCTTAACCTTCTTCTCTTGAACAAAAACAGCCTCTAGTCCCTCAGCCTTTCCTCATAAGACCTTCCCCCCATACCAGACAACATCCTCGTAAATCTCCTCTGAACCCTTTCCAAAGATGCTACATCCTTCCTGTAATGTGGTAACCAGAACTGTACGCAATACTACAAGTGCGGCTGCACCAGAGTTTTTACAGCTGCAGCATGATGTTATGTTTTCCAAAATTCAGTCCCTCTACCAATAAAAGCTAACATGCTGTATGCCTTCTTAACAACCCTATCAACCTGGGTGGCAACTTTTACAGATCTATGTAGATGGACACCAAGATCTGTCCGTTCATCTACACTACCAAGATTCTTACCTAGTTAAAAATCACACAACACCAGGTTATAATCCAACAGGTTTAATTGGAAGCATACTAGCTTTCGGAGTGACGCTCCTTCATCAGGTGATATCACCTGATGAAGGAGCGTCACTCCGAAAGCTAGTGTTGTGTGATTTTTAACTTTGTACACCCCAGTCCAACACCAGCATCTCCAAATCAAGATTCTTACCATTAGCCTATTACTCTGCTTTTCTGCTATGCAGGAATTTTAAGACATCCAGCACCTCCTCCTCTGTAATATTGGAACCTTTTCAAGATTATTTATTTCCCCAAGTTCTCGAGCTTTCATATACTTCTCCACAGTAAATATTGATGGAATGTACTCATTTAGTATCTCACCCATCCTCTGCAGTTCAACACATAGGCAGCCTTGCTGATCTTTAAGGGGTCTGATTCCTTCCCTAGTTACTCTTCTGTCTATAATGTATTTATAGAATCCCTAGTTGCCAAAGCTATCTCATCTTCCCTTTTTATCCGCCTGATACCCGTCTTAATTATACTCCAACTGCTCTCGTACTCTTCTAGGGATTCACTCAATCCCTGCTGTTTATACCTGGCATATGCTTCCTTCTTTTTCTTGACCAGAACCTCAATTTTGCTAGTCATCCAGCATTCCCTACACGTACCAGCCATGCCACTCACCCTTTCAAGAAATTACTATCTCTGGATTTTCGTTGTCTCATTTTTGAAGGCTTCTGACTTTCCAGATGTCCCTTTACCTGTGAATCTCTGTCCCCAGTCAACTTTTGAAAACTCTTGCCTAATAACATCAAAATTAGGCTTGCTCCAATTTAGAACTTTAACATTTAGATCAGATCTATCCTTTTCCTTAGTTACTTTAAAACTAATAGAATTACGGTCACTGGCCCCAAAGTGCTCCCCCACTGACACTTCAGTCACCTGCCCTGCCTTATTTCCCAATGGAAGGTCAGATTTTGCTCCTTCTCAAGTAGGTGCATCCACATACTGAATCAGAAACTTTTCTTGTGCACACTTAACAGATTCCTCTTCATCCAAGCCCTTAACACTATGGCAGTCCCAGTCTATGTTTGGAAAGTTAAAATCCCCTAACATAATCACCCTATTATTTTTACAGATAACTGCGATCTCCTTACAAATTTGCTTCTTAATTTCCAACTGCCAACTGGGGTGTCTATAGTACAAGCCCAATAAGGAGATCATCCTCTTCTTATTTCTCAGTTCCACCCAAAGCACTTCACTGCATGTAGTCCCAAGAATATCCTCCCTTAGTATGGCCATAATGTTACCCCTAATGAAAAAACACCATTCCCCTCCTCTTTCCTCCCCCATTTCTATCCTTCGTATAGCATCTATACCCTGGAACGTTAAGCTGCCAGTCATGTCCATTGCTGAGCCCCTCTGTAATAGCTATGATTTCCTATTCCCATGTTCCCAACCATGCCCTGAGTTTATCTTCCTTACTTGTCAGAACTCTTGCATTGAAATAAATGCAGTTTAATTTATCAATCCTACCTCAATCCCTACTTTGCTCCTGCCTGCCCTGATTATTTGACTTGCTCCTTTCCCCAACTGCACCAGCCTCAGTCTGATCTGTGTTCTTACTAGCTCCGGGTCTCACCACCTTACTAGTTTAAATCCTCCCAAGTGGTTCTAGCAAATCTTCCTGTTAATATATTAGTCAGTCCCCTTCCAATTTAGGTGGAACCTTATAGAGGTCACTTCTAACCCAGAAGAGATTCCAAAGATCGAAAAATGTATATCCTTCTTCCCCACACCAGCTCATCAGCCATACATTCCTCTGCTCTATCCTCGTATTCCTATTCTCACTAGGTCATAGCACTGGGAGTAATCCAGGTATTATTACCCTCGAGGACTTTTTAACCTCCTCCCTAATTACTCAAGACAGAATGGCAAATCAATAATGTGAAGTTAAGTATCACACAAATGTATTGGCCAATACAAAAATTAGAACCTATTTTAAAATTTATTCTACAGTATTCCAAATGGCTGATGGCTTAGAAAGCATTGTTACATCTTTCAATTAGTACAAAATGAAAGATAATTTGATGAGGAAATTTTAATGCACCACAATTTTACTTTATATTCATGGAATGTAGTCGTCACTGGCTGGGCTAGTATTTATTGCCCATCACTCGCAACCTTTGGAATTGGCTACTCCCCTTATGATGTGTCATCTTCAACATGTATGAAGCTCTTTAAAGATGTGTGTGGCAAATCTGCTATATTATTACTTTAAGAGTTGTATTGCTTTAAGCACTGGCAATGCTAATAAGCCAAAGACCATGAGGAAGCCATACAATCACCTGCTACGTGCAGTTCAGCAGAAGCAAGCTAAAGAATGGACAGATACTTGATTATGAGTAACTGCAAATTGTAGTTTGAGCTGTTAAGTAAACTTGTAAGAGATTTTCAAGTTAACCAAATCTGCACTACTTTTCAATAACACAAGAAAGATGGAATGGTGATCGCGCTAGGGATTTTTCTAAGTAGAAAGCCTCAGACAAGACTTGAAGCACTGCAGAAGTTTCACGCACGCCGGGACCTCAGATATCAGATCGGTTAGCTCAGTTGGCTAGACATTTGGTTTGCAATGCAGAGTGATGCCAACAGTGCACATTCAATTCCTGTACCAGCTGAGATTACCAAAAACATTCAACTTCTCAATGTCTCCACTCACCTGAGGAAATTGTGACCATCAAATTAAACTCACTACCAGGTATCTCTCTGGTGAGCATGCATTCCTTTGACTTGCTGGGATTATAGTGACTTCAGCTTTGAGGTGGGCAATGGTCTCGTGGTATTATCATTAGACTATTAATACAGTGACCCAGGTAATGTTTTGGGGACCTGGGTTCAAATCCCATCAGAGCAGATTGTAGAGTTTGACTTCAATAAAAATTTGGAAATAAGAGTTTAATGATGGCAATCATTGCATATTGGGGAAAAAAACAATCTGATTCACTAAGGTCCTTTAGCGAAGGCTACTAGTGACTTTATCTGGTCTGGCCATCGTGTGGCACTAAACCCCCAATAATGTGGTGGCTCTTAACTTCCCTCTGGGCAATTCGAGATGGGAAATAAATGCTGGCCTAGCCAGTGACACCCACATCATATCAATGAATAAGGAATAAAGAATCATTTAACATATAATGCTTGATTTGTGAGGCTATTCAGGCTGAAAGTTATTCCTAAACTGGGCTATAAAACTGTACAAAATAAAACAAAATCTTGAGTTACATCTAAATGCACAGAAGAGTGTTTTTTTTCAAATGTGATAGAAACACAGCAGTTGCGTTGTTGAACCTTCACATACAGAAACATTAAAGTAGCAAGAAAGCTAGTTCCAAAGAAAAGACCAGAGGCTACAACGGGACAAAAACAAACAAAAAGCTTTTACAACAGGCTGGCAGCAACAACAGAGATTTCCCAAAGACTTTTCGCAAGAATGTACATAAGTTTAACAGCAAGACTGACCGCATGAAGACTCAGAGTAGAAGGACAGTTGACGAAAAGGTGAGCTTGCGTTCCATATTTTGAATGTGACACACTATGTGGATTAAGTTACACTGTCGCTATATGCCTTGAAAAAATTGGCATATAGATATATTCTGTGCAGTAGACCTGCAACTACTGTAATATATGCATTTTTATCTTAAAGGTAAGAAGGGATGTTATATTATTCCTTGAACAGCTGGATATACTAAAGAGCGAAGGACCAGGATAGAACTATTTGACCAACTGCTGAGTGCAATGCATCAAAAGCTAGTTAGAGTCCAGATGCATACACGGTTACCAGTAACTTCAAGTTGTAATTTGAGCTGAACTCAACTTATATGAAATGTTCAAGTAAACTAAGTTCATGCTAATTAATTTGTGCTAATTAACAATAACATAAGAAATCTCACAAATACTTTCAACTGAAAGTTTGGTCACATTTGTTGGATATTTTGTCCACATATATTGCCACAAATGAAATGATTGCTACCAGTTGACCCACAGCTTACAAAATCACATGCATACATGGGTCAGATAGCTGCTGAGTGACCTCATTGGGTAAGTTGTATTTGACAGTTTAATTAAGATGGTACTCATAGTGTTATAGTGTCTTATTCAGCATCTGTTTCCAGGCCTTGTAAGTGACATTCCCAGCACGGATCTTGTCTGTTGCATTACTCTAAGCATATTGCCTCTGATGAAAGTGGCATTTTGGGTAACACTTTTTGCACAGACCTCAAGCAGCCAGGAGAGCCATAAAGCTGAAAATTGAGTCCTTCTCTTGCCCTTCTATCTGTAGTGGTGCAGAATTGTCTACACTGTCCCTCCCCAACATATGCCATGCTTGGTACATGTTGGAGATAGCCTTAATGAACATATTAAACACAGCGACCACAAGAAATCATATGTAAAGCAATTTTCATTTATACAGCACCAGCTGCATGCTAAAATGTCCCAAAGTAGCTTAAATGAACAGTTAGCAAAGAATGATTGTCACTAATAGGTTCTAAGGAGCATCTTTAAAAATGGGTTGACAGCTGAGAGACTGAAAAATATAAGGAGGAAATTGCAAATATTTCAGCTGAAGCAGCTGAACCCACAGCCACCAAATGATATGATGAATAAATTGACAATGTGCAAGAGACTGAAATCAATGGAGCACAGAGATTGTAAGATAGTAAGGCTGGAAATTACAGGGTGAAAGAAGGGCAAGGCAATGGACGGATTTGAAAACAAGGATAAATAAGCTAACGTTGAGACATTGCCAGACCTTTGCTTATCTTTGTTCTCAGTGCGTGGAGCTGATGAGAAGTGAGTATAAGGACACAACGCAGAAATATTTTGTGACACAAAATAATAAGGAAGTCTTTAAACATACATCAGAAAGTTAGTTAGATCTTTTCTCATTCTATTATGAGCAATTCAGCAGTTCAGTTCCACTTTCCCACTTTGCCTGTCACAGTATCTTCATTGGCTGCATTCATCCATAGGAGGGTTACCTACAGGTCACATAGAAAGCTTAAATTGAGCATTTTCACTGATTTGGAGTTAATTATTGATTTGAACTGATTCTGTATTCTGCTTTGATATTTCCTACTAGTTATACATTTCCAAACAATCAAATGTAGTCAAGACAAGTCAGTGAGTAAAGAAATTTTTTTGCATGAAGAGATCCTTTCATAAAGGATCAGCTTTAGAATGACTGCTTTGCTTTTATAGTTTATACCGGTTTGAAAAATTGATTTTCAATGTTTGTATTAATTGAATTTTTTTTTCTATTTTTTGCATTTACTGTCTGGTGCAACATATTGATATGAATATTATCAGATTTTAAAGATATATGAATGTGTACTCAACTGCTTGAACCTTTGCATTTTGCAATGGTCATGCATACAGACATAGAAGCGACTCTATAGCGGAGAAGCCAACATGACGTACTATTTATAATCTTTCTTATCGTAAAACTCCAGCTAACTTCACACATATGTCAGGCAATGATATATATATCAAAGAAATATAACTCTGTTATATAATTGTTTTAATGAACAGATTCCTATGTATATTTGTACTTTGACACCATAATCTATTCTAGTAATTAGCAAAGTGAAAAAAGCTAAAGACATTAGATTTAATAGATCCAGCAATGATACAATATGAAGTCTGCAATCAATTGGAAAAAAGATATAATACTTTTACCTGGTATGCAGGCTTTTGCAATGACCTTCAGAAATAAATGGAAAAGTTGAGTGTGCATATCCTTAACTGGTGAATAAAAGATACATTTCCATTTCTCATCTGGAATCCTTTCAATCTAGTCAGAGAAGTCGATGGTGTCAGCAGCCATGCACAACCAGACTGAGGCTATCACAAGCACAGCAGGTCAAAGGCTCCATGTTATAATTTTAGTCGAAGAAGCATGACAACCCTTGACTTACAGCCAACACAAATGTGCATGCTCCCAGTGCTTAACTCCTGAACCATACAACTTGAAGATATGTACAACCAAAACACTGTTCCTTGTGTTTGATTTGTTAAGCTGTTACTATGATCAATGCTGAGGTTGCTGACACCATTGTAATATACAGTCAAATCTTCTGCTAAAACAAATTCTACACACATATTAGATTTTTAAAAAAGACTACCTGTTTGAAATGGCTACAAAAACTTCCACTAGCAATAATTCCTTTTAAACAGGCACTTTTGCTTTTGCTCCAAATGAACATGTTCTTGTCTGTAGCAAGGTAGTTATAGTTAACAGCAAGTGCCAAATCCACACTCAGGCAACAGAATATGAAACCTTCTGCTGGATTTGTCATGTGAATAGCTAAATTTACCCTTCAGCTAGAATAACAGCCATGAGCAAATCCTACTTCAAGTAATTGAAAAAGTTAAAATCACATTTCAAAATTTGGGGCTAGTTATTGTTTTGTAAGCTTGAGGAGTTTAATATAAGAACAAAATTGTTTTTCCACAATAACATTCTGTAACTGTGTTAGGGCACATACAAACTTATAGTCAGATATTTGTAATGTTTAAAAATATATACAGATTGCAACTTTATTTCATAAATGGATAATAATCTGCTGCAATTAAACTTAGTCATTTCTCTTAAAAGCTTATCAGACTGTATCAGGTATCAGAACAAGACATAGTATGTTATTTCTGCAGTCATAAACTAGGAACAGGGATCTTGTGTCCAGTGACTATCCACTGGCCACTGTTAGAAATTGCATATAAGCAGTTATTAGATGAGGAGAGCATTGACACCAACCGTGATGCTCCCTAAACATTTATAACATAAGATCACATATAAGAACCGCAGCTGAGTGTTATACTTGAAGACATCCAGAACTATCCCAATCATAGTCAGCAACGTCATGTAGGACAGTAGAAAGGAAAACAATACATTTTTTTGTTGTTGTACTAATAGACAGCACCAGGTGGAAAACATGACAATGAATTAAGATGGTGGATCCCTTTCATTTTAAATTTGACTGTCATTTTAAACTAAAGTATGTCTAAGGTAAAGAATTGTACTCTTCCTGGCAAGAAGTTATTTTTTAATTTCCCTTCAACGCAAAGAAATTGACTGATCTATTCTTTCTTTTGATGATAAAGCTTTTGCAAGAAAGAAAATCTTTTTATTAATTGAGTAGAATAAAATGGTGGACTTGTCCACAGCAATATCCCTCTAAGTTGTTCTGCAATTAAAACTATTTTTCATTGATGATTTATTCAACTTTTGTTCAGTTTCCAACAAAAGTGTCATTATACTGTGTGCAACTGAATACAGAGACAAACTCTAATTAATAGTTAACTGAAGCATTGTTTTCTATGTCTACTGCTACAATATAATTGCCTTACAATCATTGCTGTCATCCCTCAGTTACTGTCCTCAGTGTGTAATAGACATGGGACGGTCTTGTGGTGCAAAGATAATGTTCCTACCTCTGGGCCATAAAAACCTCAGTTCAAGGTTGACATGTTCCAAACACAAGTGATAACATCTCTGAACAGGTTATTAGAAAATATCCATAATAAACATAATCACCACTCTGTAAGAAAAGAGCAGCCATATTATCCTCTAAAAACATGAGAACTTTTTTTATAATAGGCACACCATCTTATCTCAGAGAACAGTCTGAGTCAGATTTTTACTTGACTCCCTCCTTTTGAATGTTGAAACATCAGAACTGTTGAGATCTTTCTAAATTATGTAATACAATTGCAGATCTATCTTGGTCTATGGCTCAAAGCCAAGGTTAGAGCTACTGGAAAATATTTCTTGCATCATTTAAAGCTTTTTTGTGATGTGATGTGACTGGTGGCGATTAATAGTCTAGACTTGGCTTAGTTGAGCGAATGTTTGCCTCTGAGTCAGAAGCACATGTGTTCAGGACCCAGGCCAGTGATTTTAGCAGAAAATCTAGACTGATACTTCAGTGTGGTACTGAGGGAGTGCTGCAGTATCTAAGGGGCCACTTATGTGATAAGACATCAAACTAAACCAAATCAAATCAGACCATCAGGACAAATCACTGTCAGTTTTTTTTTCTCATTGTTGGTTGTAGAACTTTGTATGCATATATTTGATTGGGCGTGATTTTATTGAGATTGCATAAGTGAGAAATGTGGCATACGGAGGTGATTTTTTAAAAAAATGAAATGTGAAATGGTGATTTCCTGATGGTGGAGGGAGATGCAGATTTAACAGCAGTAGCATGTGTGTGGCATGTTGAGACACATCATAGAATCATGGAATCCTTATAGTGTGGAAAGAAGCCATTCAGCCCATCAAGTATGCACCAAGCAAGAACATCCCATCCAAACCCAATCCCCCATCCTATTCCTGTAACCCTTGCTTGTCAGCTGCCTGTCTTGCATGGGTACAAATTTTAATACATTTGCATGCCATGAATTTGAATAGAAACTTTATTTAATCACATCCT
This sequence comes from Chiloscyllium plagiosum, assembly GCF_037043375.1. Taxonomy (NCBI): domain Eukaryota; kingdom Metazoa; phylum Chordata; class Chondrichthyes; order Orectolobiformes; family Hemiscylliidae; genus Chiloscyllium; species Chiloscyllium plagiosum. Next base: position 47,545,622 of record NW_028270154.1, on the reverse strand, counting down.
ACAACCAAGATAAAGTCAGTGGTACTGAAGAGTCTTATTGGCACACAATTCACATGCATAGCAGTTTTCCTCATTTAACTTTCTGGCACAAAGGAGGGGATAGTGAGAATGGCAATTTACAAGGAGACATGGGAACAGCAAGGTGAGTCAAGAGTGAATCAATTTCAGTGAAGTGGGTCAAGTACACAAAGAAATAGAAGAGGCAGGGGTCTAGCCTTCTGAGTATGGAGGACTGGGGTTTGAGGGGAGTGTGGTGATGTCCTTCACACTGCAAAGCAGAGCAGACCAACTGAGCCTATAAGTTCAAATATGTCCCCCAGAGTAGCATGTATATGTTGGACATCAAAATCAACATTCAACAAAAAATAAACAAAAACACACAGCATTGTTTATGCTACAATACAGGATATGCCCTAACAAACCTGTAGCATCTATGCACGTCAACCACAAAGGGTAACAATATTATTAGCCTAAACAAGTCTCAACAAATAGGAAAACATATAAACAATGTGAAACTAATATATTATGAAATAATTACAAGTAGATTGGAAAACTGCAAATGTGTTATTCGAGACAAGAGAAAGAAAGCAAGGAATTATAGGCAAGTTAGTCAAATAGTTGTTATAGACAATTAGCTACAATCTGTGTTTAAGGACTTATTAAGAAACTTAGAAAATCATAATGTGATCAGGGAGAGTTAACATAGTTTTGTGAAAGAAAATTATGCTTAATTTATTTATTACAGCAATTTATTACAGAGGATAAATGGGAACCTGTAAGTTTGGTATATCTGTGACATTTCATAAAAGACCACATCAAATTTTACTAGAGAAAATATAGTGTAAATGGGAACTTATTAGTATGGGTAAAGGGTTGGTTAGCCAACAGGAAGCAGTCTGTAGGGGAAAACAGGTCGTTTTTGGGTTGACAAGCTGTAATTAGTGGAGTGCCGCGGGGAATCAGTCTTGGAGTTGTTTACAATTTATATTCATGACAAGCACATGGGAACCAAATGTATGGCAGATAAACTTGCTAATCATACAAAGGTATGTAGTAAAGTAATTTTTCAAGAGAAGGTAAGGATATAAGTAATTTAAGTGAGTAGGCCAAAATGTGGCAGATTACATTTTAATCTGGAAAATGTAATCTTGTGCACTTTCCCAGGAAGAATAGAAAATTAGCATATAATTTAAATGCAGAGACATTGCAGAATGATGAGGTACTCAGGGTCTCAGTATCCTGGTACAGAAATCACAAAAAGTCCATTTGGAAGTACAGCAAATAATTAGGAAGAAAAACAGAATGTTGGCATTTATTGCAAGGGGGATGAAAGTAAGAATAGGGAGATTTTACTCCAGTTCCAAAGAGCTTTGGTGATACTTCATTTGGAGAACAGTATACAATTTAGTCCTCCTTTTTGTTAAAAGGATATAATTGCTTTCAAGCCAGTTCAAAGAAAGTTGTTTTGATTTCCTAGGATGAAGAGCTTATTTTAGGGACAAAGATCAAACAGGTAGAGCCTTTAGCCACTGGAGCTGAAAGCCATCATTTCTGTCATTTCCAGCGAGATGCCACTACCAGACACATATTCCCCTCCCCCTCCCTTCTCAGCCTTCTGCAGGGACCATTGCCTTTGGGACATCCTGGTCCACTCTTCCTTCACTCTCAACACACCCCCCACCTCCACAGCCCCACAGTGCTTTCCCCTGCAACTGCAGAAGGTGTTTGCCTCCTCCCTCCTCAGTGTCTGGGGGCCTGAGCACACTTTCCAAGTGGGGCAGTACTTTGCCTGCCCTTCACACAATCTGGTCCACTGCATTTGCTACTCACGGTGTGTTTCCTCTGCATTGGGGAGGCGAGGCATGGACTGTGTCACTGCTTCACAGAGCATCTACCTTCTGCCTGCAAAAAAGGACCCTGGGCTTCCGGTTGCCTGCCACTTCAGTGCATCACCCCGGCCCTGGCCAGTATGTCTCTCTCAGGCGTACTGCAGTGCTCCAGCAAGGGCCAGTGTGGACTGGAAGAGCAACCCCTCATTGTCCTCTTCGGGACCCTACAGCCTTCTGCATTCAGTGTTGGGTTCGATGGCTTTGGGGCTTGGGCTCTCCCATGTCCTTGCCTCTGCCCCCATGCACCAGGCTTTGTTGTCATGTTGTCTGCTGTTGCACGCAGCCCATTGTTGCCCACTGGTGGTCCCCATTGATGGCTATTCAATCATCTATCCAGGTTGTTGTCCACTCTTTTGTCTGTCCAACTGTTCTTCTTGGTTATGTTGCAGCTATACAGGATGTTGGTTAGACCATTTTTAGAACATTGTGTGCAATTCTGGTCTCTGTCCTATTGGAAGGATGTAGTTAAACTTGAAAACATTTACAATATATTACCAGGGTTGGAGAATTTGTGCTGTCGGTAGAGGTTGAATAGACTGGAGCTGTTTTTCCTGGAGTGTCGGAGGCTGAGGGCTGACCTTATAGAGATTTATAAAATCATGAGGGGCATGAATAGGATAAATAGACAAGGTATTTTCCCTGGAGTGGGGGAGTCTAGAACCAGAGGGCATAGATTTAGGTTGAAAGGGGAAAGATATAAAAGGAACCTAATGGGCAACTTTTTCACGCAAATGGTGGTACATGTATGGAATGAGCTGCCAGAGGGAGCGGTGGAGGCTGGTACAAATACACCATTTAAAAGGCATCTGGAAGGGTATATGAATAGGAAGAGTTTGAAGGGATATGGACCGGGTGATGACAAGTGGGAGTGGATTACGTTGGGATATCTGGTCAGCATGGATGAGTTGGACTGAAGGATCTGTTTCGTATTGTACATCTCTATGACTCTATGACTTTATGAGTAAGAAGTGACCTTATTGAAACATACAAGATCCCAAGGAGATTTGACAGCACCTAAGAACATGCTTCCTCTTGCAGGAGAGACTTGAACTAAAAAGGACACAGTTTAAGAATACTTTTAAGATAAAAATTAGAAGTTTTTTTTCTCACACAGGATTGTTAGACTGTACAATTCTTTTCCCCAGAAAACCTTGGAGGTTGAGACATTGAATTTATTCAAGGTGGTGTTAAATGTGTTTTTGAATGGAAAGGGAGTCAAGGGTTACAAGAGGCCAACAGGAAAGTGGAATTGTGACCACACCCAGATAAGGCATTATTTTATTAAATGGAAAAACAGGCTGAATGGAACAAATGGCCAACTCTGATTCCAAATCTGATACTCCTGAGTAATTTAATTTTGAAAAGCACCCATGCTATCTTTGTGCTCTGAGGTCTTATATTAATGGCAATGGAGTTTGGCCAGAAAGTTGCGGCTGTCATGGTGTGCCTGCTTGTTGAATCAAGAAGCTTTTTACAGCCCACTATAAAAATCTTTGTCACAGTACCTCATGCTTTCTATCATAAAAGATTTATTTTTACTTGGCTTCATTAACACTTGTCATTGCTCTTCTAAGGAAGCTCCTTTGTTTTGGAGTTTGAGGTTTATGAAAAGATTCAATGCTAATTTGAGGTATCAGGGATGATCCATCTTTATCTGCTACAAAATTATCCAGATACCTCAGAAATATTACAGAGGTATCCTTGCAGAGAAAGTTGAGGCTGCAACGTGTATCCCCCACCTACTTAGATGCCAGAAATAATTGTTATAATTAAAGTTAATTGTGAAGAATCCAGAGATCAGTTCACAGACAATACATGACAAGTATTTTGTTATGAAAGGGAGAAAAGTGAAACAACTACTTACATTTCATATCTAAGTAAACTTAAATAGGATGAGATAGATACAGTCCACAGTACATTAGTCAAGTCGATTAAAAGTTTACTTCACAAAAGATCAGTGGGAGGCAACCGAAAAATAATTTTATATGATATAGAACAAATTTATGCCACTAAGAAGCAAGAAGGCTATTTGCACAAAAAGCCAGCCATGGATGACAAAAATGTGAGGAATAAGATAAATTAATACTTATAGCACACAACATACAATGCATAGTACAAATGTCAGCAACTGAGAGGAATGCAAGGAAAAACAGTAAGTAATAAACTAGTGAGAGCTAGAAAAAGAGAGTATGTAAATAAACTTGAAAGAGTTATCAAAATTAACAATTTGTTTTTGATGTTAGGATATAGAGATTGCTCAGGAACAGCAAAACCCTTGAAAACTGGTAATAATCATATCATCAATGAAACAAAAAAAGGAGACATGTTGAATAATTTGTGCTAGTATTTACACAAAAATATAGGATATAGGAGCTGGAATTGGCCTTTTCACCCTTTGGGCCTTGTTCACCTGTGTCTGCACAACTTTCTGCTGCCGACGTTGCTGACCACCTCATTCACACTAAACTCTTTGGACACAGAGGCCAGCAGAACAAAAGAGATGTTGAAGGATGCAGAATAATCTTGATAGCAAGACCTGGTGGTTTCATCAGGCAACACTGGGGCACTTATGTCTGGATTTCTCTGACAGAAGCAAGTGAATGCTTGAACTTCCAAGATTCAGAGGAGGGCAGGCCATCAATGGATTATTCTAAGAAGAGTTATCTGATAACCTCTGTGTGATTCCTCCTTGGGCTGTATGCCTCCTGGCAACACCATGTCTCCTTGTAAGGAAAGTGTACCTGAAGTACATGCCATACCTTCGGTCCTGAAGACCAATAGGTGTGGGTGATGAAGTGCGAGGTGTGGGCATGTCTCTAGCAGACTCTGAGGGTGTTTGAACCTAGCCTTCCATGGCAGCCGCCAACCTGTCTGTGGAGGCAACAAATCAGTTGCATAAGTTGCTGCTCTGCTCAGCTTCTAGGAAACGAGAGCCATTTCCTCCCACATTCCTGTCTGCTGCTTCTGTTCCTCTCTGTGAATCCCCACTGAAGGGTCAGTATCTGAGCTAGTGGAAAGTGTAGGAGGCGGCCTTACTGAGGCTTCTTCTGAGCCCCCGTACTCTCAAATTCTGTAATTTAGCATGTTTTCTCAATTCTAATCTGGAAAAATACTCATCCAAGTGCCAATGTCAGAGTTGATGGAGGAGTCAGGAGGTACCCAATGCTTTGTCTCCACAGTTATGGTACAATTGGAGGCATCGTATTAACTATGGTGATGGCAGCAGCCAGAACGATGGCACCACGACTGGCTTTGTTACATAGCAGGGAGGATCAAAGTGCAGTCGAGCAGTCATAATAGGGAATCCTATAGTCAGGGACACTGATATGCATTTCTATTACCACAAGCAAGACTCCAGGCCAATGTACTGCCTCCCTGATGGCAGGGTCAACCATGTCTCTGACTGGGCATGGGACATTCTCAAAAGGGAGGATGAGCAACCAGAGGCCATGGTACATATTGGAACTGACAACGTAGGCAGAAAGAGTGATGAGATCCTGCAAAAAGGGAGTTCAGGCATTTAGATACATTTGAAAGCAGGACTTGTAGGGCTATAACCTCAAAATTGTTTCCTGTGCCACATGCCCATGGAAGGCTCAGAATAGGAAGATAATACAGTTAAATAAATGGTTAAAGAGCTGCTTTAGGAAAGAGGCCACGCGTGTCATAGAGATGTCTTCTGCTGGGTATAACCAGTACTGTTGCTCCAGTATATAATGTGTGGGACTGCAGCTGAGAAGCTTATCTGGCAGAGTAAGTGCACTGGGGAGCTATCTCAACACAGGAGCTCTTCTATTTTCTCCATGACATGCCACCAGCCCCCACCATTGATTGATTGTCTCCAGACTGACAAAACTGGGACAAAAATTGTGGCGTGGGAAATACACAGCAGGTCAGGCAGCATTCAAGGAGCAGGAGAGTTGACGTATCAGACATAAGCCATTCATGAGACAGAACAGGGGGCCCTGCCTGCCAGTTTATGGGACAATTAAGAGAACTGATGAGAGAGAGAGAAGTGGCTATTAAAAGTCACTCTCTTGCCTTCAAACTGTTGTCTTCGCACAACTTCCACATTGCAAACCCTTCAAAATGACAACTTTACGATGATCTCAGTCAATATGACTGCATTTTAAAGTGGTTGCTGCCCTCCAACTGTCTTCAGGTGGGGTAGGACACCTTGATTGAGGGACCTGATTGGTCATGGATCCTGCTAGTTAACACGTAAGTGTCTGAGTGGTAATTGATCAAGTGGGATTGCTTGCTGGTGGGTTTGCAGGGTATTTTGACTATAAGGACACCAGGATCCAGAAATAGATGGCAAACCCTGGTCATTAACATTGATTATTTGGCTTGCCATGAATACATTCAGTCCTGCTTAGTTATTCCAACATTTTCTGTATTCATTTCTAGCTTTGATCATGATCCAGGGACCTAAAGTAATGACCTGCAGAGAATTACTCCACCACCATTTGAGAACTTAAAATCTATTAATTAAATTGAATCTGGAATGAAAAGTTAGATATTAATAAGAGAGACCTTAAAATGTCAATTAAAAAAGAATAAATCTGGTTTGCTAATGTCCTTACAGAAAGTATTCTGCTGGCATTCCCAGTCTGTTCTATGTGTTACTCAGGCCCACAGTAATGTGGCCAACTCTTAACTAGCCTCTGAAATGGCCTGGAAACTTGTGTTACAGAAGGCAGATCACCATTTCTCAAGGCAACTAAGGATAAGCAATTAATGCAGCTCATATCAATGACTCCCATATTACAAAAAAGGAAATTGCACATGTCATTTTGTAATTTAAGAAAGGCGAGAGGGGAAACCAAAGAATCATAAACCAGTCGGCTTAGCATCTGTTGTCAGGAATTTTTAGAATCTATAATTGGGGTTGAGTTACCGAATACTTTGAAAATATTCAGTGGACCAGAGATTTGTAAAAGTTGGCTCATGCCTGTAGAATCGTATTGATATTTTGAAGAGTTGGCTGAAGTAGTAAACTGGAAAATATGCGATTTTTGAGAAGATTTGTAGCTCAGGTTAAGGTTCAGGTTGTAAGTTAGCTCACTGAGCTGACAGGTTTGTTTTCAGACATTTCATCACCATGCTCAGTAGCTTCATCGGTGATAGTGTGGCTAGAGTTTCTGGGCTTGTTGTGTCTACTCGTTTGGGTTTGTTGTTTAAGAATCGGTGGACTGTGTTTATTGGGTCTAGATTAGAGTGGTGCTGGAAAAGCACAGCAGGTCAGGCAGCATCTGAGGAGCAAGAAAATCAATGTTTCAGGCAAAAGCCCTTCATCAGGAATCCTGGTTTCCAGCGTCTGCAGCGAATCTAGACTCTGGTTTCTAGCATCTACAGCCTCAGATGCTGCCTGACCTGCTGTGCTTTTCCAGCACCACTCTAATCTAGACTCTGGTTTCCAGCATCTGCAGTCCTTGTTTTTACCAGTGTGTTTATTGGGTACCCATTCTTCTTGAATACACTGTCTAGGTATTTTTCTTCTGCTGCTCGTAGATTCTGGGTGCTGCATTATGTTGTGGCCCATTTAAATAATGTCCTGATGCAGTGCCATTTGTGGGTATTGGGATGATTGCTTCTGTAGTACCTGGTCTGTGTGCGTTGCTTTCCTGTAGATGCTGGTCTGCAGTTCTCCATTAACTGTTTGTTCCACTGTGACATTTAGGAAATGGAGTCTGTTACTGTTCTCTTCTTTTGTGAAATTTATGCCAGTAAGAATGTTGTTGTTGATGTTGTAGGTTTCCTCTAATTTGTTCCATTTTGTGATGACAAAAGTGTCATCCTCACAATGGACACAAAGTTTGGACTGGATTGATCCAATTTGGACAAACATTTTGATTGGATAACTCTAGCCACACAATCACACATCAAAGGCATCTCGGAGATGACTACCAGACTACTCTGACCCCTTGGCATCATGGTAGCCCACAAACCTACCAACACCCTGAAACAGCTACTTATGAACCTAAAGGACCCTATACCAACAACCAGCAAAATGAATGTCATTTACAAAATACCATGCAATGACTGTAACAAACACTACATCTGACAGACAGGCAGAAAACTAGCCACCAGGATACACGAACACCAACTAGCCACCAAAAGACATGACCCACTATCATTAGTATCCTTACATACAGATAAAGAAGGACACCACCAAAACACCCACCCTAGGACAGGCTTAGCAGAGATACGGGAATTCCTAGATGCCTGGCATTCAAACTGAAACTCCATGAATAAACACATCGATTTGGACTCCACTTACTCTGAGAAAAAGAACCAGCAATTATATCACCACCTTAAGAGACCAAAAACACATAAATAGAAAGCGGGACAGAATACCAGCGCTTCACTGGAGGCTCACTGATGATGTTACCGAGCATGGTGATGAAACATCGGAAAACAAACCTGCCAGCTAAGTGAGCAAACTTACAACTTGAACTGGAGAACATCTATACGTTGTACTCAGATAAATTTTCAGGCTGTATTTTATTACAATTCCTCTACAGACTGAGAAGATACCATTGAGTGATATAAGAATCATACAATATATCATGTTTTATGACTTTAACTGCAAAGAACAAACCGAAATCAACACTAACTAAATTTTATTTATTCAAATAAATACACAAAAGTGTAGGGAACTTATTCTAGTTCCATTTCTGGTCAACACTAAATCCAGGATGTTGATAGTGGAGGATTTGGCAGTAGTAATTCTGTTGAATGTCAAAGGACAATAGTTGGATTCTATCTTGTTGGAGATGATCATTGCTTAACGCTTATATGGTGTAAATTGCTAAATGTCCTGAAGCTGAAATGACTGACACTCAACAACCACAGCTATCTTCCTTTATGCCACACATGACTCCAATCACTTGAGAGTTTTTCTCCTGGTTGCTTCAGCTTTGATAGGGCTCCTTGATGCCACACTCAGTCAAATGAGGCCTTGATGTCAAGGGCAGTCACTCTCACCTCACCTCTGAAATTCAGCAATTTTCTCCATGTTTGAAACCAAGAAGTAATGAGGTCAGGAACTGAATGCCTAGACAGAACTCAAATTGACTATCAATGAGCAGATTATTGCTGAAGAAGTGCTGTGTGATAGTTGATGTCACATTCCTACCACTTTACTGATGATTACAAGTATACTGGCAATGTAGTAATTGGCCAGGTTGGATTTGTCCTGCTGGACATAGCTGGGCAAATTTTCACATTGATGCTAGTGTAGCTCTGCTGGAACAAATTGGCCAGGGGCATTCCAAGTTCCGGAGCACAAATCTTCAGTATTATTGCTGGAATAGTGTCAGGGCCAATAGCCTTTGAAATATCCAAAACTTAGAAAAGTGTCTGAAAGTGCCAAATGAGTAACCTGAAAAACTTAGAAAAACTTAAACATTTCTTATTATCACATGGAGTGAATGGAATTTGGTGAAGACAAACTGTGATGCCAGGGCTCTTTGGCTGAGATGAAGTAGAACAAAAAACATTGCCTCTAAGCTGCAGTGCTACTCATAAGTACAGCAACTTCAAGATTCTGGGGACTGCAACCATGGTATTGAGTTCCAGTTCTGAATGTCACTGCCACACACAGACTTGGAGGTACACACGCAGCCGGAAAGTAAATTAGAGAGAATGCTGATCATCAATCTGCCACTTCTGGCAAAAGGCTTTTGAAAACCCTTCGGCGTTACCTTTTACACATACATACTGGGTTTCTCATCATTAAGGTTGGGAATATTGGTAGTCCTGGAGATAGTGAGGACTGCAGATGCTAAAAAGTCCAGAGTCAATAAAATGTGGAGCTGGAAAAAGCACAGCAGGTCAGGCAGCATCAAAAGAGCAGGAGAGTCAACATTTCGGACAAATCCTTCATCAAGATTCAATTTTAGTAGGCCAGCATTTTTTAGTGAATTATTTAATTGTCCACCACCTTTCATGAAAGTATGTGACATGACTGCAGAGCTGCTGGTTGTGGAATTGCTTAGCTCTGTCTATCATTTGCTGCTGAGGTAGGAGATGGCACAGGGCAGGGTAACACTAGGCACACAGACACTCAAGATGGCCGCTGAGCCATAAGGTGACCACTTGACACACAAGATGGCCGTCAGACCACAATATGGGGAGAGATAACAGACACTGCCTGGGGCCACCAGATTGCCAGCACAATGCACTCACAACCAAGTTGATTAGTTTAAGGCGGGTGGGAGAGAGAATACACATGAGTAACATAAACTGCCTGCCGAAGTGTCTGGGTCCAGCCAACACCTTTGATAGAAATGCTAACTGTTTGAAATGGACTCAATACAAAGTGCTAATAGCCAGGGTTGCAGTAATCGTCTTTCTCAGGGAGACTGATTAGCACCCATTACTATAGCAATGGATATTGAAACTGACAATGTCTGCACTGAAACTGACAACGACCGCACTGAAATTAACAAAGACTGCGCTGGAACTGACAATGACTTCATCAAAACTATCAACGATTCTGCAATGTTTTCAACAAACAAACTATGTTACAGAGACAATAACCTCATCACTGACCTATTATATCACAAAATGTATACAAGTATCTTGACATGTGCTCCAGGTTGAGAGAAAACTCGCAGCTAACCACTGTACTGTTGGTGTCTTTCTCTCCCTAGAGCTCTAGTATTTCCTGTGTAATAAACTCTGTCGTTGAACCCCGACTCTGACTCCGAGGCTGGTAATTTTCCTACAACAATTGGAGCTGTGAGCAGGGCTCTTATTACTGGTGCCCTGGTTGAAGGCCATAATCGGGGGCCAGGATAAGAACCAATTCGTACCTGCAAATGGGAAGAGTCAGACCGGGCCAAGGACACAGTTTAAAAGGTAAACCAATTATAATGTCTAAACTTGCTACAATACTGAGTTAAAAAAAAGCTAAGTGCCTGTTTGTGGAGAATAAGTGTTAACTGTATTAACTGTTGTAAGAACCTGCTGCTTGTGCTGAGGACAAGCAGAGGACAAGGTAGTGCCCGTCTCAAAAACCCTGCCCTAAACAGGTTGTTAAGAGGGGTAGCCCCCCCCACATGAAGGTTGGGATTTGAAGTGGGAATTGAGGTGCCAAGGGCACTAGGAGTTGTGAAGCACAAGTGGTGAAGTCAGGTAACATTGGACTCTGTGGGGGTGAACAACGCAGAGTCCAGTTAGAGTTAAGTTAAAAGTTGGGTGCTGTTTATATTTGTAATTTGCAATATAGTGAGGAAGAGGAGCTGATCACTCTGACCAAGAGCCAAACCTTAGCGGAGCGCACATTACCAAGGTGGGGAGAGTGGACACTATGACTACCGTGAAACCCTGTCAGTCCGTAGTAGAAAGTCAGAGCTTGAATAGTGGCGGTGGCCGAGAGGGTAAAGAGTCCCATCAGTAGCGATCACACCAGGCTAGAGGTAGGTTTCTGGCCCTATTGGGAGGCATTGGGTCAGTAGAGGTGACCGGGAGGGTAGAGGACTCCTGGAAGAGAGCACACCTATGGAGCCAGCATTCCCAAACAACCAGTAGGTACCGTCTGGTAGTGGTGGCTTGGAGGGTAGAGAAGTCCCATCAGTAGAAAGCACACCTTGCTAGGAGGCTCCTATGGCCATATGGATGGTGCTGCGATGGTATTATTGGCTAGAGGGTAGAGATGTCCCCACTGGTTCGGAACACTTTACTGTTGGTGGGATCCGGGGGTACACAATCTACTAAATGGCAGATCAAAGTTTTAAAGGGGATACTGTAGGTTCCCATTTTGAGAAATACAAGGCAGACAGACAAGGGTTGACAGAGCAAATGAAGAAAAATGCTTGGGATCCATCCCAGACATTAGTATAACAGAGAGAGTGGATGGATAAACAGAAACGGAATAAAACTAAAAAGATAGGGGTAGTGTTAGTGTACCAATTAGCAGGCCTAATTGAACAAGTGAGAGCCTCCACAAATAGGTGGAGAAAGGACCAGGAACAAGTCAAAGAGTTGGAGGACAGGGTACAAGAGTTAGAGCAGGGAACAATGTAAAATACTGTAGCCACTGCAACAAAATAGGACACATAGAAGCAGTGTGCTGGGAAAAGCATGGGGCACCCCCAAATACCACCCAGAGCACAGCGGGAATCCCGAGGTCAGCAGACCTGACAACTAGCTGCCCCCACTCCTGAGGGTAAGGGACAGGGGAGAATTTACGTACCCGCAGTAATATCTATCACAAAACTTACCTTTACCCCAAACAAATAAAATGATTCACTTAACTGGGGTAGGAGGGGATAAAGCACCAGCTTACCTAAGCAAAGCTACCCTCATAGAAATAAACAATATATCTATCCCCATGAAGTTCTATGTCTGACAAAATAACGAGGGCACCATAATGGGCAATGATCTCATGAAAATATAAAATGTTCTAATCGATTGTGCAAAAGGGAAGTTGATTTGTCCCAGACAGGATGGTCGAAAGACTGAGATTGGGAAACTTACAAGTCACCTTGAAATTATTACAGTGGCTACAAGCACCAGTAGGGATTGAAACCTTGAGAAGGGGAGATTTGGAGCCATCTACATCTCTGTCCCCGGAGCATGGGCAGAAACAAAGTTAGGTACAGGTCTAGTTAACATAGACCCAATAAGGGTTCCCCGACCGGAGCATAAGCCCCACCAGCAATACCCAAAGAAACCCAAAGCAGAAAAAGCAGTTGGTGGAGATAGTGAAAGGACCAGTGAAACAGGGAATCCTGAAAGTAACCACATGTACAACTAATCCCTGGACGTAGCCAGTAATAAAGCCTGATGGGAGCTACAGGGTCACCATTGATTATACAGGACTACAAAGTCACCCCCAAATTGAACCCCATTGCAGCAGACCCCTCCACCATTTTAAACGGCTTGACCCCTGAACACAAGATTTTTACTGTTTTAGACAGAGCCAATGGATTCTGGTCTATCCCGTTACACCCTGAGTCCCAGAATAAATTCACTTTTACAGTAAGGGACAGGCAGTAGTCTGTCTGTCACAAGACACAAGGGTTCTGCAACAGCCCCACTATTTTTCACAGGATGATAAGCAACATTCTGAAGAGATTAGACTTACCAGTGGGTAGCACTGCCCTCCAATATGTAGATGATATTCTAATTGCCTCAGAGCCTGAGTCAGGACACCAGGAAGATGTCGCATATTACAGGAATTGGCAACCACAGGGTTAAAAGTTAGCACCACAAAGGCACAAATTGGCAAAACATAAGTCTTATACCTCGGACACCTCATATCCCAGGGACTCAAACAAATGTCCAATGACTGCAAGAAGGCAATCTAACAGATGCCACGACCTGCCACTGTCAGGAGGGTCAGAAAGGTCTTGGGGCTGTTCAATGACAGTCAGAGCTTTATTCCCGAGTTTGCAAAACTGGCTGAGCTGATCCAGAGATTGATTAAAGGAGGCAAGCACGCCTTGGAACCTCCTGAAGAAAACAAAGACTTTGACTGATAACTTTAATTTAACTGCAAAATCTTTATACCTGTATGTATTTTACTGTGTTTAAGTGTCACAATTGTCAGGAGCATGTCAGGATTTGAAGATAACCTTTTCTATTAAACCCGCCTAAGTTTACATGGGAACCGAACTGTCTGCTTCGCACTGGCGTGATCAATAGAATCCCTATTTGTGACCACCCCAGCGTGGACCCCTCGCGACCTGTATACAGTAGACACCTTGGGAGTGCCATATAAAGAGCAGATAGGAAAATACAAACGGGGACTCCAGGGTAGATGTGTGCAGCTGGGCAGGACCACCAGCCCATGGAGCCGGGTCTCCCAGTTGAGAGAAGGGAAAACCCACTTAAAACCTGGTAATTACCCACTTTGTTTCACTTTGGGGATGTGTTTATGCCCTGGTTCCCAAAAATAGTTCATGCGTCCAGACACAGTGCACTTATCAAGACTGTACAGTCACCAGGGGACAGTTTACCTGCACCTGCATTGAGCAGGCATGCTTGAATGTGACCACGAGCAGACAATTCATATGTGGTCAGTGCAATGGCACCCATGTCAGCTCTGCCACATGAACATACCCATTTGATACTTACCAGCTCGGGGGTGGCACCTGGGGATCGGGGCAACATGGGTGGACAGACAGACAGAAGGACAGGACAATGTATGTTACCGAGCAGCGCAGAGATTTGTTTTTCTATTTAAGGGGATTTATGTGACAGACATCCCAGGCCTCCCAAACCTGTTCACAGTGGGGACAATTGCACCCCTCACGTACCATGCCCAGCCAGGGGACATGTTCGAAGAATGATAGTGACCCGCTCCATCAGTCAGGAGTTCTGTGCTGTCTGGCAGATCCCCACCTATTTGAGGTCATCATTGGAATATGGATTCTTGGGATCTCTATCTTTGGGAGAAGCAGCAGGGCTTGTTAGTGCTAAAAACTGAAATTACCTTCTATGTGGCCTGACTATCTTAGGCAATAATACCTCGAAAGCGCTGAAAGCAATTAATACAGAGTTGGCTGAACTCAAACTCTACACATAGCAGACACGTTATGCGGTGGATTATCAATTAGCACAGCAAGAAGGAGTTTGTACAATTATTGGTGACAATTATATCACCCATGTTATTGATGACTCTTATAACATTACAAAAGCCATCAAGAACATCTAAGACCAGCTAGATAATTTACAACAGGGAGCCACAATTACAGACAGCTGGCTAAATTGGTTGATATGTAAATCTTGGGGACCCAATTTGTCACACAGGATAGTTCTCCTCATTGCACTCATGCCGCTATTCTGTGTGGGCCTCGGGTGTTTAAAGCTCTGCTGTACCAGCAGTGAGTGTCACCATAGAAGAACCCCCAACGAAAATTAACACTTCATGATACCCCTCGAGAGGAGGAGCTCCTAGAGATGACCTACCTCTACATGTAAATTGGGTGGTCTGCAGGAGATTTCCGAAGTCGCCTCCTTGACCACAAAGGGGGGAGTGAAGTGGGAGATGGCACAGGGCAGGGTAACACTAGGCACACGGACACACAAGATGGCCACTGAGCCATAATTGGCCACTTGACACACAAGATGGCCGCGAGACTACAATGTGGAGAGAGACAGCAGAGCAAACACAGATACTTGAATAGTTTAAGGCGGGTGGGGAAGAGAATACACATGAATAGCGTATACTGCTCGCCAAAGTGTCTGTGTCCAGCCAACACCTTTGATAGAAATGCAAACAGTTTGATATGTACTCAATACAAAGTGCTATTAGTCTGGTCGGGGATCCCCCTGTGGTGGTGAACCCTCTTCTGCCCCCATGCCACCATGTAGTCATGGACTACAACGAAGGCATATTGACTGTCTGCAGTAATAGTGCTGCAGTAATTGTCCTTATCAGGGAGAGCGATTAGCGCCCATTACTACAGCAATGGACTTCTGTGCAGAAATTGAAACTGACAATGTCTGTGCTGAAACTGAGAATAACAGCGCTGAAATTAACAAAGGCTACGCTGGAACCGACAATGACTATATCACAACTATCAATGATTCTGCAATGTTTACAACAAACAAACTATGTTACAGAGACAATAACCTCATCACTGACCTATTATATCACAAAATGTATAAAAGTATCTTGACATGTGCTCCGGGTTGAGAGAAGAATTGCAGCTGACCACTGTGCTGTTGGTGTCTTTCTCTCCCTGGAGCTCCAATATTTCCTTGTGCAATAAACTCTGTCATTGAACCCCGACTGTGACTCCAAGGCTGGTGATTTTCCCCACAACACTGCCTTATGCAGTTTGGCACATATGGAGTCCAGTTTTGTAGTTTCATCCATTTGACATATTATTTTTAGGTATGCTTGGTACTGCTCTTAGCATACCCCCCTGCATTCAACATTGAAACAGGGATGATTCACTTCCTTGAAGTAAATATGATTCATTTTCAAAGCAAGGAACATTGACCGAATGACGAAAAGTTACTAATGACTGATAATTGTAATTTCTAAATGTTGCTAACCTTGAAATTCAAAAGATGACTTTGTGATTCTTGAAAATAGATAATTAAACTGTACATAAAATAATTACAAAGGCTAATGGAAAGGTGACCTTTATGTCTGAAAGACTGGAATATAAGGGGATGGAAGTTATGTTAAAACTGAAATTATAGATGTGCCCATGGAGTAGAATGAGCCAGTCTGATCACCAGAGCTTAGAGAGGATATATTGACCTTGGGGAGAGAGTAGCAAAGGTTTAGCTGAATGATATTGTCATGACTCATTGGAGTAGCGTGCTGGAGAACCAGCCCTACTATTCCCAGAGTTGATACAAGTCTGAAAGGATTTAATCAACTATCCAAAATTCCGACTTAGCTGACTGATGAATTCAGGTTAAAAGAAAACATTCAACACAATTTTGTATTTAAAATGAAAATAACTGTTTACTATAAACAAATTGTGTTAAACAATGACAAGGTGGAAATAACAGGTACTGTTTTCACTGGCACTATCTTGCTCTCACCAGCAGTAGTAGATATTTCTGCTGCTGAGTATTTGTAGATTTCTTGCTGCTGGCCACTGTACTTAGAGCCCAGTTCAGAGACGGCAATCAGGAATTGGAATTCTCATTGCCAGTGTGAGAAGATTTATTTTGGAGATGGTTGACAGAGGCAGGTTGGCACCCTGCTTTGCCAGTGGACAGGGTGATGGACAGAAGGGCTGTATTCTTTCCTCAGGGCTGACAGAGGAGACCACAGCACCAGACCCTGCTTGCCTGGTCTCAGGTTCCCACCAGGGTCAATGTAGTTTCCGTGGCGTGGCATGGAGGAATATTTACTGCCGAAAATTAATGACTAGCTGTGCTATGTATGGGTAAGTGACACACATCTTCTCTCTGTTACCTCACACTCATTTTAACCATGCCACTGACATAGTTCTCACCAAAGATTATAGTCTACAGCTCCCTTTGTGGCAGGCAGCATCTTACCTCAATCAGTCCATCACGATTCATACCCCCAACCTATGAACCTTTCCTGCTTAATAGTTCCTACTCACTCACTCAGGATACCTCACCATGTTGCACCTGCATTTGCAGCTGTGCCAGCCATTTACATCTCACTCAAATATCACTCAATTCCTCTCCTGTCTTTTTGCAGGAGAAAATGCCCCACAGTGGGACCGAGAGAGCCTAGATAGTGGAGTGTACAACATTCATTTTATCAGTTTACTATCAGGAGAGAATACTTGCCTTAATGAGAGCATTGCAACTGTTCATCTGGTGATGTTGAGACTTCCATGAACCAAGTAAGATTATTTGCAATGTATTATGCTGCTCTCCCATTACTAGCAATGTAAATGTATTTTTATAATGCCCAACTTCTTACCCTATTTTACATCTCATCCCTTCTTGTGTCTTTTGTAGAAATGGTCAGTATCTACACAACCTCTGTCATGAAATGAATAGCCCCCTTGGACATCACCATCTCCTCCAATTCTGATCAAGAAGCCCGAGATCCCACAGAGAATGCACCAGCAAGGCTATCTTCTGCACCCTCTACCAGCTGAGATACTGACACCTTGGTGCATACTGTAGACAGATGAAACTCAAGAACACATTCTGATGAGCACCTCACTGGCATGCCTCAGCAGCTGGTCAAGGATGCATCACCCAAGGTGACTGGCATTCAGAGTACTGCCGGAGACCAGGTAACTGTTCAGCCCCAGGCAGCACCTGGAGAGGATTCCAAGTACTTAACCATGAACAACTTTGTCAAAATGCACAAACAGACACAGGAGCAGCAAGCAAGTTTGTCACAGACACTCAATAAACTGAATCAAAATTTGAAGGAAAACACCAACTGTACCATACTGGATCATTATGCAGGCACCTTGATACATTAGTGGACAGGTTGGCGTCTGCCATGATAGTCAAAATCCAGCAGAATGCTTGCAGGGCTGGAGATACATGCAGACCTGCACTTCATCACTATAGCCATTGGTAGCCACCACGGCAAAGCAACAGTATGACAAGGAACTTGACCTCATTCTAAGTGCCCCTTCTTCACAAGGTGTCAGGGTGGTGCCAGTAGGTATGAATCCAGAGGAGAGACAACATAGAGGCCCCGAAATGTGTCCTCTTAAGACTCACTAGAGATGCTGAGCCCCTCCACATTCACCTTGCCTGCAATCTCCAACACTGTAGGAGTTCAAGCCAAAGAGAGTGAGCATGCATCCAGCACTCTCAGCATGTCCAAGCCCAACAGCTCCTGAGGTCCACCTAAAAGGCCCAGGCTTCAATTGAGAACAGGGTGCCTCCATCCCAACTACAGACACTGAGACTGCTCAAGAAATAGTGCAAGAGAAACTAAAATGACAGTTCAGAGCTGGAATGAATAAAACTCCATTGTAAATAAAATCTCATATTTATAATTGTGTTCACTTTACATTATGACCTGTGTGATTGACTTGTCAGCTGCAGCTACTATTCAAAGGTAGAGAGGATAGAGATTCTTAGTGCCACAAGATGTTATAAGCCTATCTGAAGGATAGTTATTCTTTCCTTAGAGCCTATACTAGCATAAAACATTCTTCTTATTGAATGAGAAACATCAAATATTGTGAAGGCTTTCATCAGTTTGTAACATCAACTCTTAGTGAACAAGAAGCAAAAGGAGGAGACATGTATTGAAGGTACATTTGCAGTTGAGATTATACAGGGGATGCTGGCCTCTCTAGTATCAAATCATTTACAGTCAGGAAATGACTTCACCTAAGTCAGTGTGGTTGAAAGTGGTTGCCAAGGAAGTCTTGATTACGACGATTGTAGTGGCCGACTCTGTTCTGAAGTAGGATGGTAAAGGTTTTATTCCTTCTGATGAATACTCTCACTTTCATACTTTGATGAATTCTGTGGCTCACAAAGATCCTCTCATTGCATGCTTCAATTGTCCAGATTCAGCATGCAAGTGTTATGCAGTGCTCTCTGTCTGTCCTGCACTGCAACATAGCCCCAGACCATATATGGTAACTTCTTCATCTGGAGACACCGTATGCCCCCAGTGACCACAGTAGGAAACGTTGTTGCGTTGACCATTATCCGTGTCCATACTAGAACATTCTGCACCTAGAATGCTCCATGGAACACAGGTTTGCCATGATGTCTCGGAACAGGCTCACTCAGTTATACCCCTGTGCCTCACTCATCTGGTTGATATCCCAACTAAGACAAAATACTTGGGGTCTCCTACACTTTCTCTGTAATACAGGGGATATTTTGACTGGAAATCCTGCAATGGCAAGCTCTTCCACATCCAATGCAGGTTGTTACTCATCCTGGGTTTCTATACACAAGTTTTCCCATGTGTAGCTGCTTGTAGTATAGCAGACATAAAGAAGATAACAAATTCTCTGCCTGGAATCATTGATGGTGTTTCCAAAGAGCTTTATGAGGAGAGAATCAAAAATAAATCTGATCCTCAGTCAAGTGATCAGTCAGCAGTTACAACACATATGAATGACATTTAACCAAGGACCTCCAAACACTGGGATATGGAGATCTTCAGCAGGGAGGGCATTAAGATGCCTTGACTTGAAAGTTTTACAGAGGTAGACCTGAATGTGATATATACCTCACAAGACGTGGCATATATCGAGTAAGAGATTGTGAATATGTTAGAAAGATCTTCTCCCCTACATCCACCTATTATAAAATCAAGAAAAGGCAGTATTCCATATAAGATAATAGCATTAACATTTTATTGTTCAAGATTTGGGGTAAATAGCTCATGGGCCTTATGCAAACTATGAAAACTTGGAATGTGTTTGTGAATCTTGGAGACAGGTGAAAATTTATAGGTCATTTGACGATATTTCTGCTTCAAAACAACTAATAAGATTAATTTTTCATGATCAATGACATGGCCAAGCTTGCTTGTGGTCATGAATTTTAGTCAAGAGAGTTGGTCATTGCATGAAGTTCATATTCAGAATTCTGCGACTACGAATGTATTTAACCTATGCTGTGTAAGTGCCTGATTAATTCACATGCCCTTTGGAGGGCCTCTCATTAGTCACAAGTACACTTGTTTAGACTCCATCCATTCTGCATGTGCTGTAAGCCATTTTTCATTTCTGTTGAGCACTTGCAATTTGAATGAGGATGGAAGGCAACATTAGCTTCACAGACTAAGTTGCAGGCTCAGCATGTCAATATAGTGACCACTACTTCCCCCTTACTCAATCTTCATGTTCCTGTCAGCTTTGTACTCTCTGTAAATTTCATCAGGTTTGAGCTTCCCCACATCCCCAACTATTCTACTTAACTGTTCATTTCCCCACTTTACTCCCTGAGACCTTGGCCTGCAGCTTAGTTATGCATTGCTTCCCCCCATCCTCATCAAAGTCACAGTCATGGTGGACCATTAATGAAGCTTGTCCTGAAATACCTGGCTGATGTTCGACTGTCTCCCATTCTTACATGTTGAGTTGCCCTCTCCTCCAACACTTTTGTAATTATTGTCCCCTCTGGATCTGAGGATGTTGCATGTAATCCCCACAAGTGATTTTCTAAATATCCCTACCACATCAGTAGCCTCTGGTAACCTTCCTTGAGTTTAACTTAACAGATGACTATGACTGACCGTGGCTCAACCTCCTGACCAAGGTAGAACAGCCCAATCTCATAATTAACCAAATCCCTGTGAGATCATTAATCCCGCATATGGTTAGACTCAACTGCAGAACAACAAAGGTCCATTCCCAGGCTCAAATGTTATGAAATCCTAACCCTAACTGTAACCTTGAACACCCAACTGGCATTGCCAAGCCCCTAGACAGATATTGGAATGATGCCCTTGCTTTTCTGTGGTGGTACCCCCAACCACCCCACCCCACTGTGGACAGTCACCCTTTTGTTTTATTAAGGACTGTTATCCTTAAACTTTGAGACATGGCTATTTGGTTGAAACAAGTGCAATGTATTTGCTACATAGGCTGTTAGTGCAGGTGTCATTTGCAGGAGCACAATGCCATCGAGAAACAAGTCATTCATCACTGCTCATGGCTGGCAACATGATACATTACCTGGATTGGTGTCTGCACTAAAAGGCAAGACTATGTGAGCCTGTACATTCTGAATGTAGTGCCAAAAAGGCCAAGTCAAGACAGAGGTACAGTGAGCATCCAAATGTGTGAAATGAGTGAGCATTTAGAAAGCAAGTTCAGAATCCAGACACACCAGTGTCTGTCACTAAATGCAAAGCAGCAGGCACTGTTGTAGATTTGCCAAAATGACACAGTAAGACTGGTGCATTTTCAAATCCAACTTGCATGGACAGAGTACAGGCTGTTGCTGCCCATGGGATATGCCCCAAGATGTTGGGGAATTCTAGTTATTCTGAATGGTTGTCCAGAGAAGATGCCTGGAAAAATGAGAAGTTAATGCATGCATGCAGACTAGTAACTAGTCTGTTACTAGTGAGATTCTCATCTAGCCATTGAAACTTTTTTGTGGAAATCACTTTCCTTTCCTCAGCATTGGAAACCACATTTTTCCTTCTCACTGTATTTTCCTGTCTTGTCATTATCCATGTCATTCAGGCCTGGGAAATTTAAGCCCAAGGAATTCTAGTTTTACAAGCTTGGCACAGCTGAAGACACTGCCTTCAGTGATGAGGTGGTTAAATTGAGGATGCACCAGAGTTTGTGTATTTGTTAGTTCAGCAGCATTTGACAACATCCAAATATCAGAAAGAGAATAGACCTTTTGGCCCCTTGAGCTTGTTTGGTCATCAATTAGATCAAAACTACTCTACAACTCAATCTTTGTCATTGCCCCATAACCATTAATACCTTTGGTTATCAAGACTCTATTAATGTCAGATTTAAAGTTAACAGTCAACCTTGAAGTAAGTCAGGGATGAGAGTGATTGAACACCACATATACCAGAAAATTAGTGACCAAAGAGAAAACGATCTGTTTTCTGACAAGGAATCATGACATTATCGCTTTTGCAATTTGAAATGAATGTAAATGCTTCCAGAACACTTCAAAAAGTTGATATTATTAGACTTCAAAAGTGTAGAAACATTTGCTTTCACTTTGTTTACCTTCTATCACTGTCAAGAGGAGAAAGTGAGGACTGCAGATGCTGGAGATCAAAGTTGAGAGCGTGGTGCTAGAAAAGCACAGCAGGTCAGGCAGCATCCGAGGAGCATAAGCCCTTCATCAGCCCTTCATCCATTCCTGATTAAGGGCTTCTGTCCGAAACATCGATTCTCCTGCTCCTCGGATGCTTCTTGACCTACTGTGCTTTTCCAGCACCACACTCTCGACTATTACTGTCAAGACTGTGGATAAATGCTTTTGGATCTAGTCACTAATCCTATCTCAGCACTTCTATGTTGAGTGCAGTTGGTATCTGTAATACAGGATGAAGTCCATACTAACACAGCACCACTGGATAATGCAATTGTGAAACACAGGACTGTGGCAGAGCTTCAAAAGCTATTTTCCAAGTCAACCCATTTAAGCTCAGTTCCAACTTCTCAATGACAATTAGTGATAGGCAACAAATATTGGTTTTACCAACAATGTTCACATTCTCCCATAAAGCAATATTGTAAAAACTCTTGAAAATTAGCATAGCTGCAGATGCTAGCAAAAACTGTAATAAAGTAATGTATCAACAGTCAGCATATAATTATTAAAGATCAAATAATACACAACAGCATAAATAACACATCATATTAATAAGAAAATTTGTGTTTTGAAGTACTTTGCACATATAGGTAGATTGCAGTCAAGACCTCCATGTTCCCTGGTGACTAAACTTTCTTTCTTCCCTCCAACCTCTTTCCTCTCTGATACCCACCACACATTCACACATGCCCCTCTTCCCAAATGTTTAAGAAAATGGGTAAAAGCAGACATCATTTTAACTATCTTTAACAAGCTACATTAAAATTACTGATTCCTATAATCAGTAACATCTTTGTGAAAATACAATTTCAAATAATTTTCAGCAGCTTATAATATGCAGCCTACATGATTTTATTCATTTACATAGAGTGATAGAGTCACAGAGCACGGAAACAGACCCTTCGGCCCAACTCGTCCATGCAGACCAGATATCCTAACTTAATCTAGTCCCATTTGCCAGCATTTAGCCCATATCCCTCTAAATCCTTCCTCTTCATATAACCATCCAGATGCCTTTTAAATGTCATGATTGCACCAACCTCTACCACTTCCTCTGGCAGCTCATTCCATACACATACCACCCGCCTCATGAAAACATTACCCCTTAGGTTCCTTTTAAACTTTTTCTTTGTCACCCTAAGCTTATGTCCTCTAGTTCTGTACTCCCCCACCCCAAGGGAAAGATCTTGTCTAATTACCCAATCCATGCTCCTCATGATTTTATACACCTCTATAAGGTCACCCTCAGCCTCCAACGCTGCAGAGAAAACATCCCTAGCCTATTCAGCTTCTCCCTATAGCTCAAATCCTCCAACCCTGGCAACATCCTTGTAATTCTTTTCTGAACCCTTGCTAGTTTCACATCTTATGTAACATAAGAATTGTCGAGATGTTAATGCAAGTTTCAAAAAATAATTTGTAAACGTTGCTTCTAATTACATTTACTTTGAAAAATAAACTATTATGTGCTCAATGTTTCTGAAACTTAATTAGAATTAATTTCCTTTAATCCCCTTCTAATTGACTCATGTACAGCTTGTTTCATTTCACCAGCAGCCTTCTATGTTTTGGTGAAAATGAGAGTTAGGAGGTTATCTCGACACAGGGGGCCCCACATCAAATCTATGTCATCCTCAATCTGATTTCACACAAATTGACTGGTTAACACCTCCACCCACATCTAATATCCAACGCGTCCTCTGACTGAAGCCAAAGTCGCCTTGCTTCCTAATATCTTGTATTCAATTCTCCTACCCTTGAATTTCTAATGTTCACATTCCCTAATATCTGATGTCCAACTCACCCTACATGTGAAGCATTCAATTCCCACACACCTCAATCAGAATGACCCTGCCTAACTCAGGAGAAGTTTTGTGATAAGTTGCTTCTATTTCCTCAAAAAGCAGTTTACAGAACAGAGTTGACCACCCTCTCCATCACATCATTAATCATACCCTTATCATGCTGAACCATGACAGCCCAAAACACTTAGCTTGCTCAAGACAACTCAGTGTCACAAAGTGAAGTTGGACTAAATTGATCTCCTCTATTTCACCAAGAATGGCTCGTTCTGCGGATGCAAGTAATAACGGGGTTCAGCCAAGTACACAAGACTGCATGACAGAATGCCTGCATCTGCTTCAGATTCATTCCCAGCCAAATGAACCCTCAGATATCCCAGCCCTACATCAACCACAGACGGTTTCACTGCGCGCTGCATGCCTATCATTATACTCTCAATGCAGATGGCAAATCAGTGGGAATAACATGGGCTTCAATGAGATCAATTTGTCAGGTCCAATGACATTGTGGAAAGCACCTCAACCAGCATTTGAGCCCTGAATATTTCACATGTTCAATGACATGATTGGAAATGGAGTGTACTGTATTTTACTAGTGCATATTTGAAAAGTTTTGCCCTTTCATTGTTCTCCAGTCAAGCAGAAGTAGAACCAATGTTTTCTGCCATCCAATTGACTTGTTGTTGTCCACGGCATTTTCTAATTATAGGTCACTTCTAGCAAACAGCCAGTGAAGGAAGGGTTGACAATTCATGGTGCATACCCTCAGCACCAGTCTTGGCTTGGTCATCAATTACACTCGTGGAGTCTCCACAGTCTTTTACCTTGCATTACCCAGGCAGCCTATTTGCATCCATATGTACTTCATCCTTTCCATGTGGAAACCCACCACATAGAACTCCATATCCCCTAGCATTCCTACCCCGTACCCCCCATGCCCTCCCCCCAGTCAACAAAAGTACTGACCAGATTCCTGTACTTGCAGCTCCCCAATGGACGGTACTATTCTACCAAATGCTTCTGATGGCTGTACCAGACTATACTGCAATGTACTCCCTGACCATGACTGACCCAGCAGATGACTCTCAATGGCCTGACCCCTGGATTGTGCACCGACTTCTTTTGAGTGATTGCATGGAACCCCAAGCGATAGCAACATCCTTTGACTTGATGTAGGTTAAATCCCTATATTTTGAGACACGGCCATGAAAAGAAAATCAGACAGTGTTTGCCACACAGGCATATTTTGCAAGTGTGAGACTGATGTCTCACCTTGGTGTATAGCATAATTTCTGCCAGCCTGATCACCTGTGGAGTTTCTGGTTTGCGGTCGGTAATTTGCTGATTTTTCGGTGGTTTGTATCACTCCCAGATCCCTGGTTCTGACATTAGCCTTATTTAGGGAATGTGAAATGAAGCAGAAAGCAGACATATGTTTCAGGGCAAAAGAATCTCTATGTTTATTCAACTACAAAAAGGTAAGCATAATACAAAAAATAAAAGGCAAGTGCAAAGAAACAGTGAAATGAACACAATTATACAGAGGAAAGTAATTAGATACACTATTAAAGTGAATATAGGTTAAATAGCATTAGAACTAAACTGCAGATTTTTATCACAAAAAGTATTTTTGGACTTCCTACTCTGTACTGCACTCTAACCACCCATCTCCCATTCCCTGCTAGATTGGATTCTTTGGAGTCTCAGGAATTAAGCTTACCACTAGGGAGAACTCACAATTTTGAAGTACAAGTGGCTGGTCCTGTTTGCCATACCCAGTGCCACGATGAAGACTTCAGACAGTATAGGCCTTCAGGCTGAGTTGAATCCGCTGATACGGTAGGACATGTATTGGATTTATCAGGCGAGTACTTGGCTTTCCTCACTTTCTGGTGGTTTTTGCGAGTCGGTTTTCACCTCAGGATGTGTCTGAGGCCTTGTGGTGTTGGTACTTTTTGGAGGTTGTCGGTGCTCAGATCAGCTGGTTGTGGCCAGACGACGGGTATGGTACTGGTCTGTGTTAACTTTTCGGGATCGCTGTGCAGATAGTTCTCTGGGAGAATTATTTTTGTGGATCCTTCTTCTGGAAGATAGCCAGGGAGAATAGCTTTGGGGGGGGGTAGCTGCAGGGATAGCTCTCTCATGTGAGATCAAGGCCTGCAATTATACTAATTGTGGGCCTATTATCTTCATGCCAAATCTGCGTTGCCCATTGTGTTACTGGTGTTCTCTTTTGAGGTCAATTGACTTCCTGATAGATAAAAGTAGATGCAAATGTATTTTGATTAAGTGGAATGTCTGTTATCTTTCTGAATGAATATTGATCGAAGTTGAATGCCTTGGTATCTGTATAGGCCCCATAATGTCTGGGTTGGGGTAGCCACACAGGTAACCAGAATGCTAGGTCTGGTTAATTGTTCTTTTGGAGTTGAAGTGTAAATTGGATTTTTTGAATGAACAATGGTTTCGGGCAGCTATGTGTGTCGGTCTATTGTTCTCAGAGCATAGCCCAGCTGCCATTTTTCTTTTAAAAGTTTTGAAAAGTCCAGGGTTTTGGTGCAGTATTTTGAATGATAGGGATTTTTGTCAAGGGTCTGCATGAAACAACACAATAATACTGTAAGTGCTTAGTCTCTGGCTGAAGCACCATTACATTAAAGGGCATAGCAAAAGAATGGAGGCAGTGATGCTGTGAGAATCTAGGTAGGCATTAAGTGAGCATGTGCTAAGATTGTAAGCAAGGTTTCTAGAATTGTAGCCTAGCTCAATCCATGAGCTGGATGCTGTGCCTGCACACAAATTGTTCTTACAGCTCTTATCAATCCCAGTTGTTGGTACACTCCAAGGCACTGGTTTAAAGTGCAGAAGTATCTTGCAATCAGAGAGGTGTCATGAGAGTCCTGAGAACATGACAGAGGATACCAGCTTTTGTGAATGTAGGGTGCATGCTTCAGGGTTCCCATGGAGCATTTCAAGAGATATTGTTGCCACATGTCTAAGATAACAACCTGCAGGAGCAAGCAGCAAGTCTGATATTGCCAGATCCAGACAGAAGTCTGTATGTAACTGGTCAACTAGTTTCCTTGAGGCAGATGTTATAATAGGAAGGTTCATATTAATGAGGTGAGATTCGTTGTTAATAAGACCACTAACATGCAATAATGCCCTCTAAAAAAAAATGCAAGAATCTCTTTTATACGCTCCAAACTCTTGTTTGCAAACACAACCAGTTGCTCTTAACGTCCAGAAAAACTTCACTCAACTTCTCACATGATTCTCCTATATACCTCTCCATAGCCCTCATCACCCCTATAAGAATCCAGACACAGTTCATTTGGTCATGTTAAATGAATATGTGGTAGATAGTAAAAAGCTATACAATAATATTCAAATAACTGAGCTAGTTAAATTCATAAGTCTCCAAATTTCCTTATAAAAATGAAGACTTCGGCCAGATTCAGCAATGAAGTTGCCTGAACTATCACTCTGATTGTCTCTAGTTGCACTTTCATGCTGCTTTGTTATCATCAGTGTTAATGGCAAACAGTCAATATCAGTATTTGTGACCAATAAATGATGTTGCAAGTGGTGGGGATTGTACTAAGATTTCATACATAAGCCAACTATTAGTATCAGTAGAAAATCAATCATTTATACAATGTAGATGAAGCTGTAGCATAGCATACGCCTGGCAAATCTACAAAAGAATAAGCTAACCAAATACTACACTTTTTTTAAACTGAATTATTCACCATTGAAAAATAATTTTATTCCAATAGCTTCAAAGGTTTGATATTGTGAAATTAGATACTATACAATGTTTATCAATTGGTTGATTTGTTTAAACCTCAAAATACAATAATTCCACTGAAAAATATTGTACTTGGGATTTATTCAGTTAATAATTTATACCTTACTGCATGCAATTTCACTATCTTAGTATGATAGCTTTCAATAAATATTACATTAAATAATAACATACAACAATTCCTGCACTAGTTGCAAATCTGGAACGATATTTATAAAATATATTAATACAAACAAGTATACTTTAATTTGTATACCACATGCAATTGGTGGAAAAGGCTCCTCAACATGATAGCTCCAATTATACTGTATTTTTGTTAAAATTATCTCTGTATTTAATCAACATCTCAAATGATTTTTATTCAGAAATTTGTTGTTAGAAAGGTTATTCAGCGGCACAAACCCATTAAATAGTATTTACTGACTTTGCACCTTTTAGAATATGATTAAGTCAAGTCTCTTTCCAAATAAAAAACAAGTTCTTCGATTGGCACTTTTGCACTATTCAGAATTTTCATTGTGCAAACCCTCTGTGACAATAACCTTGGAATTTAAAAAAATTGTAGAAAATTGGAAAGCTTCAAATATGACAACTTCTACATGTTTGTGGTGATTAAATAATTAAACTGATCAATATGGAGAATGCCTTATTAATAATGTACTATACTTTAATTACAATTAAAACATTTAGAAAAAAATGAAAACACTTTTCAGTCAATACCTAGTCAGTAATGTGTTACAAATCCATACTATTCATGTTCAAAACGTTCAAACGAGTTTAGAATTGGAGTGAGACACAGAACTACAGAAATAAATTAAAACAATCTACCCTAAATGTAAATAAATAAATATTCCCCATGTGCAAAAAGGAAGTACTGACCTAAGATTAGTAAAAGCCTTAGTGCTCACTATGAAACAATTTAACTTAGCCAATAATCTCAATTGATGATTTTCTGCTTAGAACCACGTATGATGACACTTTAAAAAGTGCATTTATGTTTCAATTAAAGTTTGTATCTGATATTAAATCTCAGAATAGAACCTTCTTCATTTATTTTAATCCACGTTTTGTGACATGAAGCTACAATTGTTGTCATCCACCCCTCTGAAGTTCAACAAGCCTGGACAATTTTTCACAGTTCTCAGTCTTAAGAGATTCAGCTTTCTGCTTCAGGCGTTCATCCCTGTATAAAGTGGCTAAGTTCTGCAGATCAGCTTCTGTTAAGAAAAATCAAACTCATGTTAATGAATAATACCTGCAACAAAGTTTGTTTAGAACAATCCAATTATAAGATTAGAATAAAGCAGAGGGCACTGTCTTGGTGGCTTCATAACTGCATACTAAACAAAATATGAAAGTGTATTTTGCTTGGTATAGAATGATTATGAACTCAGCTCAAGTACAACTCTCCTGTCCCTCAGATGCTGCCTGGCTGGCGTGCTTTTCCAGCACCACACAGTGACTCAAATACAACAGAACAATTCATCATGCACTTCCATCTAAAACAAGCCATCTTAAACAGTTTGGGGAAATGGAGAGGTTAGAGACTATCCAAATTAAAATTTTTCAGAATGAACAATATACAGAAAAAAAACCAAGGTAAAAATACAAAATAAATAAAATGTCCATTGAACCATGCCAATATTCAGAACAGATACGAAAACAAAGAAATTAAAATTGTCCTACATAGGACCAGCTCTTCTGCCTTGAAGTACCACAGCAGAATTCATGTGTACTTTATAATCACTCAACAAATGCCTGTTTCATTGGCAAGACCAGCATTTTCGCCCACCACTTATACCTTCAAAAATGTGACAATGAATCACTTTCTTGAACAACTGCAGCCCATCAGATGTAGTTACACCTACAGTTCAGTCAACAAGGGAGTTCTGGGATTTTAACTCCGCTTCCGTGAAAATGCAATGGCTTAGTTCAAAGTGAAGATGGTGTCGGTTTTGGATGGGAACTTGCAGGTGATGCTATGCCTATCCATTTGCTTTCTCTGTCCTTCTAGATGCTAGTTGACAGGCACACAGAAGGCAGTGTCAACAAATTGGAATCCATCTTGTAGATGGTGCAGAGAGAGAGCATCAGTCTTAAGATTTTTCAAGCACAAGAAAATCCCCTGTCAGTGCTGGTGTAAAACATTCATTTAACAATACTAAACCTACTTTCAAGCAATTGGCCTATAGCCTTGTATGCCTTGGCATCGCAAGTGCACATCTAAATATTTAAGTGTTAGAGATAGAAATCGCCATATCACCCTTAAAAAGACAGGAAGTTCCAGATTCCCATCACCCTGCAGGCAAAATAAATATTTCTTCATGTTCCCTCTAAACTTCCTGCCCCTTACCTTAAATCTATGGCCCCTGGTCATTGATACCTTGGAAAAAGTTCCCTCCTGTCTATCTATGCCCCTCAATGTCAATCACGTTCCCCTTCAGTCTCCTGTTCTAAGGAAAACAACCCTGTTCTATTCAAACTCTCTTTATAAACTCTCCAGCCCAGGCAACATTCTGCTCCCTTTTCAGTGCAATCACATCCTTTATGTAATAAGAATTCCAAAATTGCACACAATAATCGAGTTATGGAGTAACCAACATTTTATACAGTTCCAACATAACATCTCTGCTCTTCAATTCAATGCCTTGGCTAATACAGGCAAGTATCCTATATGGCCTCTTAACGACAGTGAAAGCAGAATCAATATTTAAATAGGTAGGTGAGGTGCTGATCAAAAGGTACTGGATAGTGTTGGATTTTTTTTTCCAGTGTCATATATGCCATCAAATCCCTATTAGAGCCTTACACATGGTTGATCAAGCTTTGATGATCAGAGGTGTTCAGTCTGCAGAACTCTTAATCTCTAACATGTAGAGGTTAGAAACCTTATAGAAACATTACTCATATCATTGGCTTAGTTACATTTCTAGCCAATGGTAACTCCCAGGCTGATGATGGTGGAGGATTCAGTGAAGGGAAAGCTGTTTAACATCAAGGGAAGATGGTTACATTTACTTTGATTGGAGGTGGTCAGTACCAGGAATTTATATGGCAAAAATATTATTTTCTATTACCATTCCAAAGCCAACTGAATGTTGCCTAAGGCTTACTGTACAACAGTAAGCTTTAGTAGGAAAAGGAAGTACAAATGATATTAAATATAGTTCAAATACCACTTTTTTTTTAAAAAGTGATTTCATGAGCATCACTGGTAGAGGTATTCAATTAACGTGCAGTCGTTGTCCTTCTGGGTGGCAGAGGTCATCAGAACCCTTGACAAGTTGCCAGTATTTCTTGTATATAGCAAACATTTTTTGCCATAACAGTGCAGTAATGGTGGAGGAAGTAAATGCTTAAGACAGTAGAGAAGGATGATAGCGGATGATCAAGTGGACTGTTTTGCCTTGCATGAACATAGCTACTTTTGACCTTATGATGGAGTGAAGGTCATTCATGAAGCAGATGAAGATGGTTTGGCCAAGAACACATCACAATATTGTTATTTTATCACAATTTTGACGATTAACCTTGGATCCTATTGTCTGTTCTAATACCTGGGATACTCATGGACTGAGATAATTTTAAAAGAGGAACCAAAAACACAGAAAACCTGACCCAGTGTAGGTTTACCAAAAGTAAACCTGAACTAAAATTACTTGTTCCACACCCCAAACCAACAAAAGCAACCAGAAACCTCAGCCCCATATCACCACTGGAGGCATGAAAAGGTTCTCTCCAAGTGGAATTACACCAATGAGAATCTTCACGTCAGTTTCCATCTCCGACTGCCCGAAGGCTACATGCTTATGATTGGCTCTCAACTTATATTTTTATAATAGCAGTAAACATTATATTTTATTAATTGAGAGGCAAAGCCTCATACTTAAAATAATTTAAACCTTTTGACCAACTGGGGAGTTCAAAAATGGGACCCGACTCAGTCCTTCTTGCCTAATCATATCAATCTTCACAGAGGAGGTACGCTGTATGGTCTTCAGGCTGGGAAGATTTGTCTTCAATAATCATGATCATGTTCCATTGCGTTAGGTATGACAGCAACTAATGGAGAGCTTTATTTCTGAATCCCAATTACTTCAATTTTGCGACATTTCTTTAGTGCACTTGGTTAAACAGTGGTCTGATGTCAAGAGCAGGCAGTCTCACCTCAGTTCTTGACTTTAGCTCTTTTATCCACATTTGTAGCAAGGGTGTAACGAGGTCAGGATCTGAGTGGCCTTGGAGAAGTTCAAACTGAGTATCAGTGAGCCAGCTATTGGTGTGCATGATTGCATTGTCAATGACACCTTATTGGTGAATCAAGAAGAGACTAATGGGTTGGAAATAAACTGGATTGGATTTGTCCTTCTTTATGTGGATGATATTTCTTTTTAGATTCCCTATAGTATGGAAACAGGCCCTTTAGCCCAACAAGTCCACACCGACCCTCCAAAGAGTAACCCACTCAAACCCATTCCCCTGTCCTCTATTTACCCCTGGCTAATGCAACTAACACGATGTGCAATTTAGCATGGCCAATTCACCTGGCCTGCACATTTTTGGATTGTGGGAGGAAACTGGAGCACCTGGAGGAAACCCACGCAGACACGGGGAGAATGTCTGTGTGGAGTTTGCACAGTTGCCCGAGCCAGGAATCGAACCCAGGTCCCTGGTGCTGTGAGGCAGCAGTACTAACTACTGAGCCACCGTGTCACTCATTTCTGTGCAACATTTCATGTCAGTGTATGCCAATCTTGTAGCTGTAGTAAAACAGATAGGGAAAGGTATGACTAATTGTAACACATTCTTCAGTAATACAATTTGTATGTGGGCAGGTATCAGGAGTCTTCAGACATTTCTCAATATCACTGAGTGAAATGTATTAACTGACGCTGGTGAAGGCGCAGATAGATTTGTCCACTCAACAAATCTATCAGAAGATGGCTGCAAATGTTTCAACCTGATCTTTTGCATTGATATGCTGGATTTCTCCATCATTGAAGATGTTCGTAGAGAATCCTCCTTAGGTTAATTGTGGTTCAATATAACTCAGTTCCTGATAACCCACATTGTTCATGAATTTCAGTTTTGAGCCACAATGTCTGTTATAAAAATTCCAATTAGCACACTCGTAGTGTCACACAACACAGCCATAGTGGCATCCTCAGTGTGAAAGTTGGCCTTGTCTCCACAGGACAGTGTGATGGTCAATCCTTCCAGTACTTCAAAGGCAAATACATTTGCAACAGGCTGGTTTGTTAAGGCAAGTTTGAGTTTCTTTTTACCCCCCTTTGGTGGTTGTCACTTACGGCAAAATCTAGTATGGCAGGTATGTCCTTCAGGACTCAGCAAGCTATGCTAGTTGTGATGCTACCAACTCTCTTGGGATGGACACAGAGGTCCCTCATCCAGAGTACATAGTGCCCTTGCTAAGCTCTGTACGTCTTTCAAGTAGTGGCCAGCATGGAGGAATTCATCACTTGATGGAAGGCAGTAGGTGGTAATCAGCCTGCATATGTTTCACCTAAAACCATGAGACGTATTCAGGTCTGGAGTCAATATTCAGGATGCCCAGGGCAAAGCCCTTCAAACTCTTAACGTTGTGCTGTCACCTCTGCTGGATTTGTCCACAGCCCTACCCTGGAATAGTGAGGAAGGTCTCTGGGACTTTGCCAGATAGTCATATTTACTGAATCATGCCTCTGTCTGGATGCTGCTCTTCCAGTTTTGGTAAATGCCCACAGAGTTAATATGGAAGACTCCCCTGGTTTGACTGATCAGTACAATTGTCACTTCTACTGCCTCAGTCCACACCAGGAACTCCTTCCAGCTTTTTTACATTTGGACTTTTCTGTCATGTTTCAGTACAACCAAACAGCTTTCTTGGCTATTTCATGGATAAATTAAGACCCAGATTTTGTTCCTAGGTCAAGTGCACAAAAGCAGAAGAAATTCTAGCTCTGCATCCTCTACATTTAAAACAAAACTGAGTCACTTACACTTCCCATTTCAAGCCAGGGGCTGGATAAGTTGGAAATCTGACTAGATGACTTAAGGCAGACTGGGCAAAAAGCCTGCCTGGAGATTCTAGCAGTATTCAAAATCTTAAAATAAAGATTAAAACAACTCCTGTTCTCACCCCTCACTCTCTCTGTCCCATCCATACCAAACTATACTACCTCACACCCTATATAACCCTATTATGTCAAACCACCCATGACAAGCCATGCCCCCTGTCCATCTCAACAATTACCGTATGTCAATGTCACCATATACCCTATCAATTTCCCATGATCCTGACATCTCCTGTACCCACCTATTTCAAATCAGTGCCAACTGTACCTTCCTAAACACACATACCACCCTGTGAGTTTTGAAAAGATTTGTAGCTCAGGTTGAGGTTCAGGTAGTAAGTTTGCTCGCCGGGCTGGTAGATTTATAAGACCATAAGACAT
This sequence comes from Chiloscyllium plagiosum, assembly GCF_037043375.1. Taxonomy (NCBI): domain Eukaryota; kingdom Metazoa; phylum Chordata; class Chondrichthyes; order Orectolobiformes; family Hemiscylliidae; genus Chiloscyllium; species Chiloscyllium plagiosum. The sequence continues at coordinate 47,511,472 of NW_028270154.1, read as the reverse complement.
AGGAGCGGAAGTAAGGCCATTCGGCCCATCGAGTCCACTCCGCCATTCAATCATGGCTGATGGGCATTTCAACTCCACTTACCCGCAATCTCCCCGTAGCCCTTAATTCCTTGTGACATCAAGGATTTATTAATTTTTGCCTTGAAGACATTTAGCGTCCCAGCCTCCACTGCACTCCGCGGCAATGAATTCCACAGGCCCACCACACTCTGGCTGAAGAAATGTCTCCACATTTCTGTTCTGAATTTACCCTCTCTAATTCTAAGGCTGTGTCCACGGGTCCTAGTCTCCTCGCCTAACGGAAACAATTTCCTAGCGTCCACCCTCTCCAAGCCATGTATTATCTTGTAAGTTTCTATTAGATCTCCCCTTAATCTTCTAAACTCCAATGAATACAATCCCAGACATTTGTTCTCAGACATTTTGTCATCATTCTAGGTAACATCAGTGAGCCTCCGATGAAGCACTGGTGTTCTGACCCGCTTGCTATTTATCTATCTTGGTCTGTTGTGATGGGAGATATCACTTCAGGCTCTTTGAGGTTGATGGGATCAAAATCAATGTTTGTTAATAGAGTTCCGGTTTGAATTCCAGGCCTCTAGGAACTCCCATGTGGTGTCTTTGTTTAGCCTGTTCCAGGATGGATGTCTTATCCCAGTTGAACTGGTGTCCATCTTAGTCTGTATGGATACCAGTGATAGTTGGTCATGTATTTTGGTTGGCTAGTTGGTGTTCATGTATCCTGCTGGCTAGTTTCCCGCCCGTCTGTCCAATGTAATGTTGTTGCAGTCCTTGCAGGGTATTTTGTATATGATGTTCATTCTGCCTGTTATTGGTATGGTATCCTTTAAATTCATCAGGAGCTGTTTCAGTGTAGTAGTAAGTTTGTGGGCTACCATGATACCTAGGGGCCAGAGTAGTCTGGCTGTCATCTCTGATATATCCTTAATGTTTGGCAGGGTAGCTAGAGTTATGGACTTACGGAAGAAATCTAGCAGGCAGTCAGAGAGACAGCAGCACCAACACTAAGCAGAAAGAAGGGAACACCCTCAACACACTGGAAAGGAAAGCCCTGGAAGGACTTAAAAGACAAAAATATCGTAATCCAACCGGCAGACAAAGGGCGCATGACTGTCATCCTAAACAGAACACAATACGTTGAAAAAGCAAACAAACTACTAAGAGACTAATACCTACCAACACCTACGTTCTGACCGCAAGACAGACCCAAAGCTTCCAGTTGCCTACCACTTCAACTCACCAGCCAGCCCCACAGACCTTGTTAACAACCAATCGGCTATTAAACACAACCACAAACAGTCCCCATTAACAGTTATTCACTCTCCCAGCCAGGCTGTCATCCCCTCCTTTGTCTGCTGAACTGTTCTCTTCTCTTCAGGCATTATCCCCATCTATCATTAACCCCTCGCCCCATCGTCCCATCACCACCACGCCCCCAACCATCTTCTACATATACACTGACATTTTCCTAGCTACCATCAGTTCGGAGGAAGGGTGTTGACCCAAAATGGTAACTGATTTCTTTCCACAGGTGCTGCCAGACCTCATGAGATTTTCCAGCAATGTCTGTTTTGGGTATTAGCACATTTGATTTTCACTCAGGATTTCATACTCCAGGAAGCACAAAATCTAAAATGTTATTGAATCATTGAAAATAGCCAGCTACCAGAACTTACACTTAACCAAAACACTGCCCTCAATCCTACCCTGTGAGAATGGGAGTTGCCAGGTTAGGAGTGGGATATGGGATTTTTGACTTGAGTCAGATATACAGCACAGAAACAGACCCTTTAGTCCAACTTGCCCATGCTGACCAGATATCCCAACCCAATTTAATCCAATTTGCCAGCACTTGGCCCATACCCCTCTAACCCCTTCCTATTCATATACCAATCCAGATGCCTTTTAAATGTTGTAATTGTACCAGTCTCCACCACTTCCTCTGGCAGCTCATTCCATACACGCACCACCCATTGCATGAAAAAGTTGTCCCTCAGGTCCCTTTTAAATGTTTCCCATCTCACCCGAAACCATTGCCCGCTAGTTCTGGACTCCACCACCCCAGGGCCAAGACCTTGTCTATTTACCCTATCCACACACCTCACAATTTAATCAACTTCTAAGGTTCCCCCCTCAGTCTCCAATGCTCAAGAGAAACAGCCCCAGCCTATTCAGCCTCTCCCCAGAACTCAACTCTCCAACCTTAGCAATATCCTTGTAAATCTTTTCTGAACCCTTTCAAGTTTCACAACATGCTTCCTATAGCAGGGAGACCAGAAATGCACACAATATTCCAAAAATGGCCTAACCAATGTCCTGTACAGCTGTAACATGACCTCCCAACTCAACGCTCTGACCAATAAAGGAAAATATACCAAAGACCTTCTTCACTATCCTATCTACCTGGGACTCCACTTTCCAAGGAGCTATGAACCTGCACTCCAAGGTCTCCTTGTTTAGCAACGTTCTCCAGGACCTTAACACTAAGTTTAAAAGTCCTGCCTTGATTTGCTTTTCCAAAATGCAGCACATCGCATTCATCTAGAGTCATAGAAATGTACAGCATGGAAACAAACTCTTCGGTCCAGCCCCTCCATGCCAACCAGATATCCCAACCCAATCTAGTCCCACCTGCCAGCAACTGGCCCATATCCCTCCAAACCCTTCCTATTCATATACGCATCCAGATGCCTTTTAAATGCTGCAATTGTACTAGCCTTCACCACTTCCTCTGGCAGCTCATTCCATACACGCAGCATCCTGTGTGAAAAAGTTGCCTCTTAGGTCTCTTTCATATCTTTCTCCTCACCCTAAATCTATGCCCTCTAGTTTTGGACTCCCCCATCCCAGGGAAAAGACTTTGTCTATTTATCCTATCCATGCCCCTCAATTTTGTAAACCTCCATAAGGTCACCCCTCAGCCTCTGACGTTCCAGGGAAAACAGTCCCAGCCTGTTCAGCCTCTCCCTATAGCTCAAATCCTCCAACCCTGGCAATACCCTTATAAATCTTTTCTGAACCTTTTCAAGTTTCACAACATCCCTCCGATAGGAAGAACAGAATTGCACGCAATATTCCAACAGTGGCGTAATCAATGTCCTGTACAGCCACAACATGACCTCCCAACTCCTGTACTCAATATTCTGACCAATAAAGAAAAGCATACCAAACGCCTTCTTCACTATCCTATCTACTTGCAACTCCACTTTCAAGGAGCTATGAACCTGCACTCCAAGGTCCCTTTGTTCAGCAACACTCCCTAGGACCTAGGATTAAGTGTATAAGTCCTGCTAAGATTTGCTTTCCAAAAATGCAGCACCTCACATTTATCTAAATTAAACTCCATCTGTCACTTCTCAGCCCACTGGCCCATTTGATCAAGATCCTGTTGTAATCGGAGGTAACTTCTTCACTGTCCACTACACCTCCAATTTTGGTGTCATCTGCAAACTTACTCAGCATACCTCCTACGTTTACATCCAAATCATTTACATAAATGACAAAAAGCACTGAACCCAGCACTAAACTTTGTTGCACACCACTGGTCACAGGCCTCCACTCTGAAAAGCAACCTTCCGCCACCACCCTCCTTCTTCTACCTTTGAGCCAGTTCTGTATCCAAATGGCTAGTTCTCCCTGTATTCCATGAGATCTAACCTTGCTAACCAGTCTCCCATGGGGAGCATTGTCAAACGCCTTACTGAAGTCCATATAGATCAAATCCACCGCTCTGCCCTCAATCCACTTTGTTAATTCTTCAAAAAAAAAACTCAATCAAGTTAGTGGGACATGATTGCCCACACACAACAATCTCTAATCAGTCCTTGCCTTTCCAAATGTGCCCTGTTCCTCAGGATTCCCTCCAATAATTTGCCCACCACCGATGTCAGGCTCACCAATCTTTAGTTCCCTGGCTGTTCCTCACCACCGTTCTTAAATAGTGGCACCACATTAGCCAACCTCCCGTCTTCCAGCACTTCACCTGTGACTATTGATGATATAAATATCTCAGCAAGGGGCCCAGCAATCATTTCCGTAGCTTCCCACAGAGTTCTAAGGCACACTTGATCAGGTCCTGGGGATTTATCCACCTTTATGTGTTTCAAGTCATCCAACCACCACCCCCTCTGTAATATGGACAGTTTTCAAGATGTCACCATGTATTTCCCCAAATTTTATATCTTTCATTCACTCTCTACAGTAAACACTGACACAAAATAAATACTCATTCACTATCACCCCCATCTCTGACCTGCAATAGTAAGCAGAGTGGGTTTTTTTTGATAATATGTTTTATTGAGATCTCTCTCTTGATTAAGTTTTAAACACATAAAACATAGGTGCTATGTTAGCTTGGAGCAGTGTTTTTTAGAGCAATAAGGTGAAACTATTTTCTGGGTCTATAGATTGTTAAAGAGCAAAAACGGATTCTACTAGAGTGATGCACTCTTCCTGTCAGATGTGGGAGATTAGGGAGAGTTTCCATGTTATTGATGAATATGCCTACAACAAGGATTTTTGTTGCGAATCCTATCAGACTGTATGGATTAGTTGGAGCGGCAGTTACAGGCAATAAGAAATTTACAGGAGCCGGGAGTGTGATGGATGACAATTATAGGAAGGGAGAAAAACAACAGATACAGAGTCAGGTAGATGGGTTACTTCCAGGAAAGGTAGGAGAGGGAGGCAGGTAGTGCAGGAGTCTTCTGTGGCTATCCCCATCTCAAACAAGTATGCTGTGCTAGAAAATGTTGGGGCTGATGGAAGCTCTGGGGAATGTAGCACAAACAACCAAGCTTCTGGTACCGAGAATGGTTCTAACGTAATGAGGGGTACATCAGGTTCCAAGCAATCATTGTGATAGAGGCCTCTCTAGTCATTGTCTCAGACAGATGTTTCTATGGCCGGAAGCAAGAAACCAGAATGGTGTGTTGCCTCCCTAGTGCCAGGAACAAGGACATCTTGGAGAGGATGCAGAATATTCTCAAAGGGGAGAGGGATCAGCAGGAGGTTGTTGAACACATTGGAGCTAATGACACAAGAATGAACAAGAATGAGATTCTGAGGGGAGAATATAGAAACTTAGGCAGGAATTTAAAAAGGTCTTCGAGGGTAGTAATAGCTGAACTCCTCCCTGTGCTACGAGCTAGTGTGGGTAAGAATAGAAGGATAGAGCAAATTAATGAGTGGTTGAGGAGCTGGTGCATGGGAGAAGGGTTCACATTTTTGGATCACTGGAATCTCTTCTAACCCAGAAGTGACCTGTACAAGAAAGACAGATTGCCCCTGAATTGGAAAGGGACAGATGTAGTGGCAGAGAGATAAGCTAGAGCTGCTTGGGAGGATTTAAACTAGTATGGGGGAGTGTGGGACCCAGGGAGATAGTGAGGAAAGAGATCAATCCAAGACTGGTACATTTCGGAAAAGGAATGAGTCAAACAAAACAGTCAGGGCATGCAGGAACAAAGTAGAGAACGAAGCAGGACTGATAAATTAAACTGCATTTATTTCAGTGCAAGATGCCTAACAGGGAAGGCAGATGAACACAGCATGGTTAGGAATGTGGGACTGGGATAGCATAGCAATTACAGAAACATGGATCAGGGATGGACACGACTGGCAGCTTAATGTTCCAGGATACAAATGCTATAAGAAGGATAGAAAGGGGGGCAAGAGAAGAGGGGGGAATGGCATTTTTGATAAGAGAACATTACTTAGCTGTACTTAGGGAGGATATTGCTAGGAATACTTCCAGGGAAGTTATTTGGGTGGAACTGAGAAAGAAAGGGATGATCACCTTATTGTGATTGTACTACTGACTGCCTAATAGTCAGCGGGAAATTGAGAAACAAATTTGTCAGGAGATCTCAGTAATCTGTAAGAATAGGGGGGTAGGGGAAATTAACTTTCCAAACATAGACTGGGACTGCCATAGTGTTAAGGGTTTAGATAGACAGGATTTTGTCATGTGTGTACAAGAAAATTTGTGATGTATTTACTAGAGAAGGTGCAAAACTTGACCTATTCTTGGGAAATAAGGGAGGGCAAGTGACTGAGGTGTCAGAGGGGGAGCACTTGGAGTTCAGCAATCAAAATTCTATTAGTTTTAAAATAGTGATGGAAAAAGGATAGACCAGATCTAAAAGTTGAAATTCAAAATTGGAGGAAGGCCAATTTTGATGGAAATAGGCAAGAACTTTCAAAAGTTGGTTCAGGGCGAATGTTCGTAGATAAAGGCTGGAAAATGGGAAGCTTTCAAAAATGAGATAATGAGAGTCCAGAGACAGTATACTCCTGTTAGGGTGAAAGGCAAGACCTATGGGTGGAAGGAATGCTGGATGACCCGATAAATTGAGGCTTTGGACAAGACAAAGAAGGAAGCATTTGTCAGGTATTGACTTCAGCAATCGAATGAATCCTTAGAAGAATATACAGGCAGAAGAAACATATTTAAGAGGTAAATCAAGAGGGCAAAAAGGGAGCATGAGGTATCTTTGACAAATAGGGTTAAAGAGAATCCAAAAAGATTCTATAAATACATTAAGGATAAGAGGATAACGAGGGAGAGATTAAGGCCACTCAAATGATCAGCAAGGCAGCCTATGTGTGAAACTGCTCTTCCAACATTTTTGCCATGGCATAGACACTCTCCACCACAGTAGAAAAGAGGTTAACTGATGTGGAGAAATTATTAGTCAAGAATATGTATATCACGACCAGCAGATCTAGTCATGACACCAATGGCACTTCAAAAGGCTGAAACCCATAGACTGTGGTCCTGTTATGTAACCAATGGTAATTGAGCTCCCTCACATGGTTGAGTTCAGTAATACACTATTCTAATCTGAAAATATTCCAAAAAACCTAGTACAAATTAATACAAAATTATACTTTCAAATGCTTTCAGCCAAACCAAATAAGTTTTAATTTTGAGCATGCAGAAAACATATGCCATTAACCAGTGAGATAATGATTTCCAAAGCGTGACTATCTTTGGATGAAAATAAAATCACAAAAGTGGGAATGCAAAAAATATTTAACATCATTTACAAAATGAAATGTGTTCTTACTCTGCTGTTTCTCCTTCCGGCAGCTATTTTGAAGGTGGTCAATATAGTCCTTCTCAATTTTATTTTCCATGTTTTGTAGGGCTATGCCTTGGTAGTCTTTCTCAAATCTTTTGTCAACAAAATATTCTACTTTAAAATGTTCAGTTTCTCTGGACAGAATATGGCCCAATGACCTGGATAATCAAATCAGGAAGCAGTTACACAGTTAGACATTATATGGCTTCTACACAATTTATTTTTAAAAGCCACATTAAACAAACATCTATGCTACAAGTTTATGACAAAATCAAGAATGTAGGATTGGGTTTTTTCAACAATTAGTTGTAGTTTTGTTACGTGCAATAGACAAACAAGAAAGGTATTAATATGGGACTGTTTAATGATGGCCAATGTAAGACTGGTATCTCGACATGGATGATCCTTTTTGCGTGTGTTTATGCATTAACTGGAGTGCCACATTGCCTCAGGTCAAAATAAACAAATGCAGGAACTTTCTTTTTTGGCTCAAACTAACAAACCCAGATTAGAAAATGTGAAGATACTTTGGAATAATAAAAGCTTTTATTCAAAGGCAGTGCTTTGTTACTTAAATTGGATTAGTTATGTACATACAGTACAATAGAATTAACTTATGGAATAAGTTTCTTGCAATGGTCTTTGAAGACAACCTGGGTTGTACAGTTTAGGTAAAGTGATACAATTGGATTCTAGTAATATGACTCTTACTCTTTGGAGAATAAAGTAACTTTAAGTTATTCATGGCAATAGCTATTATGAAATCATAACAGTAATTTTAATCAAAATACATTGACAGGCTTTGGAATTTGCCAAATACTTATATATATCAATTAAGCATTTGGGACAATATTAAATCATTAGGATGTGACAATACATATCTTTCATGCCAGTTCTTCCCAAACCATTTTCCACGTGCCCCCATTTTGAGGCTTAAAAATTGTTGTGTGCTCCAAGAACTATGATGTGGGGAGACAGACTTGCGAGGACAAGAGGCTGGGGCTGTGTTTTAAAGAGAGAGCTTAGATGTTATGACTTGGTCTTAACACTACAGTAGCCACAGCTGCCCTGATGCTTATAATCCAAAAATTTCAGCTCACGTTGAAGATGTCAGTAAGATGGCCATCGCCATATTTCACAATAAATACTGACCTAAATAATGACACCCACATTCCATGAATAAAATATAATTAGATGCTAATCACAAATTGGGTACATACCACAAAGCAAATTTGAGATTGCTCATATGCTGTTCCCATATTGGCAGGGAATCAGTTCAGGATGCCACTGATCATGCACAGGGGTAGTGACTAGCAAGGGTTAAATGACCTTTAGTGGTTAGGTGCACAGAAAGAACAGAAGAACAATTTCAGTCATCAGACAGAAGTCATGCGATAGTCAACTACAAGCCCTTCCCACTCCCTTTCCAACATGACCATTCTTGGCCTCCTCCATTGTCACAACGAATCAGATCGCAAATTGGACTCAACATTAAGTTCTCCAATTTCAAATAACATCCCTTCCCATCACTCGACGCCCTTCCCAGCCCCCCTTCCATTCTTCTCAAGGACCCATCCTTATAGCCACCAATCAGATTCATTCCTCCCATTGACCAACCAGGTTGTACCTTCCACTTGTCTTCACCTATCCCCACCTTACCACCCTGCACCCCCCCCCCCCCCCCCCCCAACCCCCTTTATCTGCAGCTCCTCTTAAACCAATCCCCAGTTCTGAAGAAGGGTTACACCTAAAACTTTGGCTTCTCCACCTCCTGATGCTGTCTGGCCTACTGTGTTCTTCCAGCCTCCTGCTCGTCTACCTTGGATTCCAGCATCTGCAGTTTTTTGTCTCTAACTACAGTCACTAGCTGTACCATGTGGACCAAATGAACCACTGCTTAAGAATGCAATCAGTATTTTGAACTTCTTGAAGAATTCTGTAAAACTGAGGAAATACTTTCATACCTGGAGTGGTCTTATGGCGAATCAGGACTGAAATAATTTTAAAATTGGCTCTTCCAGCTCAGTGTATAATTGTAATTGACAGAGATCTTCCAATAAAAGTTAAATTAAACACTTCAGGCCTTGTATGAATTAATACAAAGATCAATGTCATCCTTTTTTTTTTGGTTTTCCTACTTTTGCAATCCAGTGTTGAAAATATATTGTTAGCAGTAGGACCAAGATATCTTTATACTTTTTTTTTAAGCAGGTCACAATAACTGGTTTTATTGCTTAAAGGGTACAATGACAGTGGGGATTTACTTTTACAAGTGTAAAGACACATTTTTTTGCTTTTTAAATCGTGATTTAAAATGAGAAAGAATCGATTTAAAAGCAAGGAATTACAAAGAGCGGCTGGATGTTTTGAAAGCAAGCAATTTGATACCTATTACAAACTCTGTGGTTGTGGATTCCAGTATTATGCAGACAAACTTGAAACTGGGGGGGTTGTTTTTAAGCAAAGCTCATTGGCAAGGTACAGTGGCCAATTTTCATTGACTGGAGTCCTCTGCTTGTCAAAAACCATGCGATAGGGAGAGAAGACAGAGAGAAGCTAGTCAATCCAGAAAAGGATCTAGCAGGTCTGCAGCCTGCCAAAAAACTCAGTTCCTTGCATTAAGCCATTTTAAACCAGAGATATACCAACTTGTCACACATGCATCCAAATGTACAACATGGAAACAGACCCACATCCATGCTGGCCAGATATCCTAAATTAATCTAATCCTATTTGCCAGCATTCTGGCCAAATCCCTCTAAACCATTCCTATTCATATACCCATCCAGATGACTTAAATGTTATTGTACCAGCCTCCACTACTTCTTCTGGTAGATCATTCTATGCGCACACACCGCCTGTATGAAACAGTTAGGTCCATTTTAAATCTTGCCCCCTCACCTTAAACTCATGGCCTCTAGTTTTGGAAACTCCTACCCTGGGGCAAAGATCTTGACTATTCACCCTATCCATGCCCCTTATGATTTTATCAACTTCTGTAAGATCACCCCTCAGCTCCAATGCTCCAGGGAAAAATAACCCCAGCCCAATCAACCTATCCCTGGCAACAAAGCCTCTCAAAGCCTCCAACCCTGGCAACATCCTCAAATCTTTGAACCTTTAACAACATCCTTTCTTTCAGTAGATGCTACAAATTGTGACTTTGAATTAGGTAAGTGTGAGACATTTCACAAAAAAAAGCCACCCTGTGCTTCTGCTTCTACTGGCTTCCAGTTCAGACAAAAGTCAAGGAGAAACCTTTGGATCAGCAAGAATCAACCCAACAGATCCAGTGAACAAAGATTATGGAATTGCTTTTTCGGTTTCACCTCCATTCATTTTTTTTTCCCTGTCTGTGTCTTTAAGGGGAATCTTTGAGGAGAAAGTGAGGTCTGCAGATGCTGGAGATCAGAGCTGAAAATGTGTTTCTGGAGAAGCGCAGCAGGTCAGGCAGCATCCAGGGAACAGGAGAATCGACGTTTCGGGCATAAGCCCTTCTTCAGATTCCTGAAGAAGGGCTTATGCCCGAAACGTCGATTCTCCTGTTCCCTGGATGCTGCTTGACCTGCTGCGCTTCTCCAGCAACACATTTTCAGCTCTGATCTCCAGCATCTGCAGACCTCACTTTCTCTTTAAGGGGAAACTTATTAGGGGCTTTGACTTTACAAATTTAAAGTTTACTTAATTAAATTTAATTTTTACCTGTAGTTACAATCTAAATTACACATGATAGATTAGGTAGTGATTCTTGTTAAGTACCAAAACCTGGTCCACATTTACTATTAAACTGGGTATGAAAATCAGGTAGGTTTAGGGTGTTTTTTTGCATATTCTTCTAAAATCTTAACTTGTGATCAGGCAGAATAGCAGGGCTTCCATTCAAATACACTATTGCAGTGAGCAAAAACAAGCTTGTACATTCTTGTGCAACAAATGTATTAATGATTTGTAAGGCACTATTTCTTTGTTATGGCCATCATCTTGTTCAGCTTTCCAATATCTATGATATTTTACAATTCTCTTTCCATGCATACCCAACTTTTAAAATCAATTTTCAGTACATTTCATTTTTCAATCCAGCACGAACATTAAAATGTAATTCTGCCCTCTTGTGGTTGTACTAAACCTAGAAAACCGATGCATATGCCCTTATTATTAATATCCCATTTATTTTGTATTGATACTAAATTAGCATGCTTGCTCATTAAGAAAAGATACATTTACACAGAAAAACTTGATCTCTTCTCCCACCAGGAATTCTCTCATTTAGGGATTCTGAAATAGTATTTCACCAACATTTGCACTCCTCCTACAACGAGATTTTGTGTATCAATAAAGAAAGTGAATGCTGGATGTAACCAGGAATGACTGAGGAAAGGGTCATGACTGTGAATGCCAATTCCATTGCCAATGCTGGTATATAATTTGAAGCTAGTAACTAGGAAGAAAAAGAAAGCCTGAGCAAATATCTTCCATCTTGTATCATGCACCTTATTTCCATTGCAATCAGGTTTATTTTTTCTAACTTGCTGGGATAAATAAAGGACATTTACATAGTGCCTTTTACATTCTCTGGACATTGAAGCCTTTCCAACTAAACTAGTTACTCCTCAAAGAAATGGTTACAATTATTTTATGTAAAATTGGATATGTTCACCTATAATGTCCCACAAAAGCAACATACAAGATAAATAACCAATGAAAACAAATTAATTGGTGCAGGTGAATTTTAACAGAAAATCGGGAAGATATCTACCTCTTTTTTGATAATGTACCACGTTCACGTTTTTACTTGAGTAGGCAGAGTTTTATCTGATTTATCACACATCTTGCTCTCTCATTAGAGAGACACAACTGGTGGTAGCTTAACCAGAGGAGTACCACACCTCAGGCAAGGAGAACTTGACGTGGGACCTTCACAGTAACTGAAGCTGGGATGGAAAACAGAAGCCACCCACCCATCGCAAATCATCTGTCCAGTAAAGTCAATTAACCAACACCCCCATCTAAAAGCAACATACCAAAGTATATAATCTTTAAAGAAATAGAACAGTTTAATCTACAAAAATATAGTAACCAAAACACACTAATCAACACTAAATCTAGAGGAAAAAGTGAGGACTGGAATCAGAGTCGAAATTGTGGTGCTGGAAAAGCACAGCAGGTCAAGCAGCATTTGAGGAGCAGAAGAGTTGACATTCCCTTCATCAGGGAATGAGGCTTGTAAGCTGAGGAGTGGAGAGATAAATGGGACCGACTAGGGTAAGGTAGCTGATTGTGCAATAGGTGAAATCCATATTGATCCCATGTGGTTGGAGGGTGAGAAGGAAGATGGCCAGGTAGGGTAGTACCGAGTTGGAAGGTTGCATCTGGGATAAAATGGTGGGGGGGGGGGGGGGGGGGGGGGGGAGAGGAGGGGACATGAGGAAACTGGTGAAATCCACATTGATCCAGTGTGGTTGCAGGGTCCCAAGGCAGAAGATGAGGCTTCCATCGCCAAACCCTAAACACCCAATGCCTGGAAGAAGAACGCCTCATCTTCTGCCTTGAGACCCTCCAACCACATGGGATCAATATGAATTTCACCAGTTTCCTCATTTTCCCTCCCCAACCTTATCCCAGATCCAACCTTCCAATTCAGCACTACCCTCATGACCTGTCCATCTTCCTTCCCACTTATTCACTCCACTCTCGTCTACGACCTATCACCATTACCCCCACCTTCATCTATCTATCACTCTCAGCTCCATCCCCAAGTCCCAAAACCCCCTCCCATTTATCTCTCCACACCCCCCCCCCCAAGCTCACAAGCCTCATTGCTGATGAAGGGCTTTTGCCCAAAACGTCCATTCTCCTGCTCCCTGACCGGTTATGCTTTTCTGGCACCACATTCTCAACACTGAATCCAGACCCTATTGATAAAGGAATTTACAGCACCCTCCATTTTTTTCCAATGTAGTTTAAAAACAAAATGGACTGAACAAGTCCAAATAATCAAAGTCTGATACTTGGCAAATCTTGCCAGCTGCAGGAACAAATACAAATAAAACTGTTAACACTGAACTATTTAGATTCTTTTAAAAAAGCAATATATCATTTATATTCAACTTCCACTTAAGAATTATGACCACTTACACCATTCCCTCACCAATTGTAGAACAATGACAGCATGATAATATTTTGAAAATATTAAACTTACGGTTTGTAGTAAAGACTGTAAGGAGGGTTGATCACTGTTAACTGGGCGACAAGTGATACAAGAACTAATACAAATATTGGCAACAGCTGCAAAAATACTGAATATGTTCCCTGCAAAATGGGCAAGAAAATAACAGTCAAATTAACAAAGCACAATGGGAGAAACCTTGTTTTCAGTATTTCCTTAATCCCAGTAGCATAATATTGTTTCCCAGCAACTAAGTTCTTTCCTTATTATGTATAATCTATGTCAATTCTTTGCCTATACATACATTACACATATGCTTTAAAGATATTTTTAAAATCATTGCTGCATTATTAAAAAAAATACGTAAATCATAGTCTGGTTATTTAGAGCAGGGACCTTCGTATAATATCACCATGTTGACTATACATTAAAATGTCCTTCCTCCCTGATCCCTTCTGTGTATAAAACGACCAATTAATTATGTCAGGAGGTTTTTCATCAACACTGGCTTTAACTGGATGGCAATCGGATTCAAATGGAAAAGAGAAGCCAGTCATACAATTTTACCACAGATTTGATCATCAAATCTATTCCACTGCAGAAACTTGACCATTAATTACAATTAGGTCTAACAGGCATTTAACACAAGATAAAACAAACATGTTAAGTCTATAAATTTTAGGAATACAGGAACTTTCAGTTATTTCCAAATGAAAATGGTATTAAGGAATAAAACTGAAACCACTATACTGTTTAATGGCTTAATCTGACATGTTCAAGCTCATAGAAATGTTAACAGTAACCTGAGATCTAGCCTCCTGTTCTTCTTCTTCCACATGGTCATTCATATAACGACGCCGGCGGTAAATATGGGTGTATGTTGTTGTTCCATTTGTATAGGCATGAATATTACCTGTCAAAAAAATATGGTCGTCAGAAGGCTACCCCATTTAACAAATGCAAACAAACTGAGAAACTGGTATAGTGAAGTGCAATAGTAAAGCTAATAAAATGGTTCTCTTCTTCCAATCAGAAGTACTGAATTTTTCTACATTTCATTGATATGCGAATGATAAACATTTCATATACTGACAGAATGTCAGGTCAGCAAAGTCTTAATTAAGTGTAACCAGTTTTGAATTGGTCCTAGCTATTCTTAGATTCATCAGTGCTGTACACTTAAGAATCCAAGCATCTTACATTTATGGGCATGCAAATACTGCCTATCAAAATATATTATAACAGGCACATAGTAATGTATCTTTTGAACATAGCTACAGGGAGATGCTGACATAGTGATAACATTACTGGATAAGTAATGAAGAAACCAAGGCTCTGGACTGAATTACTCAGAGTATGTGGGTTCAAATCCCACAGATGTAGCTCGTGGAATCAAATCAAATGAATAAATCTGGATGATGACCATGTTGCACAGACCAATTTGGTTCACTCCTTGAGCCCCAGAGGCCAAAACATTGTTTGATTTTGAGGAGTTGGAAATAGCCTTGGGGCTAAAGGGTTCGAATGATATGGGAGTAAAGCAGGAGCAGAGAATTAAGTTGGATGATTGACACAATCATAATGAATACTGTAGCAAGATCAAACAGCCAAATGGTCTACTCCAGCTCCTATATTTTATGTTTTTAATATACCAATTTTGAATGTACGTTCATTTCTGTAAAAGATGATGAGCTAAACATATCAACCTCAGTCTTTTTACCTTCATCGTTTTCATTATGCAATGGCAAAAAAAATTAAAAGACTGCCTCTACATTAAAGGGAGGGTAAGTGGGTTTTTTCTAGCTGTTTGAGCATGTGGGCTCTACTTGTCAGCAATGCAAGGGGCAGTTCTATTAATCAGACACTTACGCAGTACAGATTAAAGGTATCTGTAATCACAGTATCCTGCATGTGAAATACATGGCGTACAAATCCTAACCACAGATAGGCTGAACAGTGTCAGTGATCTCTGAAGCAGAAGCAATCACAGATGACTAAACAATATCACCTGAAAGTCATAATTCAGAATCTCATAGGCTGTGCGAGGGCATAGAGCTGATTTCCTCACATTGAATGTATTTGACAGCACATTCTTCTATACAATGCATGTATCCTTGGGTGACATGGACGATAAGGAGGCAAGGTTTCAGTAACCTCCTAAAGTCAGTTCTTCTATAACACAATAGTTATATTCTTGTGCAACCCCACATTATAGAAAAATTGCACTTTACAAACAGTGCTTAAAGTGTTGGCACTATAATCGCGATACAGCCAACACACATTTTAAAGATTCATGCTGTAGAAACAGTGTCCTCAGTTTGTCAATCGTTGACGAAACACGCATTACAACAGAACAACCTGTACACTTAAAATCTCCAACTAGATTTGCATTGTACTGCTCCAATCAGAATAAAGTCCACTATATCAAAGGCCCAAAGGATTACAATGGTCCTCTTTGTCACACTGTATTGAGGACTACTTTTTAAACCCTCACTGTGCAAGATGTTAATGCTAATTGCTCACTTTACCAAGAACTTGTTCTGTTTCTGAAATCCCCAGACAGGTCCATTACAAAGACCAATGGATCCAACCACAGCAGGGATTATCGATACCATGACCACTAGACAAATGAAGGTGCAGGCAAATGTGCGAGCAAGCCAAAGACCTGCACCAACCTTCCCTGGCTGTTGAATAACCCCACGAAGCAACTGCAGCAGAAGGAACACTTTTGGCGTGAAAGAGGTACTAGAGGCAGAGAGATATCATCCTTAATGTCATTTCCTCCAGATGAGTGTGGCATTGGGCACCCCAGACTAAGGATGTCACTGGACATGATCAGAGAACTATGCCATCTGCTGTTGTGGGACTTGCAACTATCTTGACCACCTCATCAGGTTGCATTAAATCTATATGCAACTTGCTACTTCCAATGATCGATTGGGAACCTGTGCGGCTTCTCTAAATGCACAACCCACACACTCATCAAGGTTATTCAGAAATTATTTATAGTTGTGAAACACTCGAAAACCAGAACTGCTTGCATATCATGGATGCCTCTGTTTCATTGCCTTCTTCCATTAAAGATTGCTAGTATAGGTTTTAATCAGGTCAACTTTCACGTAGAAACAAAACATTGAGGATAATGGAAATCTAGATTTGCAAAGCTACTGGAATCCTTGATTATACACTAGCCGATTGGTGAGAGACTTGTTCTGAACAATGCCAATCATGGGAAAATGACATACTTCTCCATCCATGCTTGTTATGGTTAAGCTAACTGTTGCCCAAATGTAGAAGGGTGGGTACGGTGTGATGCGGCACAGAAGAGCTGGGACCACCCCTTAAGTGTAGTAACACACTACAAAGAGATTAAAATTGCTAGGCAAGTTTAATAAATTGTGTAGAGCATTGTTTAATTTTTTTTGTTTCTTTTAAACAATTAATGATATTGACGAACTGTAAGTGTAATAAATTTGTTATTTAGAATTTCTGAAAGAAATAATGTCATTACATAGAGTCATAGAGATGTACAACATGGAAACAGACCCTTCGGTCCAACTCGTCCATGCTGACCAGATATCCCAACCCAATCTAGTCCCACCTGCCAGCACTTGGTCCATTTCCCTCTAAACCCTTCCGATTCATATAGCCATCCAGACGCCTTCTAAATGTTACAATTATACCAGCCTCCACCACTTCCTCTGACAGCTCCTTCCAGACACATACCACCCTCTGCGTGAAAAAGTTGTCCCTTAGGTCTCTTTTATATCTTTCCCCTCTCACCCTAAACCTATGTCCTCTAGTTCTGGACTCCCCCACCCCAGGGAAAAGACCTTGTCTCTTTATCCTAACCATGCCACTCATGATTTTATAAACCTCTATCAGGTGAGCGCCTCAGCTTTCGATGCCACAGGAAAAACAGCGCCAGCCTATTCAGCCTCTCCCAATAGCTCAAATCCTCCAACCCTGGCAACATCCTTCTAAATCTTTTCTGAACTCTTTCAAATTTCACAACATCCTTCCAATAGGAAGGAGACCAGAACTGCACACAATATTGCAAAGTTGGCCTAACCAAAGTCCTGTACAGCCGCAACATGACCACCCAACTCCTATACACATTGTTTTGACCAATAAAGGAAAGCATACCAAACACCTTCTTCACTATCCTATCTACCTGTGACTTCACTTTCAAGGAGCTATGAACCTGTACTCCAAGGTCTCTTTGATCATCAAACACTCCCTTGGACCTTACCATCAAGTGTCTAAGTCCAGCTAAGATTTGTTTTCCCACCTCACATTTATCTAAATTAAACTCCATCTGCCACTTCTCAGCCTATTGGCCCATCTGATCAAGATCCTGTCATAATCTGAAGTAACCTCCTTTGCTGCCCACTACACTTCCAATTTTCAGGTCATCTGCAGACTTACTAACCATACCTTTTATGCTCACATCCAAATCATTTATATAAATGACGAAAAGCAGTGGACCCAACACCGATCCTTGTGGCACTCCACTGGTCGCAGGCCTCCAGTTGGAAAAACAACTGTCCACCAGTACCCTCTGTCTTCTACCATCGAGGCAGTTCTGTATCCAAATGGCTTGTTCTCCCTGTATTCAATGAGATCTAACCTTGGTAACCAGATTTTCTTATTTACCATATCTGTGATGATTCTTATTGAATGATTGAGCACAATGAGTGAAGTGGGTAAGAGGTCAGGACGATACCTGGGTAATTTAATAGACAGGTGAGTGGTAGGTAGTTAGTGATAATAATGGGATCAGGTTCTGAGGTAGGGCAACAGGTCAAGTTTTACAGTTCCCCAGAAATTAGAGCAAGTTTACTAAAATTTCTTGGATAACTACACACATAAGAAAGCCAGAACACTCCTGCCTATTCAGGCTCATAAATGTTTTCCCAGAAGGTTCCAAATGCTGGGAATGTGTCCATCAGATGTTTAACTACCAGTACAACTTGTGCACGGTTGTGTCCAGACTTCTGCATGGTATTCATTTGTACTGCCAGTCACACTGCTGCAGTAACCATCTTTCTGGACCATAGTATAATTTCCATTTAGTTAAACTCCTTAAATATAGCGAAAATTATATTTTTCCAAGACCAACCTGTGGGGAATCTTCCACCAAAGAAGATGTTGAACAGATCTTCAGGCGTTACATCTGCTTCAAATTCTCTGTAATAATTTGAACCACCAGCATAAGGACGATGGACAGTTGGTGGTTGCTCTCCATATTCATCATATTGTTTTCTTTTTTCTGGGTTACTCAGAATAGCATATGCGTTTCCTATTGCTAAAGTAGATATCAGTAATTTCAGTATTTAGTATTTTCACCATTAAATTCTTGTTAATTTTGTTCATGTCTATTCTAACAATATTATTCAACACAGTGATAAATTTAGAGAGAGTACTACAGAAATAGCAAACATGCACCATCAATAATCAACTTTCATCATCAGACTTTTAAAGATGACAAATACAGACCCAAACAGAGATATACTGATCTCACCCGCCCTTATTACATTAAACTAACTACATTGAAATTCGCATTTTATTCAAAAACAAAGACTGTGAAACCAGACTACTAATACAAAATCAAAAAATTTGCACCTCCTGCTTAGCTCACACTCGTAAGTTAAATTACCATATTGGAGGAATTAAAGATTTGCCTGGAGTTTTCAGTTTGGAAAGACAATGGAGCTAGATTCAGGAGTATATAAACAAATCACAATTTAGTAATTTTCTTGGCACAGCAGAGGGAGAATGAAACAGATTCATAATAATACCAAGAAAGTTTTGTCTCAAAATTTTAATTATTTCACAAATATTGAAGAAATCTGACAACAGCTAATCACACTCAATGCTAGGTGCATTAGTTAGCGGTAAATGTAGAGTAATAGGGTTGGGGAATGTGTCTGGGTGGGTTACTCTGCAGTGGGTCGGTGTGGACTTGTTGGGCCAAATGGCCTGTTTCCACTGTAGGGATTCTATGACTCTAATAACTTTAAAATGTATAAGATGCTCTCACCACCCCATCCACTTACATTTTTACATTTATAACCTGTATATGTAAAACTTTTTAAAAATATTTTATTCTGTTTTCCTTGAGATTAGTAGGCAATAAAATTCTTTTTTCCACTCGATAGCTTTGAATTGGCTCCTTAATTTTGATTAATTAAAATTTAGTTTTTACACTTTGAGTAAAAGTAAGTGCTTAAAAAGAAATAATAAATATGCATTGCATCCAACCAGAGGAGATTAAAAAGAGCCAATTCTCTTGCCTCCTGAATTGTGACAAAAACCAAACAAATACTAAATGTAGAGACTTTTAGATATTAGTCACATGTAGATGGAGTCAGCGTCGTAAAGAATGGAAACAGACCCTTCTGAGCAATTAGTCCACACCAACCATGGTCCCAAACTAAGATTAGACACACCTACCTGCACTTGGCCCATGTTTTTCCAAACCTTTCCTATGCACTCACTTATCCAAATGTTTTTAAGTGTTGTAACTGTACCTTCGTCCACCACTTCCTCTGGTGGCTCATTCCACACACTAGCCACTAAAAGTTGCCCCTCATTTTATTTTTAAATCTTTCTCCTCTCATCTTAAATATATGCCCCCTAGTTTTGAACTCACCCATCATACGGAAAATAAACCTTTGTTATTAACCTTAGCTATGCCCCTCATGATTTTCTAAACTTCCATAAGATCCTCAACCTCCTACACTCCAGCGAAAGAAGCCTCAGCCTATTTTTATAACTCAAACCTTCCATATTCAGCAATATCGCATAAATCTTTTCTGAACTCTCTCCAGTTTAATAATATCTTTCCTATAACAGGACGACGAGAACTGAATACAGTACTCCAGAAGAGGCCTCACCAACATTCAGTGCAACTTCAATATGATGTTGCAACTCATATACTCAAAGTCCGAGCAATAAAGGCAAGCATGCTAAATGCCTTAACCATCCTACCTGTGACACAAATTTCAAACAATTCTGTACCCCTAAGTCTCTCTCCTCTACAACAAGGCCCTACCAATAATTGTGTAAGTCTTGTCCTGTTTGTTTTACCAAAATGTAATTCCTGACATTTATTCAAATCAAACTCCATCTGCCACTACCAATGATTCAATTGATCAAGATGTCTTTGTAATCTCAGATGACCTTCTTCATTTTCCACTATACCACTAATTTTGGTGATGAAAATTAGATTAGATTACATTAGTGTGGAAACAGGCCCTTCGGCCCAACAAGTCCACACCAACCCGCCGAAGCGCAACCCACCCATACCCCTACATTTACCCTTTACCTAACACTACGGGCAATTTAGCATGGCCAATTCACCTGACCTGCACATCTTTGGACTGTGGGAAGAAACCGGAGCACCCGGAGGAAACCCACGCAGACACGGGGAGAACGTGCAAACTCCACACAGTCAGTCGCCTGAGGCGGGAATTGAACCCGGGTCTCAGGTGCTGTGAGGCAGCAGTGCTAACCACTGTGCCACCGTGCCACCCACTATTATGCTCCTAACCAGCTATAGAACATAATTTGGAAATGAAGTACATTGATAAACAATAAATTATTTTCATGAGCAATAACCAGATGGTAGGGAATTAACACAGTTGAGAAAAGAACCAAAAATTCAAATTGGGTTATGCTGGTCAGGAATATACTGTTAAACAGTGTGGTGAAAGCAGTTTCCTCCATAACACAGGAAGAATATGGAAGCTTTAGATCAAGTATGAAGCAGATTTATTAAGATGCTTATAATGAAAAGGTCATTGTCTTCAACTAAATTTCCAGAATCTGCAGTATATTGCCTTGTTTCATTGGAAAGATGTCCAGTGTAAGTAAAATTCTACACATACACAAAAATTAATCACTTTCTTCATTACAGCAAAGTAGATCAGGGAACAGTAAGACAAAAGCAGACAGGATTTCTTCATTGAACTAAACAAGAATGAGGGACTAAAAATACCAGATTGAATATAGGAAATTTGGAACAGGGTAGGAGAAACATCTATACTAATGTTTTGCAAGGCTATAGAGATCATTCACCTGATTAATGGAGAAGGCAGAAGCTTTGTCGATACATTTAAGAACATATGGATAAATGACTGAGCAAACAAAAACAAAAGCGTACTAGGGATATGGGAAAAAGGTGGCAATTAGTAGTATTACAGAAAATGGCATGATTTTGTTATATGTTTGGTACATATTATAGAATCCCTATCGTGCAGAAGAGGTCCTTCTAGTCTGCACTGTCCCTCCAAAAGCATCCCATTTAGATTCTCGCCCTGTAACCCTGCAGCTCCCATGGCCAACCCACCTAACCTGCATATATTTGGACTGAGAGGGGAAACTGGAGCACTCAAATGAAGATATGGGGACAATGTGCAGACAGCCACCCAAGAGTGGAATTGAACCCAGGTCCCCAGCACTGAGGCAGCAGTGCTAACCACTGAGCCACTGTGCCACCCAAATGTTCATGTATTCCCAAAAATGTCCACAAGAGATTTTCAGAAATTGAGATGGGTAAGAAACAGTTGCATTTATTAGGCTAAACCCTCATATCTCACAACACATACAATATTAGAACAAGATGTATTGGTCCCTTTTATCTCCCTCTTCACAAATATGAGCTCATCTAATTTGGATGATGATATGATCCTGCTCTAAGGATATTTTGTTTATTACAACTTCATAATGGTTAAAAGGTTTTTTGCAAATTCCACCTCATGGAGTCCATCTTTCTACTTCAGAGAGACTGTGTACCTGCTATGTCAATGATCAATCTGAACTGCATGTTCAAATTCATAGCTGAAAACAAAAGCCCATTTATGGTTCCACTGACTTTGAAGCAACTTTTCAATGAGTAGGAACAAAATGACAGATCCTCAGAATTATTTGCAAAGTTTCCAACAGGTCAAGATACTAGAGTGGAACATTTTATTTCCACTCAGAATTGAAAAACAAAATCCTTAGTAACTTATCTTTCTTCCATGTCTCAACTGTAATGAACAATCTGCAGAAAAGTTAGGTAGAAGGCAAAAATGGAAGAGGGAGATGGAAAAATGGAGACATAGTAAATGTTCTAATTGTGTATATGCTGGTGATAGTATAGTCACTCAGTCAACAGTATAATGATAAAGAAGCACAAGATGATGGGAAAACTTAGAAGGTCTAGCAGCATCTGCGGAGACAGAAAGAGCATTGATATTTTGAGTCCAGCATCACTCTTCTTCAGAATTTAGCATATTGTTATTGATGTTGCCATTTCCCACTGCAAAGTGCAATAGGTGCTGACAAGCTACAGGTCCTGTTCTTGAAGTAAGTATTGGATCAAAAAGTAGGGCCATTTATATCAGTGTCAAGCACTGTATGTCAATCTGTTTTGCACAAGTTAATTGAGTAGGAATATGGGTGGCAGTTAACTATGCCAAGTAGCAGGAACAGGTAAAGCAAGGAGACAAAAGATTAGCGAAGCAGGAGAAAGTTTTTTTTAAGAAGTTCTGAATATTAAGTAATGGTTATGAGAGAAGATGAGTGACCACAGTGTACGGTGCAAAGTTAGAACTTCCCTTCATTATACTGTACTGTAAAGGATGAACTACTTAATAATTCAAGAGTGTGAATTCTGGGAGGACAATAAAAACAAGAAAACCCATACATATTTCTCCCCAACTTGGGTGAAGTCATTAACCTTTTCTAACATGATGCCATGATTTCAGAACTGCACAAGTTACATTTCCAAGGCATTCATGACACCTAGCATCAATGATCAGTGGTCCCTGTCTTTGATTTCTTTGAGAAAAGGGTTTTCAGTGAAATTCTGTGTTCATTATATCCACCCTGTGTCATGCTTTACTACCTCTTACAACAAATGCAGTATATGTAGTTGCAATTGTGTCCAAGTATGATGATTAAAATTCAGGAAGAGTTAAGTAAAGGGTTATTGGACTCAAAATATGACTCTGCTTTCTATCCCTAGATCTGCCACACCTGAGGTTTTCCAGCAATTTCTGTTTTCTGTGCATCTCTTACTTGTTTGTCATGTGTTTCTTATCAAGCAACAGACAGAAGCTTCACTGGCTTTTTAAAAACATTAAGCCTTTAGGTGGCTTAGCTGTTCGTGTCTGATTTACTCGAAAGCAATAAAATCAGTAAATACCTTTTTGGGCCAACAAACTTTAAAGGTTCTTTAAAAAGAGGCAATAGCAGTCAAATTTATTTCAAAAAGAAATTCTATGCATCCATTTCATGCATTATTAAAAAAAAATGCTCAGAAGGATTAAATTGGGAACAAGTCCAATTTGACTACAAAAAAGCCCAAAGTAGGTTTCACAGATGAAAATTTATCTCCAGGAAACTAAAAAGAGAAACAGTAACAGAGATAATGCTGTGATAATCCTATGATAGAGAGATCATCTAGTTCCGATCAAAATGTTCTGAAAAGAGCACAAAAAAAAATCACTCAAATTTTAAGCAGTGATTTCAGTAACCCATCCATTGCATGTGATGTACACTGAAATATTAGGAGGAATTTGGAGAATACATTCAGACATGAAAACATACCTTAAAGTTTCTAAAACTGATAGTGGTTTTCATTAAAATTAGAGATGTCTCGTCAATCGAGATGCCTTGGTGGCACAGTGGTTAGCATTGTTGCCTCACAGCACCGGGAAGCCTCGGGTAACTGTCTGTGGGGAGTTTGTACATTCTCCCTGTGTCTGCGTGGGTTTCCTCCAGGTGCTCCGGTTTCCTCCCACAGTCCAAAGATGTGCAGGTCAGGTGAACTGGTCATGCTAAATTGCCCATAGTGTTAAGTGCGTTAGTCAGAGGGAAATGGGTCTGAGTGGGTTTCCACACTGTAGGGAATTTAATCTAATCAATGCTTTAGGTATTTAATTGTACATATTGGACTAATTATTTAGTTCCTCATCCTTCCCCCTATTGTTTAGGACTCTATATCATTGCAATAAACTTTCAGTTTTGTACCTTTAAATGCATCTGTTGCACCAGGAGCACAGTTTTTATCAGGATGAAACTTTAATGCCAGCTTCCTGTAGGATCTTTTTAATTCTTCTTCATCTGCATTTCTGCTAAGTCCCAGAATTTCATAATAATTCTTACATCTTTTTATCCTGTAAAACATCAAAACAGCAATTAACTGATAGACTGTGATCTGGAATAGATTGATCTAGAGTAGATTCTCTTCTGGGAGAACAGCACAAAGATACATTTTAAATGCAGTTTTTTTTATGTCCATTTGTTTGCTGTATTCAGAGTCAACATTAAAATTCTCAGATCAGTCATGTCACAGCCAAAGATAAATTAAGCTAAGTACCAGGGAACTCCAATTTCATAAATCTTCCATATCTCCTGATCGAAAAATCAAATTACTGCTAGGATACAAACGAAACTTCAAAGTGCAATACTATATCAAGCAAAGTGCTTAAATATTCTAGTTAAGATCCATACATTCCATATAAATTCCACTGTTATAATTATGGCCTTTCAATGTAGAATATTATTTTTAAATATACACAGCCTTGATATTCTATTCATAATATTCAGAATAGGAAAGTTGGTGCCAAATCATAGCAACATTTGGATCAAGCATTTGATTTAAAATTCATTCTATTACAGTAAGCTGATGTAAGATTTACCACTCCTATTAACATATGCTGATTTCTAAACTACAATCTTATTTTGTAAATTCCACTTCAATTGCATTTCACTGTTATATTATACTGCTAAATAAACATTTTCTGCATGATAGAATCCAAAGTTCAATTACACTATTTTACTGGAAGAAAATATTGGATTTGCAGTCTTTTTTCCTCTCACATCAGCAGAACATTACAAAACACTCCACAGCTGTTGAATGATTTTGGAATATAAATCACTACTGTAATGAAGAAAAAAAAACAGTAGCCAGTCAATTTGCAGCTCGCAAAGTTTCACAATCAGTGATTTTGTTTGAGGGAATGGAATGCCACAGGAATGGAAAGAAGTGCAAGTTAAGAAAATGACGTTGAAGGGAGACTACATCATATGATTCTATTAAGCTTTTAAGTCAGTTCAGAACAATACTGGTTAAGACCTTGAAGGGCAGAAATTGGAAGGTAGCATGGTGAAATCAAAGGTGAAACAAGAAATTTATCTTCAATATAAAAGATATAAATCATGAATAGGAGTCAATAATAAATGAGATTTAAAAAGTTATATTACTGTCAAGGTTGGAGGCAGCTGAGAGTGTTCCAATTTTCTTACTCTCAAGACTTAGCTGCTTACAAATCAAAGACTGCTTTCTAATTTAGAGCTTTATATAAATTCACAAAGGAGATACAATCTTATAATACTCACAAAACCCCATTTATTTGGTATTTAGAAAATGTGACAGTTATTTCACCCCTTTTATTTCTGAAATCCCTAGCAACCCACTATCTGACATTCAATTTTGTCATTCTCAACTAACCTGACAATGTCTGCTTTTCAATTTGTCTATCTGTCAATCAGCATTGTCCCAGATCAGCACAGTTAAGTTGGAGAATTCTGTAGAATTGTGGCCACACATACTTGTCACTTTTCTGTGGAAAACTATTGGTATTTCAACACACCATCTTATTACGGTACTATGAATCAGTGTTAGAAGAACAACTAGAACAAACTAACAGCATTTATGCAAATACATAACAAGAGGCAGGTGAATTGTAAAAAAACAATGTTTCTGCTTTTAAAAGTACAATTGACCCTTAATTTGAGGTCTTTGTTTTCCTCAAAAATATCAGTCATTTCAATTAAGTGGTTTAAGTTACCACAGAAGTGTTTTTTTTTGAACATATTCAATCAAACAACAAATTTGAGCAATTGAGAGGGGGATAAGCAGCTTCTTGTACAACTTATCTAAACTTTATCAATACTGAATAAATGCATCTCTATAACTTAAGAGTTTGTGCAATATATTTAGTGCATTCTCACCTCTGTACACCCTCCAGCTGCTCTCGAGTGTAACTCTTGGCAGCTTCACCGATTCCTGTAGGTGCATTCACACACCTTTTCAATCTATTGGATTTGTGTGCAACATTATTTGTATCCCGGTCACAGTTCCAGCCAGCTGAGTTTCCAGTTCTAACAATTAATTGGATTAGTGCTAAAATTAAAATAAAATAAGCACAGGAAAACAAAAAACAAAATCAACAAAACCTATTTTTTAGAAATGTTGCATTTGAACCTTGAGAAACATATGATTTATAGATTTTAAAGAAGCACAATTTAAAATTTCTTTAAATAGCAAAGTCTTCACTTGTGATTGTGATTACCAGGTATTCATAATTCAAAATTTACCAAAATGTTTAAGAAAATTGTATTTCCAAATATTAATGTTTAAACCATAGCTGTTGATAGTAACTGCTGAAACAAGAGATAAACCCAAACTATATATGCTGAATAAAATAACATTGATTTGCATTTATTCAAAACTGACTGCAAATTGCCCAATAACTCCCAAAAAAGTGATCATGAAATTCTACAATACAAATGCCTTGCCTCAATCAAGTTGCATGTTACACGGTCTTTGAAATTCTGCCCATTAAAAAGATACAGTTCTACTGCAGGTTACAGGTACGCTGTATTAATGCAAATTGTCTGCCTTGCAAAATGAATGGTTAAAAACATTAGGTCCAGTTGTTAAAAGTCCAACAGCCAATAGAAAGGTTTAAACAGCTGGTGAGTCTGCTTCAGGATGTAGCTGAAGAGCTTCAGGGTAGAGGAGATGACTTGGGCGGGGGGATTCACACACACATGGGTGGGGGATAGGGAGCAGACAGAGAGACAGAGAGACAGAGAGACAGAGAGACAGAGAGACAGAGAGACAGAGAGACAGAGAGACAGAGAGACAGAGAGACAGAGAGACAGAGAGACAGAGAGACAGATCCTTGTACAGAGAGGAGGAGACCTTCTTTAAGGTAGGCATCCTTGGAAGAGGTTTCGCGGTAAGATTAAAATCAACTAGAAGAAAGTGAGAACTGCAGATGGTGGAGATCAGAGTCAGGTGTGGGGTGCTGGAAAAGCACAGAAGATCAGGCAACAAAGGAGCAGGAGAATTGACATTTCAAGTATGAGCCCTTCATCAGGAATGCTTTTCCAGCACCACACTCCCAAATCTGATCTCCACCATCTGCAGACCTCACTTTCTTCTAGCTTTAAGCAGCTGTTGAATGTTCAACTTGAGGCAATTGTAAAAGACAGTACTCCAAAAATGGCCTCACAAATGTCCTGTACAACCGCAACATGACATCCCAACTCCTATACTCAATTTTCTGACCAATTAAGGCAAACATCTACCTGCCACACCACTTTCAAGGGACTATGTATCAAATCTTTCGGTGTCTCTGCTTGACGATGTTCTCTAGTGCCTTACCATTAACTATGTAAATCCTGCCCTGGTTGTCCTGTCAAAATGCAACACCTTGCATTTATCTAAATCAGAATCCCTCTCATCCTTCTAAATGCCATTGATTATAGTGCCAGAGTCCTCAAACGTTCTCATATGTTAAGCCTTTCATTCCTGGGACCATTCTGGTGAACCTCCAGGGCGAATACATTCTTCCAGAGGTACAAAATTGCTCACAATACTCAGTGTGGTCTGACCAAAGCCTTATTAGGCCTGAGAAATACATCCCTGCTTTCATATTCTAGTCCTCGAGATGAATGACAACATTGTATTTGCCTTCCTAACTACCGACTCAACCTATAAGTTTACCTTAGAGAAACCTTTGCACTTCAGATTTCTGAGTTTTCTCCCCATTTAAAAAATCGTCCATGCCTCTATTCTTCCTACCAAATTGCATGACCTCACACTTTCCCACACTGTATTTCATCTGCCACTTTGTGAAGTCTTCCAACCAGTTTAAACTCTTCTAACCTCTCTTCTTAAACAGAGGGGTTACATTAAGCAATTTTCCAATCCTCTGCGACCTTTCCTGACTCCAGGGCTACCTGAAAGACCACAACTAAAGCCTCCACTATCTCTTCAGATATGTCCTTTTGAACTCTAGGATGTAATCTTTGAAGAGAAAATGAGGTCTGCAGATGCTGGAGATCAGAGATGGAAATGTGTTGCTGGAGAAGCGCAGCAGGTCAGGCAGCATCTAGGGAACAGGAGAATCGACATTTCGGGCATTAGCCCTTCCTGAAGAAGGGCTAATGCCCGAAACGTCAATTCTCCTGTTCCCTAGATGCTGCCTGACCTGCTGCGCTTCTCCAGCAACACATTTCCAACTCTAGGATGTAGCCCATCTGGTCCAAGTGATTTATCCACTTTCCGACCTTTCAGTTTTTCCAACCACTGTACTCATTGTGTATAGCGTATCAACAGGCAGGGAAACAGGTTCTGAGTTTTGTGAAACAAGAGGTTCAGCTGAACATGCCTCAGATCAGATAAGAACTTACAGTTAACAATGGGGTGGTGGAGGCAAGGGAGATGGATTAACAAGGTGGAATAGCAGTCATTATGTAGAGCCATTTAACAATATTAGAAGCATTCAGTACGAAAGGCCAGTTAACAAGGTGAAAAGTATTTATTATGTGAAGTCAGTTATTCATTGCCTAACAACAGATGGCTTAACCCTCATTATTTACACTCACTGATTGTAACCCAGTCAATATGTATGTTGCCTTATCTGGATGCTCCTCACTGTAAGGTGACTATATAGTTCATTGAAAAACTGCTGTTCCAGAGACTATGAACTCATGTCTCTGTGCACATAGGCAATCGTTCCCTGTCCCTCCAGGGCCTGGAATAAAGATGAAGGAGGTTTTGGGGCATTTTGCTTTGACTGAGGTGGGGGGAGCAGGACGAAATTGGGATAGTACTGTCTTCCACTGTAAAGACTGACACAAAGTACTTATTCAACTCCTCAGCCATTTCTTTGTTCTCCAGTACTACTTCAGCATCATTTTTGTGATCCTATGTCCACTTTTGCCCTTTATGTATCTAAAGAAACTCTTTCAATCTCTTAACATTTCCAACTACCTTACCTTCATATTAATCATCTTCTTTACTTCTTTCTTCACTGTCCTGTTGGTCTTTGTAGGCTTCCCAATCTCCTTTGCCACATTATATGCTTGCTCTTTTGCTTTTATGCTGTCCCTGACTTTCTTGGTCAGCCATGGTTGCTTCATCCTCCTTTAGGTATGCTTTTGTCCCCCCCATTGGGATGAACTTTTGCTGTGGGTCACAAATTACTCTCAGAAACTCTTGCTATTGCTGTTCCACTGTCTTTCCTGCTCAGCTCCTCTCCCAATCATCGAGTCATAGAGGTGTTCAGTACGGAAACAGACCCTTTGGTCCAACTTGTACATGCTGACCAGATATCCCAACCTAATCTAGTCCCACCGGCCAGCACCCGGCCCAAATCCTTCCTATTCATATATCCACCCAGATGCTTACTAAATGTTGTAATTGTACACGTCTCCACCACTTCCTCTGGCAGCCCTTTCCACACACGCACCACCCTCTGCGTGAAAAAGTTGCCCCTTAGGTCTCTTTTATATCTTTCCCCTCACATCCACTGACCCATCTGATCAAGATCCCATTGTACTCTCTAGTAACCTTCTCTGCTGTCCAATACACCTACAATTTTGGACAGCATACCAAATGCCTTCTTCACTATCCTAACTATCTGCGACTCCACTTCCAAGGAACTATGAACCTGCACTCCAAGGTGTCTTTGTTCAGCAACACTCCCAAGGACCTTACCATTAAATCCTGCCTTGATTTGCCTTTCTAAACTGCAGCATCTCATATTTATCTAAATTAAATTCCATCTGCCTCTCTTTGGCCCATTATCTCATCTGATCAAGATTCCATTATATTCTGGGGGTAACCTTTGCTGTCCACTACATCTCCAATTTTGGTGTTATCTGCAAACTTATTAACCACACCTCTTTTATGAGAAACTGCCATTCTAGACAAGACCATTTATATGTCTTTTTGTGTCTGTGTTTAACAGTCCCAGAAATATTATCATCTGTATTTGAGGTTTATAACCTGTGGAATTGTTCTACTACGTCTTATGCTGAGTTGTAATTTGAACCCAGCCTTCTTTCAAGATCTCCATTTCCTTCCTCACCACAGCACTGTCAAAGTCCTTTAACCACTCCATGAGATTGGTTACCATTAGCCAGGAACGGAACTGAATCACATGTATAAAAATATGGGTAGAAGAGACTGTTCTAAGAGAATTCTGCAGCAGGTAACTGACTTTCTGCACCCCAAAGCTTCTGCATAGGAAGAGGGCACAAGTCAAGAGTGTGATGGAATGCTCTTCATTTGTCTGAATGTATGCAACTCCAACAATAATCAAGAAACTCACCATAATCCAGCAAGTGCTCTGCTGATCCATACCCTACACATTTACCTTACATTCTTTTAACAGTTACTCCCTCCAGCACTGACAGTGACAGCAGTATATACCATGTACATACCAGGTATTGCAGCAAATTACACACCTGTAACCTTCACTATCCAGAAGAACAAGGACAGCAAATGCATGTGGAACAGCACCTTCACTGATGCAGGGTCAAATTCTTAGAATGCCATTCTTCACAGCACTGTGTTTTATAACACCAAATGGACAACAGTAGTCCAAGACTGTTTTATTTTCCAACTGTATTATGTCCTTACAGGTAAAGGAGTCACAGGAGAACAAGGTGCTTTGAAGAACTGCACATTTGTAGGTAGCAACTGAACATGTTTTATACAAAAGGCTCTCTCACAACTCAAACTATTGGATGACCTGGCATCACAGTATAGATGGATATAAGCTGATTTTGTTTGTTAGCAAGTTCCATTATTAAATATGACTCTTTGACTCTATAACATGTGCAGACACAAAGAACACAGTGGCAGATGATTTTGAGAACAAAACACATCCCAGGAAGGCATAACCCTGGATAGCACCATAATTTGGCTTTTTGACATCTGAGGAAATGCAGGTCAATTAGTCACACTGATGGCAACAAACTCCTACTTTCCATTGTTGATGGTGGGAGATTCGGTATTGGTGATGCCCCTGGATGTCACATGGAGATGGTTTGAGCTGATGTTGGAGTTGATCACTGCCTGACGATGGGGCAAGTATTTAATGGGCACTGATCATTCCGCAGTCTGAATACTAGCCAAGTCTAGCTGCCTGCGTCGGAGCAACAGGAATATAACTGTTTACCACGAGGCTGATCCTTCCCCAAACATTAACCGTCCCATATGTCTCACTGCTCTCACCAATAGTTTGTGCACATTTACAGCTGCTCTACCTGAGATCGGCATGCATCCTCTATACTCCAGCACTGAACGATCCTGTGTCTCAGCGGGGCCTGGGCTGAGGCCACGACAAACCCCTGCATTTCCCCAGGACGCTGTTACCTTTAGCTCGCTGGGTGGGATACCTTTGCTGTGCCCGGTACAGGTAGTGCAGGGCCTCCTGCCGCTCACCGCATTTTAAACAACGCTGCGCCGCTTCGACATAGCGCTCCGCCTCCTCCAGCCCAGCCTCCATTTCCCGAGGCCGCCGCCGCCGCCGCGCGCTCCCTCGGTGATAACCGTACTCCACAGCGTCGCGACCCCGACGCGACCCGCCCACATACCCTCGCCCCGCCCCCGTTTACCATCCTCCTCCAATCGCCGCTCACCGCTGATAAATCCTACTCTCACCCCACCCCACCCCCTTCCGTCGCTCCCTCCAATCCCCGCTCCCCTTCCTAATAGATCCCGCCCTCTCCGCCGTGGCCCGAGCCCTGTAGGCTCGAGGATCAGGTGCCAGTTGCGCGTGCGCGGCGGCCATGTTTGTTGGGGGCGCTAACCGGCGGAATATTGCACTTCCTTAGCAACGTGTTGCCAGCTCGTGGCCGCAAGTGAGGTAGGTCACCGGTTGTTCCGGAGCTGATCGGAGGCATCTTCATCATCGAGTACAAGGATGGTCGCGAAAACCTGGGTCAATGAGAACGGCGCCTTTTTGATTGCAGGGTAGCGAGGAAAAAACTCAAAAATGGACTGAGGAGTGGGCACTCGGCGGGAAGGATTAGGGAAAACCCAAAGGCGTTCTTCACGTACGTGAGGAATAAGAGAATAATCAGAGAGAGGTAAGGCCAATCAAGGATAGTGGGGAGAACTTGTGCCTGCAGTCTGAATAGGTAGGGGAGGCCCTAAATGAGTGCTTCAGTATTCACTCGAGAGAGGGACCTTTGTTGACAGTGAGAACACCATGGACCAGGTTAATAGGCTTGAACAGATTGATATTTAGAAAGTGGATGTGCTGTAAATTCTGGGAAGCATCAAGATAGATAAGTCCCCAGGACTGGACCAGATATACCCGGTTACTATGGGAAGTGAGGAATGAGATTGCTGTGCCTCTGGCAATGATCTTGCACCCTCACTCTCCACCGGAGTAGAACTGGATGATTGGATGGAGATGAATGTTGTTCCTCTGTTCAAGAAAGTGAATAGGGAAATCCCGGGAATTACAATCTTACATCTGTGGTAAGCAAGGTACTGGAAAGAATTCTGCATAAGGGTTTATGACCATTTGGAAAACATAGTTTGATTAAAGATAGCATGGTCATTTTAAGGTGAGGGCAGGTCATGCCTCACAAGCCTTATTGAGTTCTTTGAGGATGTGATGAGACAAGTTGATGAAGGTCGAGCAATGGATGTGGTAAGACATTAAGAGCACCTGGCGCAAACCCACGCAGACATTGGGAGAATGTGCAAACTCCACACAGTCATCCGAGGCAGGGATCGAACCTGGGTCTCTGGAGCTGTGAGGCAGCAGTGCTAACCACTAAGCCAAGTGTTGGTGAGTGAGGTAGTTCCACTTGACTGGACATGATGGAACTGGCATTTTGATAGGGATAGTATAAGCAAGTTGGAGGTCTATTTAGTTCAATTGGCTGGACGATTGGATTGTAAAGCTGTATGATGCCAAAAGCATGTGTTCAATTCCCATCACCAGCTGAGGTTACCATGAAGGACCGTCCTTCTCAATTTCTCCTCTCGCTTGAATTATGGTGGTCCTCAGGTTAAATCACCAACAGTCTAATGAGAGAGCAGCCTTGTTGTCTGGTTAGACTGCAAGGGTCAAAGGCTGTAGTGAAAATATGAAAAGCAAGGAAGAATAGATATGAGTTTTTTTTCAAATTCAGTACCATTATGAATAACGTTTGGCCTCAATGCTAGTTACTGCCTGTTCACTATCTTCCTTAATTCCCTGAGAAACCAAAAACCTGTCTATTCCAGCCTTAAGTGTGGCAAATGTGACTCCAAGCAGTGTAGAGTTGTCCCCCCGATTCCCATTGAATCCAGTTTTACTCAAGCTCCTTGATGCCATACGCATGGGAAGTAAGAGAAAACTGTGAATTATAGACCAGCAATCTGACATCAGTGGTGCAAAAGATGCTAGAGTCCATTATCAAGGATTTTATAGCAGAGCAATTAGAAAACTACAGTAGAATCAGAAAGAGTCAGCATGAATTTACAAAAGGGAAATCATGCTCATGGCAGCCAGCGGGAAGAGTGTGACCAGACAGCCCTGGTGGGAGAAGGTAGTCTGGGGGGGCTAATGCGAGAGTACAAGCAGGCAGCCAGTGATTTGAATAGGAGCAGGGTTGAAACTTTATTGCTGGAACAGCACAGCAGGTCAGGCAGCATCCAGGGAACAGGAGACTCGACGTTTCGGGCACAGGCCCTTCTTCAGGAACCATTCCTGAAGAAGGGCCTGTGCCCGAAACGTCGAATCTCCTGTTCCCTGGATGCTGCCTGACCTGCTGTGCTGTTCCAGCAATAAAGTTTCAACTTTGATCTCCAGCATCTGCAGACCTCACTTTCTCCTCATTTGAATAGGAGCAGGCAACCCAAGTGGCCAGCAGCAAGAATAGGAGCAAGCAGTCCAGGGTAGACAGCAGTTAGCAGGAACACGCTGCAAAGCATTGATATCTATCATCCCGGGACTGTCTTTTGCACTGGTTTACTAGGCTCCCACATTGTTGAGAATGGGGTAACTCCTCTAGTGAGTTGTTTAGTGCTTAGATTATCTATCACTAGCTCTTTATGTTGTTCAGCATGCAAACCATTCTGTTTCGTACCATTGTTGAAAAGTGTGGTGCTGGAAAAGCACAGCTGGTCAGACAGCATCAGGATGAAGAGCTTATGTTCGAAACGTCGTCTCTCCTGCACCTCTGATGCTGTCTGACCAGCTGTGCTTTTCCAGCACCACACTTTTCAACATTGATTTCGAGCTTCTGCAGTCCTCACTTTCTCCTCTATTTTGTACAATCACCAAGTTGACAACTCATTTTCAGTTATGACTTGTTCTGGTGTTGGCATGCCCTCCTGCACTCTTCATTGAACCAGGGTTGATTCCTCTGGCCTAATGATAATGGTAGAGTTGGGGATATGTTGGACCACAAGTTTGCAAATTGTTATGGAGCATGATTCTACCTGTGCTGATGGACTACAATGGATGCCCAGTTTTGAATTACTAGATAGGTTTGAAATCTTCCCATTCACTACAATAACCATGCCACATAGCACAACTATAGTGTATTTTCAGTGTGAAGTCAGGATTGTCTCCACAAGGACTGTGTGATGGTCATTCTTATTGATACATATCCCCTACATTTACATTGAAAAGGTTAATATATATACAACCTGTATTTGTATAGACAATCGTCAATAATGATCCTTTGTTTCCTGCTACAGTCAATTTTGTGTACAGCTTGCTACATTCCCCAGGATCCAGGGGCTTTGACATTTTTAATCAATCTCCCCTATTGGACCTTTTCTAAAAGAAAACTAGCTAAAATCCATGTAAATCACTTCAAGTACACTATCCTATGAATTATCCTTTTTATTTGCTCAGTCAATTAGGTTAGTCAGGCACAGTGTTCCCTTGGCAAAGACACACTGTTCTCAATTAATCCCTGTTTTTATAAGCAACTGTTTATTCCAATAACTTGCCCAGTACTGACATTAAACAGACTAGCCTGTAATTATTATTTGGTCCTTACCTTGCTCTTTCTTTTTTAAAGGTACAACAGTGCAGTTTTTCAGGGGGAAAAAGTGAGGACAGCAGATGCTGGAAACCAGGGTCGAGATTAGAGTGGTGCTGAAAAAGCACAGTAGGTCAGACAGCATCCGAAGAGCAGGAAAATCGACGTTTTGGGCAAAAGCCCTTCATCAAGAATGGAGACAGGGAGCCTCCAGGGTGGAGAGATAAATTGGGTGGGGGGAGGGGGGCGTGCTGGGGAGAAGGTAGCAAAGAGTACAATAGGTGAATGGGGATGGAGGTGATAGGTCAGAGGAGAGGATAGGTGGGAAGGGAGATTGGCAGGGACAGTGCTGAGCTGGTGCTTTTCCAGCACCACTCTAATCTAGTGCAGTTTTTCAGTCCCACAACACAACACCTATATCCAGTGAGATTGGAAAAATAATGATTGGACCTTCCACTATTTCCTCCTTAGCTTTTTTGCATTTCATCCAACCCTGAAAATTTATGCACTTTTGTGGATGCTAGTATCATTAATCCCTCCACTCTTTCTGCTTATAAAATCTGAAATTTCACATTCTATCTCTGTATTTACAATGTCTGCATCACCATGAAGACATGCAAAGAATTCTTGAACAACTTTTATCTGTGTCAAAAAGATCCTCAATTATTTTCTGTTCTCAGTGGATTGAAATCACATCTTTGGATACTCCTTGATTTTAATTTACAATATTCTTAAATGCCATCTGTTTGCTTTCCTAATTTTCTGTTCTTCATGTGCCATACTCTTTTCAGCTTTCTTTTGCAAAATTTTTGTGTTGGACACAAGCTTTCCTTTTCTGCTTTACCATAAGCTACAAACTCCTTCATGATCAAGAATCTCTAGATTTTACAATTCCATCCTTTTTCTTTGTAGGAACATATTTAGTCTAAGCCACTTGGTTCTCCCCATTGAATACTCTTTGACTGCTTGAGACTGAAATAGCTTTTTATTGCATTTTCATTAAATTACTCCAAATTTACTTACCAACACTCATTTTCATTAGTATTTACAAATTGAATGATTAAACTCTCCACTTATTAAATTTTCAGGGTTAGATACCTGGAAAAATATGGTCAACTTTTATGTAAAGTACAGATACAGTGTCTAATGTCCAGTAATGCAAATTGGGCATTTATTCTTTCAGTGCTGCTCATGCAAATGCAGGAATGAAGAAACCACACTTGAGCTATTGTGGAAGAGCGGAATCAGTGAGAGTTGTGAATAGCAGATCTGACTCCATTGCAGTACTTTAGGACCTGCTTCCCTGGTCCTCCCTGTTGTCCAGATACACAGCTATTCTCCAGATACACAGATTCCACTGACAAGAACAATCCAATTGCAACATTCCCAGCTGCTTTCAAGGGAGAGTATCAGAAATTAATCATTTCTGCCTGTCCCATTTCCCATTTCAATTTTTAAAACTTTGTATTTCTGCTCATAACATGCACTCCCCATCCTGTGATCCACAGCAAAGTCATTTTTTATGACATCAATGTGCTTAGGAGCACGTTGGATCCAAAATTTGGGAAAATCCAAATATTGTATGCTGTGGTCCTGAGGATACTAAATTTGGGACACCATATCTGTACAAAAAAAAATGTTTTCTTAGGCCAGAAATCATAGGATTGACTTTTATGGGATTAAGGTTTACAAATTTTTGTGATAATTACTGCAAAGAGATTCTGAAACTTAATATAGCCATACTTTCAGTTGGATCAAGGCCTCTGATGCGATGCCCTCTAACAGTAGTACACATGGTTATGATCAAGGCCTGCCAGTTGAGACACTCAGAAGCTGTAGTTCTGTGCCAAAATATAGCTCTGCACAAGTTATAATAGGTGTGACCTCTGAAAGCAATGATGTGTTTTGACACGGGGTAAACCCTCCTACTTAATGTAAAACCAGCAACACTGAAAAGATTTATCTCATGCAATAATCTGTCAAAATCGAGTGGCCAAGAACTACTTTAAGAAATAAAGTCGTTAATTTTTACTTTAAGTATAACAGAGAATAATTAACTAACCACTATTTACAATTTCTTTCTCTAACCTATCTTTTAGCTTCCTTCTATAATACTAGTCCGATTAAAATTCCCAATTAAAATTTACATTACAACACATCTTATCTCAAAACCAGGCAGCTGTAGGTTCTTGTCTTCGGATCTTCCTGTGTCTTTTTTCCTTGTTAGGAATTTCTGCATTACAGGTTATTGATCAAAAAGGTACTTTTAAGAGAGAACTATTTTCAAACAGTCTGTTCACATGCTGGGCCGCGGCAGTTCTCCTCTCAACTGTTAAATTTTCACCGGTTTTATACTCCAGAGCATCAGATTGTGTCATTGGCTTTTAAGATTGCCAATATACTCAATTAAAACTTGATTAGAGTTTATTATATTTTGGATATAATTTAAACTGATTGGCTGAATTCAAATTTGTTTTTGTCTCCAAGCAACGAGCTAATCGAGTGGTTCGACCCAGTGTTGCATTGTTACCATTAATGAGTACTCTTGGTGCTGGATCCGGTATACTCTCTCAAAGGTATATCCACATCTTCATAACAATGTATAACTACAGAAATAGAAATTCTTAAAATTAATTTAGGTGAGAAGATTTAATCACGCAAACAGGTATCAGACATTTGTGTTCCTTAGTACCATTGCGCAAGTGAGTTAAATGAATCAACTTCTGTACCTTAAAGCTTCCACAGCTTCTTAATTTTTTAAAATGTGAAATCACTTATTTCTGTAAACCTCTTAATGAAATTAAGAAACAAAAATATAGTTTTTGATGTCCTGAAAATATGGCAAATCTTTCTGTAATACTAAGATTTTCCTGTAGAAGGTGCTAAATCATAGATCTTATTACATTACTGAACATAAAAATACAAAACAGAGAAAACTGAGAAAACTTTTTAATAATAGCCATAAAAAAGGGGTTAGAAATTATGCAATATTTCAGTGATGTTTGCATGCAATACAATTAAATAATTATCATATTATTTCATCAAATTTAATTGTGATCTAATGCATAGTCGTCTATTTTTCATGATTATTGTATCCTTACATTAGTATTAAATGAATCACATTAGAAAATCTCATGTATGACTTGGTGTGGAGCTAATTTCTTAAGTTGGTGCAATGTTGTCAAAATCTTAGTTAAGAAATATGTCATAATACAAAAAATATAATGCTTTTCCCATTCAGGTTTTGCTTCTCTATTGTTTCTCCCAATCTGCCTATTCTGCTATTGAAGTAACCATGATAGATATATAAATAGTAAACTTGGGTGACTGCCTCTCCACCCCTTCCCCCAGTGTCCACTTCTGTCTTGCGCACACAATTTCTGGTCCTCACAAACAGTATCTCCATTTCATTCAGCAGCTTCTCCAAATGATTTAAATTGGGGGAGCAAGCTGTGCATGGTCATGGTGTGAATCCTACCTTCCTGTTTCACCCTGGCATAGAAGGCTTATGGTATAACCACATAATCATGAGCAGTAACAGTAAGTGGTGAGGGGTAGGAGGCCACATAGCAGGGTAGCTGGACCAGTTGAACACACCCTCTTTGGAGGAAAGGGTGTCTTTGGAGGAAGGAGACCCAATGAAGAGAAGGATCACATAGACCAGGATTTCCTCAACTACATGTAGTTTTATATATTTCTGTGAAACTTAAGTTTGTAGCTAATCTCTGATCATTAATAAATTCCTCATTCACTCTCCAGTGTTACGACAATCGTCTGAGCAATTGGCTGTGTATGCTATACCAATAGAAAGCATAATATATGGGAATAAAGTAACATTTGTTCCAGAAAATAAAATTGAAATTGAAGGTAGGCCTGGTAATTACAGACCAGTAGTTTAAGCTTAGTGCTGGGGAAATTTCTGGAAACAATTATTTGGTAAAGAATTAATGGACATACGGAAAACATGTAGATGGATTCAGAGAGTCAGCATAGATTTAAGGGAAAATTTGTCTAATTTGCTTGAGTTTCTTGAAGAGAGGGTTGACTCAAACAAGACAATGATGTACATATGGATTTCCAAAAGGCATTTAATACAATACCACTTATAAGAAAATTTATAGTTCATAGAATAAAAGGGACTGTAGCAACATGAATAGAAACTTGCCTGGGTGATCAAAAACAGAGTAATAGTTAAGACAGTGTTTGCTGACATCCACAACTGCACACCAATCTAGAAACACGAATGCACATGATTTCAAACCCAGTTTGTCATCATGTAGAATTTACATATGGCATCACACATAAAGGCCACACTGCGCATGCACAGAAGCATGTGATTTTTTCCAATGGCATTCACCGGTGGGGTGTGAGGAAGTGGGACAGGATGAGACTGAGGATGTAGGAGTGAGTGCGGAAGCAGGATGGGAAGATGGAGGATGCAGAATGCAGGGTAGTGAGTACAGGGGTTGGGGCGGCAGTGAGTACACAGAACAGAGGGTAGTGAAGATGTGAAGGACACCTTACACTGATGGACAAGAGTGGGGGTAGGAATGAGGGTGTCAGATGTGAAACAGGGTGGGGGGAGCGGCAGTGAGAACTCAGGGTGTGGGTGGAGAATAGTGAAGATGGAGGTGAGGAAGGAAGTGAGGATATGGGACAGAAAGAGGATGGAAACAGAGGGGGGAGTGGGGATGAGGAAAGAATGGGAGAGTGAGGGCACCGTAACTGGGGAGGCCCCCTCAAGTTTGGACCAAGCTAAACCCCTTCAAACATATCAAGGAAGTAGCCTAGACCCTAACTTTTATCTTTCTGAAAGGCAAGTGTAAGGCATTGTGTTCCTGATGTAATTCAATTGGTTATACTACTCCGCTTTAAGCAAAGTACATTTTATTCTTTCCCTGCATTTAAAATACAAATGAAAGAAGAGTTGGTATAGCTTAATTTATTGGAAAACTAAAAATAATAGATTAATAATAGAATAATATAGTAACATCCCATATACACACCATTTGGTAAAGGCAAATTCAATTAAATAGATTGTCTTGCATACAATTTTTCTCCAGTCCAGGAAGAAAGAATATCAAGAAAGCATTCTGGCAGAGAGCAAGAATACTCGTGTTTTGCTGTAGCAGAGAGAGATGTATGGCAGCTTCAAAACCCCAACAACTACTGAAAGCTAAAACAAAACCCTGGTACTGTAGGAATCTGATTTCACCCATTCTTGCTGCTTCTAGTGTACCAACTTTTTTAAAAAAGCCCGAAGACCTCTCAAGCTGTTTACTTTATTGGGATGGAGGAGACAGCTTGTTACTATGACTCAAAACCTCTCTTCAAAAAAAAAATCACCTCTTAAAGCAACCCTACCTCTTTTAGGTCCCTCTGTGTACATCCTCACTTTTCCTGAATTCCTCT
Source organism: Chiloscyllium plagiosum (assembly GCF_037043375.1). Lineage (NCBI taxonomy): Eukaryota > Metazoa > Chordata > Chondrichthyes > Orectolobiformes > Hemiscylliidae > Chiloscyllium > Chiloscyllium plagiosum. The sequence goes on along the minus strand of NW_028270154.1, from coordinate 47,470,714 downwards.
GCCTGACACCTTCCCCCACTTTCCTCTCTCCTGATCCTCTGCCCCCATATCCTCCTTCAGTTCTCTCTATCCCCCAGTATCCCATTTCTCCCACTCTACCATGCACCCACCCCCACCCTTCATCCCTGGGGCCAATGTCTTCCCCATTTCTCCCCTTCCTCCATCCCTTTCCCCATCCTCTCCCTCTGACTTCTTCCCCTCTCCCTTCTTCCCCAACCTTCTCTCTTCCCTACCTTCCTTTCTCTTCCCCTTTGCTTCCTCACATTCCCTTCCCCATTCCTTCTTTCCTCCCATCCACCATTCACCCCTCCACTCTCTCCCCTCTTCCCCACCTCTTGCCCTTTCCCTCACCTCACATCCTTCTCTCCCTCCCCTCAATCCCATTTCTCAAAACCGTTTAAACGCATACACACTTAAACCAGCAGTGCATTAGCAAATCACAGCCACAGTTAACATGTACAGTATTTTTCAGACAAGAGGAAGTTTTGTAGTTGAGTTCTTCAGAGTTAATGTTGCTTTTCCTGATGGATATAAATGACCTAGATCATGCTGAACTGAGGATAACTTAAGTTTGGAGACAACAGAATATTTTCAACAGAGATGGAAGTAAAAAACTTCTAAATCACATTAACAAGTGGGTGAATAGGTGGTAGGTAATGATCATTGTGGGGAAATTATTACTATTACAGAGTCATACAGAACAGAAACAGACCCTTCAGTCCAGTTCATCTGTGCTGACCAGACATCCCAATCTGACCCAGTCCCACTTGGCAGCTTTTAGCGCACATCCCTCTAAGTCCTTCCTATTCATATGGCTATCCAGTTGCCTTTTAAATGTTGTAATTGTACACACCACCATCACTTCCTCTGGCAGCTCCCTCCATAAATGCACCACCCATTGCATTGAAAAATTATCCCTCAGGTCCTTTTTAAATATTTCCCCTCCACACCTTAAATCTTTGCCTTCCAATTTTGGACTTCCCACCCTAGAAAAAGAGACCTTGGCTATGTAAAGTGGTACACTTTGATGCAACAAATACGAAGAGACAGTGTAAGGTCTAATATTCCACAGGTTTTGCAGGAGCAGAGAAACCTGAGTGTATGAGTGCACAGATCATTGAATGTGGCAGGTTGGGTTGTCAGAGCTGTTTACAAAAATCCATACAGTATTCTATGCTTCATAGTTAGGGACAGAGTATAAGAGGGAAGCAATGCCGCCTAAATGGGACACTGGTTAGACTTAAGCCATAGTCTACAGTTGTGTCTGTCAGACTATAGGAAAGATGTGAATGCATTTTAAAGATCACAGAAAATTACAAGAATGTTTCAAAGAATGATAAACTTTGGTTGTGAGGATAGACGAGAGATGTTGGGACAATTTTATTTGAAGAGGAGAAGGTTTTGGGAAGATTAGATGGAACTTCTCAATCACAAGGAGTCTGGACAGCATTGGTAGGAAGAATGTGTTCTTGCTCAAATACAGATTAAGAATTAGAGGGCATTAATTTGAAATATTTTGCAAAAACAGCAACTGAGAAATTGGAAAAAAAAACTTTGTCATACAATATACAGTTTGATTTGGAATGCACTGCCTGCAAGTATACTGGGGTCAGTTCAATTAAGGCATTCAAGAGAGCATTGTTTCAGTTTAAATATCCAATGTGCAAGGCTATGGGAAAAGGCAAGTGTTTGGCATTAAGTTAAATTGATCAGAGAGTTGATGCTGCCATGATGGGCTGAATGACCTCTTGCACTGTATAATTCTGTGAAGAACTAAAAGCAGGAAATGCTAGAAATAGTCAGCAGTTCAAGTTTAAATGGTTCTACAAATAATGATGTAACAATCTGCTACTAAACTTCTCAGTTTGCACCTCTTCAGTTTAGTCTGTTCACTTTTTATGGTATGTTTCTGAAGGTTATTGGGCCCATACTGACATAGTGTTCTGGAATGTAATACATAGAGTTATAGAGATGTACATGCTTAAAATGCCTTTCTCATCAGAAATGACTGTTAAATCTTTTGTTTAATTGGGTGATACTTGTCCAAGTTCTGAGGCACTGTAGCTTAAATATTAACTCCCAGTGTGAGTGACAAAGGACCTAAGGGTTTAACATTTGATTCGGTGGAAGATTTCCCTAACATGCCATTCACATGCCCTCTGCCTTTTTTTTTTAAACAGCACCCGATATCGTGATATCCAAGTGTTCTGTTGTGGAAAGGCAGACTACCAAATTATTGTGGGTGCAATTGAAGCTCAATTTGTAAAATTCAGCGCTGCTGAATGTTTTCCACGGATTGAGAATTGGGAGAATAAAAAGGTGTCTCTCTTACCCATAATGTCAGGATAGTTGAACTTCCCTGTTTATTTAGCTGTATCAAATTTCCCTACTGTCCTCCCCCCACCCCCACGTCATAATGTCTGATCTCTTCTTTCTCTCCTCCTACCTCAAAATAACCACAATGACTGTACTCAACTTCTGATCGCAAGCAGCCCATTTTCAATTGCCTCTCTACCCTCTCCGTCACCCTCCCAGCCCAAATACCACTCCACCACCCATCAAGGCCTTTTTCTCTGCTAATAAGTTTCAATTATTTCTTCACAGTTGATCCTACTATGATAGTTCTGTAGTTATACATTACCCATTTCCATTCTTCATGGAATAATACTTACGAATTTCCAATCATGCTTTGAAGCTCAACCACTGATCAATCTATTGAATCAAATTTATGTGAAGGAGAATGGCAACAGGAAACCAAGGTTTAAAAAAAAGTCACGTCATAATACCATCTCTTTTTCTATAATAATCTTTTCGAAACTACGAATAGTTCTAACCAAACATGTCAATAAGGCAATTTAGCAACATTGATCAGAAAGGTTGATTCCCTTCACATATTTTTTAAAAAACTAAATTTGTGCATCAACACATTTCAACCATCAGTCTTTCACTGCCTTCTTCCTTACGGTTGCAGATTCTAATATGTAATATCATCTAAGAAATTATTTGAGAAATGCAGCATATTGTTATTTGTAACTGAGTGAAACTGCTCCACCTGAGTACAAACCTACAAAGTTGCAACATAAAGATAATTCTTAAAAAATGTTAAACATAATTACATTCTGGTGATTAGTCTGTGCATTTATAAATGGGATGAAACCTCTCCAAGTCAACTGATGAAGGATTTGATTCTTAACGATCCTCATCCTTCTTCAGATGGGTTCTTGTAAACATTACCAAAGATTGAAACTATTTTTAGAGTCATATTTAGATTATGATTAACAACGCTCTTAACAATTTTGTCATATTTTAAGATATAATGAATTTCTTGTAATCACTGCCAGATAATCATTGTTCTTTCTGTCTAAGAAACAAATTTGTTTGATAACATATAAACTCAATTATCGTTGAACTTTGCATTTCACACTCATAGGGAGCTTTAAGTTTTTTTTGTGAGTAGTCACTGTTTTAGCAGTAGCTGTTGGCTAATTTGCACAAGCAAGCACCCCGCAAACAGTATCTAACTAAGTGCATTGCATACCTACCAAATTAGTAAAATGGGAACTATCATTGCTTTGTAATTATAAAAATTCCATGTTGAAACTCTCTATTTAACTTTCACATCATTTTGGATATAACTTAAAAAGTGGACATACATCTACTTTGGGAAATGCATGATTTTTTGATAATCATACACAGGAATTTACACCTCTCATATACTTTATGTCAAATTAGTAGTGTTTAGAATGGAAATTACAGCTTTCATTTGTATAAAATGGAAGTTGGGCAACTATTAAGCTACAAGAAAGGGCAATTGTCAATTGATCAGCTTCCTGTTTAACACAGATTTTCTTTGACCTTAAAGGATTTTTATGTTATTATGAGAGCTATAGTGAATCTATTCAACCAATGTACATCTAATTTTTTTTATTAATAGTTATTCCATTAGGTTAATCTGTGAATAATTGTGTGATTGTGGGTAAGTTTTAGAGATGGACAATGGAAATTGTATGTGCCAAGAAAAATGACACAGAATTTAACTTTGTACTTATATAAATTGTTATCTGAACAATTAGGCAATTAACCAAAGCAAAAGGCTGCTTTCAGACAAATGTTGAATACATCTTGTTTGATTCTGATGCTTGTCCTATAAAGTTAAGCCGATGCAAAAATACTTCGGAGACATATGGACTACATTTCTCCGAAATAGCTCATCGGCCCTGATCAGCTGATTGCATCCTAGT